>NC_083639.1:24991450-25295117 GCF_963576545.1 Limanda limanda
GGAACCTCACCCAGACCCGGGTCTGTACGGGTTCCCTTCCCGTTGACTGAGGGTCCGTGTGCGGACATTCAGCCGAGCTCCGCAGCTAGCAGAGGCTAGCTCGAAAGCTAGCCTCTTCGCACCCGGACAGGGCCGGGTCTGGTGGAGGGGCTCCGGGAGTGAGGACGCGACAACCACCAGAGTAGGAGGTCGAGGGCCGCGGAGTCCAGCTAGCTCTCAGCGGCTAGCTGCTCTCTCAGCGGGGCTGAAGAGTACAGCAGCGCATATTTTCAAGTGTAACCATTGAACGGATCCCGTTTAACTGCCACAAGAGTTGTTCATCTTGTAATAAAGATCTCAATGAGGAAACACGCTGTGTTTTATCTATTTTCACTGCATTTTAACAGCCCATAAATAGTGAATTTTAATATAAAAATATTAATGATTAATCGAAAATTCGTCATTAACTCTCCCGACGATCGATGAAGACAATTTAATCGAATGCCCATCCCTAATAGCCATTACATTTTTACAGAAAAATAACTCTAATTTGCAACGTCAATGAGAAGTGCTACGACTCAGCCTGGAACGAGGCTTGAAACTCTTTATAGAGATTTTCTGAAATGTCAGGAAAATTAATGTGAAATCTATTTCCGCAGCCAGAGCCATTCTAAAAGTGGGCGGTCTCTGTAGCACTATATTGCTGGTTTTGCCCGTCCAGACTAAAACACAACCCCAGAGTTTTTCAAACTATAGCAGAGCCAGCAATGCTTCCTTAACTTCCACGTTTTAAAAGGGATCACAGGCTCTGGAGTAGCGTGGATGACAGACGTGAACGTAGCAGAAGTGATGCATTTAGAAACTAGAAGGCATCAGTGTGGATGTTGGCTTTGCCCGCAGTGTGTCAAGATGGACTTTGGCTGCTGCAGCTGTGGGCTGGCACCACTGCAGGTGTAGCTTGCTGTTGCAGCATGCCTGACACCACAGGGAAAGAGAGAGGATACTGCAGGAAGAAAAGGTAGGAGGCACTGAGACGCTATGGAAAGCTTGGAAACCCTCTTCTCCTCCCTCAGCCCTTTTCCCCTCTTACAGAACCTGGCCATTAGAGCTTTAAAGCCCCTTAAAAAACAACACTGGCATTTTAAAAAAACTGCATTCCAAACGTAGAGCATTCACATCTACCTGGTACTGAAGGGAACATTCTGTACAGCCTCTATAGTACCAAGCCGCTCTGCATTTCTCCATCTTCTCTGTGTGGCCCACTTCCCTCAGATGACCTGGGATAAAGCAACTAATCTAGCTGCTGTTGCCATGGGAGGAGCCTGCTCTGCTTCAGGCGAGTGACTGATTCTGAGGACATACAGAGTGATGGGATGGGGGAGGGGAGGCAGGCTGGCTGTATAGAGGCTATGCATGAGGGGCAGAGAGGGGGGGGGGGGGGGGAGAGCAAAGTGCTAAACCCAACATCCACTGCACAGAAAATCAGTTTCATGCCACAGGCTCAGTTTATTTTCCAGCAGTGGCATCATTGTTGTAGCCTTAACCCCCACAAATGAGATGAGAAAAAAATGTTTGCACTATTGTTGTGTTACAGTAGATAAATAAGCTCAAAGCTGAATAGAAAGTGACTTTATTTGTGCAAAGTTCACATCGTGCAGCCGCCTGATGTTGACAGACAAAGGATTGTTATCACTTATTTGTGGTGTCAAATAATTAAGTTGATACAACCATAGGGGTAGCAAAAACATATAAGCCGATATTTCCCCACAAATGACAACTATAATGTCTAGATTGAATACATTTTTTTCCAGTTCCAGTTTTTTGATGCAACAGAAATCAATACCATGTGGAGTGAGAGTGGAAATCAATATTCTTTTCTTGCTTTTTTCCAAAGTAAATATACATTTACAAGATGCGCAACAATGAACATAGAGGAATCTGTGCCTTTAACGTCCGGACTGTCACAATCAGTCAATCACATTACTGCCCCCCAGGTGAATATATATCCTGTACTGCTCAACGGGAAAACCCAGAGCAAAGTTCAGACAAGGACATTATAAATCTGTCCGCCTGAAGCCTTTAACTCACATGTTGATGCCCCGAGCAGGTTCAAATACTATATATAAGAACTATTGGAATTTGATAATTATCTGATACAGGAAATGTTAATTAACTCCTGAAGGAGTCAGTGAATGGCAGCGGTCCCCTGAAGTGTCGAGTTTGCATGACAGGCCTGCAGCGTTCAGATACACAACATCATGTCTTCTCCTGTAATGTTTACGGTGCCTGTGAAAGCTACTCAATCAAAATGAAGAATCGCTCTATCAAAAATCTTAATTACAAATACTGTGACAAACAATACATTTTAAGGGAGAGTACAGATTTTTCTTGGACGCTCCCAAACTCTTCCATATAAATGCGTTTACATTTTAAAACACTTACATTTACACCTGCCATCCACGCTCCTACCGAATTTTCAGAGAAATTCGGAAACGCCGCCGGCTCTGCTATTGTTTGAATCTGAGGTGCTGGGTTTTAGTCTTGATGGGCAGAAACAGAGGAGTTTGGATACGATGACTCGTTCGAACCCTGGATGGGTCTCACCAGGACCTCAACTACCATCGGTAAGGGCAGAGTGTTGCCAACACTTACTGTCAGTAACAGTTCCACCTTGTCGTTGGTCTATGAAAAGAAATCGCTCCTCCTAATTCTAACCGTTGTTGTTTCTCATCTATAGTATTTTTTGCAACTAAGCAACCATTTGCTGCATCTAGTTTATGTATATGACCATTGTGCATTAATAGTCATTTGAAGGATGAAAACAGCTTTTAAAAGTTGTATGCATAGTGTAGCTATGAGTCACATGCGTCTAATGCGGTATCCTTACAGGTGGATATGTACAGTATTTGATCGGGTTTGGCTGCATGCAGTGACTCGCACTGTGTGGGGAAGATTCGATCGTCCAATGACAGCTGAACCCATGGGATTCTGAAAAGGTTACATTAAGGAAAACTCTCAAAGTAACAAGAAACCAAAAAACAAGTTACATTCTACAGATTAGTCTGAATGCTTGACAGGTACGATTCTACACAGTCATGTCAGAGGCTCTGATTAATCTACGTGTTGCTGACTAAACCCTGGTGAGAAGAGTTCACCTGGTATGTTTGAGAGTTTTCCGTTCAGCAAACGCTGATGTAACTCTGCTGATTATACATTTGTGTTTTTGAGCAATGCGTTCCTAGAGACCCCAATAGCACAGCTAGATGGGTTTCAAGGATCCCCCCCGGCCAACCCCCACCCCACCCCCCCGCCCAAAATGCCCCATCTCTGAGAGTACACTATGTACCTTCACCATTTTGCAAGAGTTAAAGGGAAAAGCAGAAATGGATTCCTGGACCGCTTCAGGCAGGGGGACACAGAGAGCAGATTAGACAACTGCTCACGCCTTTAATGGGAAGAACAAACTGTCCATACTTATTCCCTTTATTTTGTAAACATTTATTGGGCAAATATAAGTTAACTCTCCTGTCACGACACTGAATAAACCTGTAACACTTCAGGTTCCATTAAGTCTTCAAACCAAAGACACTTATCTTTGAGTCTTCGGAAGCATAAAATAATGAGTATCACATAAATCAGATGCTGTCCAAAGACGGAATGTGACATAGATAAGGAGGCCCTGTGGTTAATAACCTGCCTGAGCAGTTGTCTGTGACCGACAGACAGACTCGCACACTGCTGGTCATATGGTTTAAGGGAAACCGAACGTCTGGCTCTCTTCCTTTCATCCAAATCTGGCCTCCCTTTCCCCTAAGTCCTCTTCTTTTACTCTGCTCTCGCCTGCGGGGGCCGTCATCTCCCTTGGCCCCCTGCCAACCCCACTACTTGTAACCGACAACACAAGGGGGAGAGGGGGGGGGGAATAAAGAGTGAAAAGAATCATTTAAAAAGAGGGCCGTGATTCAAAAAAAAAAAAAAAGCAGAAGCACAGCAGGAAACATTATCTGTTTCATCGCCAGGGAATTTGGAAAAACAACACGCCTCTCCCCACACACAGTAAATGTTGCACGCTGGAATTAGGAGTAATTAGAGACTCAGACTCTCACATGGAAGTCGAAGGGAGAAGGGGCACAATAACAGTGAGCTATGCGGAACATAGTGTTTACAATTTTCACTTTCATTTTGTCATGTTATGAGAAACTAAGAGAGGAGATTTGCACACATAATGTGACTCGTCAGAAAGGCGGCGTTTCCCCATGATTCACAGATTACCTGTAATCGTCTGAAAGCCACAATGCTGCTTATCCAAGCCACAAAGCACAAATGAAAAGAAAAAAGTTCACAGTAATAGTTGTTTGCAAATATTTCACAACCCAGCCACATCTGGTGGGTGACAGACAGACAGACAGACAGACAGACAGACAGACAGACAGACAGACAGACAGACAGACAGACAGACAGACAGACAGACAGACAGACAGACAGACAGACAGACAGACAGACAGACAGACAGACAGACAGACAGACAGACAGACAGACAGACAGACAGACAGACAGACAGACAGACAGACAGACAGACAGACAGACAGACAGACAGACAGACAGACAGACAGACAGACAGACAGACAGACAGACAGACAGACAGACAGACAGACAGACAGACAGACAGACAGACAGACAGACAGACAGACAGACAGAGACATACCCTTGTTACGACTGCAGCCAAATGGTAAAAACCTGACATTAATTAAAAAGGCTAAAAAGCAGTATTTAGAATCCTGTTTTAAAACTCAATCAATGAGATGGAGAAGAAAATCTTTTTTTTTTTACTCCATATTGACATAAACAAGGCACAGCAAGAGACGTATCTAACTGATTGAGTCAAGGCTAAATCTTACATGAAAAGGTGTTGCTTAAAAACAAAAATGTCCCTTTGATATTAAAAGCTTTTAAAATGTTTGGCTACATAAATCCTCTGAGGGTTCATATTAGTTAGCTAGCATAAATACACCTCAAAGACAAAAAAAGGTGACTGATGCGATGCGTCATAAATATCGATGATTATTTTTGGCAGTGCAGGATTGACGGCTGACGGCAGCGGTGGCAGTAAAGATGTTGGTGTTGTCTGATAACAGCTCCACCGCAGCGTTACATCCAGGTGATCGCGCTGACTCAACACAATCTACGTGCTGGCGGCCAGGTGACCAGATGGTTGCTGACACTGCAGTCAAACTTCTTGCATCAGGCGCAACCATGAAAGTGGCTGATCGCACTAATTATAAATTAGTCATTAGTTTGATATCCGTTCATTTTCTGCTTGAGGAGAGAAGGTAGGCACAATGTCAACTCAAAGATTTACGACAGGGACACTTGCTGTCAGCGCGGCCGCATCGGCAACATCCAACTGGACACAACTACACGAGTGGTTGAAGCTCTGAGAGGAAATGCAATGTTTAGATAATGGGAAATTAATGGGTGTATAACTCTAATCCAACCAGAATGGTACATACTACCAATAAGGCCCAACAGTCCAATTATGAAACCCCATTAAAATCCACTAGATCTGCAACAAATTGAACACTCATCAGTCTGATATATATCTTGATAAAGATCCATGAATTATTCTCTGAGAAATCAAGGAAAACAGAACAAATGTGTTGACAGAAGCTGTCTTTTATTTTACTGTTAACAATGTAACGTCTAATGAAACGAGCCCGGCTCTGACCCTGCTTCCCCGAGGAGATCATAAAGAAGCTTCGGCCACTCCTCCCTGTCCCCCGTCCCGTCCCCTTCCTGACCTGTAAGCCACATTTAGGAGGAGGAAGCTGCTGCGGCTCCTGCTTCATCATTAGCTTACTGTAAAGCCACTTAAGTTTCGAGGGGGAGAGAGAGAAAGGGGAAGACTGGAGAGGAGCTGCAGCCTTACAAGGAGCAGGGTGGGTTCAGGAGGATGATACAGCTCAATAAACTAACTAAATACTGAAAAATTTAATGGATCACAGCTGTGTGGTTAATACCTCTTCCCTGGGAGCTGAGGTGAGCTGAATTAGCTCTGTAGACAAATGTCACCCACATTAAACACAGGTTATTTCATAACAGCATCAAAAAAATTATAATAACAATAAAAGAACGCGCTGTGTCTCATTTAAACGAAGCCGTCTACCTGGAAGTGTCAGTGCCGAGGGTTCAGAGGTGAGGCACAGGAAGTGAGTGGAGACGACCCAGATGGCGCAGACACAATCCCTCCTTCCTCCTGCTGGCCTGACTCCCTGCCTGACTCCCTGCCTGACTCCCTCACTGACTCCCTCACTGACTCCCTCACTGACTCCCTTACTGACTCCCTCACTGACTCCCTTACTGACTCCCTCACTGACTCCCTTACTGACTCCCTCACTGACTCCCTCACTGACTCCCTCACTGACTCCCTCACTGACTCCCTCACTGACTCCCTCACTGACTCCCTCACTGACTCCCTGCCCGCCTGCTGCTGCAGGGACTGCTCTTTCAACATAGTGATCACCATTAGTTGGTAGGTTGATGGTTTCAATTCTTCCAAAACAGATCTTAGGCAACAATAGTTCTGGATCTTTGTAGCTTCGACTGCATTTGCTTTTGCTGTTAAATTAAAAAAGGGACAGAAATCTTGCACGTCTGAGGATATAAATGCAACAAAGTAAATAAATACCAAAATAATATCGTTACCACTATGAACACGTCTCCACTTCCTGAGTGATGAATAATTGATTGAGGTGCAATATCGAGAACCCGCCGATACACACGCTTTACCAAATGAGATTCTTAGAAGTAAATCATGATGTTACACCCAGTAAACAAAGCCTCAAAAAATAACGCTTAAACATACATCAATGTGATAACTACCTAAAAGGACAGTCACATTTGTTTGACGTGGACATTGACTTTTTTGGTTTGGTCAATGTCCCATCTGCTCTGGGGGGGGGGGGGGGGGGGGGGTTTATGACCTTTACTATAGCCAACCACCAGGAGGCAATCAAGATGATTAAGCTCCACTACTTGTCATCTTTCCATCAATGAGAATGACAAGGTAAAATCCTCATTAAATGTATCACTTAATAGAGTTCAGGGACTAAAATCACGATGAAGAGATGATGACATGGAGAAAATAACTTTTCTTAAATACTTAAAAGAATTGAATGTGGCCACACAGAAGGGGCTTCACCTGTCAAACACAAGTTTATAATGTGATAAAGTCTCCGGGTGACTCTCCTCCAACTGATCTCAGAGAGACCATAACACTACTGTCTTTTACGATAGACGTTCAACAGCATGTGTTCACATGTGTTACATTAACAATCATTTCGCAAGATGCATGAAAAAAAATTTAAACTACAATCTTTGCTTCCTATAATTTAGTAACCAACCTAGGTGGAATTTAGTTTTTTTTTTTTCAGGGGCAGTTATCTTCTGGGAAAGTCTGTCGAAAATAACTGCTGGTGGAACTCTGAAGTGGTTGGGTTGTGCTGTTTGTGGGGGTTAGACACAGGTGATCATTTTATTAGGAGCCAAAATTACACTGCCAGATAAATTAAACAGAAATAATCACTAGGTCACTGGGTCATGTTCAAAGCAGCAGCGGCAATGAACTCAGCAAACGGCACCACAAGGCAGAGCAATAAAAAACATGACCCAGCTGACCAAAAACACTTAACAACATTGCCTATAAAAAGGTATTCAATTACTAACAAATACCAGGTTTCACCATGAAATGCCCATTATAGTACCTAATGTATGATGGTAGCATTGGGACCAAAACAAATAACCAACTACAATGGGACTCAGTAGAGCGCACACCTCCACCAAGGCCCAACAGTCCACTTCAATTCAAGGAAAACAAACCAATGGACAGGGGTGAAAACAGGACCTCTTGGAGGAGGTAACAAGGACCTGCACATGGTCGACTGACAGACGAATGCCTAAAATGACTTGCATAGCTAGCTGTCAACAGTTGTGACTTGGCAGATCTAGTAATATATCCACAGTCGTGTGTATTTAACATCACTTCAGATAAAACCACTCACTGACAGTGTGCCGGAGGTCTTCTTCAACAAGCCACTCCCTCTCTGTAGAGAACAGTCCTGCATGCTGGCTCACAACAACTCAGCAGTTTATTTATAACATCCCACAGAGAGTATACTCATGAGAATATCTCCTCATGCAGGCTGCACACACCTGTCCTGGAATACACAACTACTGCGCAGTGTGACCTCCCAGCTGGGTCCACACATGACGTTGCAACACCTCAGAAGGAGCTCGGGCTGACGCGGCGTTCCTGGCCAACATTGGATTTCTCTTCTCTCTTTACAGGCCCATGCTGTCGTTTGTTTGGTCTGAGCAGAAACACAAATCATGGGGGGAAAAAGGAAGGGGGAAACATTTGCAAGGTTGTGGGACAGAAAAAGAAGTGAGTCCATTCACAGAGTGGTGAAAGTACTGTATCATGAAAGCTGATGGGTTGGAGGAGGGGGGGGAGGCACACAGAGAGGAGAAGGGGAAAGTGGGGGAGAAAGCCTCAGTTTTCTCAGCTGGGCCAGCAGTGGGATGAGGTGAGCTATGGGGGGATGGAAGGAAATGAGGGAGGGCCAAAGCCGGCTGAGTGACCTGGGCCTTTGTTGGCAGATGGTGGGAAGCGCCACCTTGGCCTCTCACTCTGAATGTTAAGCAGTGCTGCCATTGTCTGGCAAGTGCAGCAGCAGACGCATGCGCTGGGCGTTTCTCTGGCAACCAGGAACAGAAACAAACTGCGTCCCCCCCCTCTGGTGCACTGCACACACACACACACATGCACGCCTCCCTCACAACCCCTGTGCATCTCAAGTCGACATCCTCCAATGGGAATCCCCATACACCCGAAGCCGCAGCCAGACAGAGTCAGATTCTCCCACACTCCCGACCTCTGAGGTCTGGGCAGAGTGAGAGGTCAGACAAGTGGTGACACTCAGACGGCCTGTTTTCATACAGAAATGAAAATCAAATATTGTCTAGTCAACTGTTGAGGTAAATATAACCGAGTGCATCAGGGTGATTCCCAGGACAAAACAGACTAGTTTAAAATGTTCATACATATTCAATCATTTGATGCAAGGATAATTTATTCTCCTGTTAACTCCCCACCTACTGAACAGATGATATAATGCGCGTATAAATCACACTTAATTATACTGAAAGACATTCCACATACAATATAATCCACTGAAATATCTCTGCAAAGCAGAAACACCAGATATGCCACATAACTCAAACTACCCTTCAACACATAACGCCAAAATCAACACCAATAATGATTAATTTCATAGAATGAGGATTAATTGCAGGGTCACTTTGCTGGATTGAATTAAAAAGGTACATTCGACAGGTGTAACCGTTATTGCGTGGTTTGTCGGCTCCACCCGGTGCGTGCGGCAGGAGATATTATATGAACCCAACAGAGAATCAGGTATTCGGGATTGAATTTAACAGACTTCATAATATCATCCAGATTCTGTCAAACTACGATAGAAAAGTCAGGCGAAATCCTGTCTATTAATGGCATTTAAAAGCTATAGTGACTAAAATGGCATTCAAAGAGCATTTAACTCCGATAAAGCCCAACAGCCCCCAACATATAAATTTACCTGATCAGGATTTTGATCAATCCCATTTGTATGCTGGACTTTTTTCCCATCAAGATCACCAATGTTAAAGAGAATGAAAATAAAATTCCTGGATATGCACCAATACATAAAAGGGACTCTTACCTTTGTTGCATTTTTACACTTTTTGTGGATAAGGTTAAATTGGTATTAATAAGGTAATGACACTCTAAAATGCAAGACAGACCCACCAGGAGTTAAAACAAACAATTATTTCACTCTCGTAATATTTAGTGAAAACTTCAACCAATAATAATTCTTCGGACCGAAGGACCTTATTGGCCGACAGACCTGTCTGTTTGCTGCATGGACATGCAGGTTTTCCGTCTGCTTCTTGTGGCGCATTCGGGCCCGTCATCATATGTGAATGTAAATGTATATAACTTACCGGTGCCTCTGAATCCGAATCCATTGCTTTGGTAAACAAAAACTCAAGTGCGTGCGCGGAGGCAGTAGGTTGTAAATAAAGTTTCTTCAAAAAAACACCGCGGATGGGAACGAGGGGGTAGGGCATTGGAGGAAGGCGGGATGATTTGAATGTGCTGTAATTCTCAAATGCAACAAAGGTAAGAGTCCCTTTAATGGGTTATTCCTTGGTTCAAGCCCCACCCCCTCCACAAAATGTCATGTATATTGGTTGAGTAGTTTCTGCATATTCCTGCTAACTAACAAACAAATGGAGAAAATGGCAGAGGTAGAGATATCCTTAGAAATGAACTTACTACTGTGCACTATAGATGTGATGGCTGTGCGCTACAGGTGCAACATGGTCGGACCGATCACTTAAGTTAATTGTTTTAATTAAGCAAGATTGTTCACAGCACATTTCTCCTCCTTACAAACAGAAATATGAATTTACCATCAGCATTAGCATCAATGCCTTTAGCGAGACATTCGTCTGGTAAATGCAGAGGAGGCTGTCATGCTCTCAACTGGTAGGAACTTTCTTTAGATCACAGATTAAGCAAATTCAAAAACAGGCTGAAGGAGTCAGCCGAGGAGAAGGCACAACAAATACAGAGAGCATTATCTCCCGTGTTGTTTGATTTGGCTTTCATACGCCCCCGTGGTCCACACCTGCAGCTCGCCCGCCTGCACACACGTCTTCGGGACTGTGATCATGTGTGACAGGAAATCAGGTTGAGACATCACACACACACACACACACACACACACACACACACCCAAATAAGCTAAGCCAGCGTGGAAGCTGTCAGACACACATCTCTGTGCCACTGACAGACAGGAGACGTGGATCTAATCCTCTCCTTCACGCTGCTGCCACCATGCTGTAAATAAAACAGGAGCTGAGGTGACATAACCAGTGACTTCATTCCACCCAAAGTGGGCTAGAGAGAGAGAGAGAGAGAGAGAGAGAGAGAGAGAGAGAGAGAGAGAGAGAGAGAGAGAGAGAGAGAGAGAGAGAGTCCATCTCTGAGTCAACTGGAAAGGTGAATGGAGATTCCAGTGGAGGCAGTGGCAGCACGAAGCTCTGGGAATAAACGCTGATGTAGTCATTCACTGCATGTATGTGTGTGTTTGATGTGTGTGTTTGCTGTGTGTGTGTAAGTGTGTGTGTGTAGGGGGGGGATAAAACACAGTTATGATGCATCAGAAGGCATTTTTAACACGTTTATGAACAGATGATGGTTTCCTGCACGTTTCATACTAAAGCAAACGTAGCTGCAGCTCATTAACCCAGCCTGGTGCTTTCTATCGGCTCCTCTACGTGAAGCTATGCGGGCCAGAGGGACTGACAGGCCCGTCAAGGTGCACCGGGAACACCCCCCTATCCCTCCATCGAGCTAGTGCTGTGTGAAATGGGCGATTCCCACTACAAACTGGGCCTTGTACTGGCGACCATTAGCCCCCATTAGCAAGGGCCAGGTCGTACCCATGCTAGGGACTGGGAGCAGCGGTGGGGACACTTGCTAGCCGCACGGATGCTAGCACCGGAGAGGCTAATGCACCTAGCTAGCCCCCAGCGGTAAGTGAACAAAGCCGGCAGCCGGTGTGGAGCCACCTAGCTTCCCGGGGATGGAGCCACCACCCTGGGTAAATGCTGTTTTCATGCCGGTGCTCCAGGGGCCACTCGCGGTTAATCACAGATAATACCACCGGGGGGGGCGGAGAAGTGCAGCGACAGCTACCGACAGCCGGGCTGACATTTCCCGTTAGCTTTGACAACCCGGCTCGGTAAGCTAATGCTAGCACAGTTAGCTAGCTAATTGTCCCCTCCCCTCCCCTTCCTTCCTTCCCAGCTGCCCCCCGACCGAAACCAGCATCATCCCCCGCATCCAGCTCCGATCCCCCCCGCTAATAAAAAACAAAAGTGGTGGATACTCACATGGGGGGAAATGTTTGAAAGCACCAGCCACGGCCGGGTGAAGGGGTACTGAGGCGGCGGCAGGGCGCCGGGCTGCGGGGCTCCTCCCGGGGCTCCCGGCGGCAGGGCCACGGAGGTCAGGGTGGTCCGCAGCTGGCTCGCCGGAGAGGGGCCACCTCCTCCGGGTCCGCTCCCTGCGACAGCGGCTTGTTTCGGGACCACTTTCGGTGGCAAACTCATTGCAAAAAAAAAAAGATGAAACAAATAAAAACAATAGCTGAATAAATACGGTGAGGAGGAGCGGCGGCGGCGGCTAGCCTGCAGGCATGGGGCAAGCTGCGTGGAAGAGGCCGCGGATCCCTTCACCGGAGCGGGGCAGCGAAGCTCGGGTAGCGGCGCTCACAGGTCGGCTTGCTCATGGGCACTCGCTGCTCGGGTCAGCGGTGCTGCTCATGGGGACGCGGGGAGGGTTCGCCTCCCGTCGTCCGTCCGGAACCTCCGCGGATCCGGCTCGGTTCGTGTCTCTCTCGGCTCGGGGCTGGGGGGGGAGATCTACCTTCTCTTCTCCTCGGGTCTGTTCTCCATCGTTTTCCTTCTCGCACAGATGAGAGACTTCGCCAACATGGCGTTGCGTTGCGGCCGCTTCCAGCAGTCCGGGCAGGACAGGACGACTCGGGAATCCTCGGCCAGCTCCGGAGACGTTCGGCTAATCAGCCAACAGCGAGGCTCGGCGGGCTCGATCCAATCGGATCCACCGCGGAGATTCAAAAACCGGGTTCAGGCGCAAAATCCATTTAAAAAATACATGTTTGTCTTTTTTGTGTGCATTTTAGTCCACAACGTATTTAAAATAATAAATGTGCAGGAGGAATGTTTTAAAATCCATAAATAATACACAATAACTTTATTACATTATTACATATCATTTATCTGACGCTTTTATCAAAAGCGACTTAAAATAAGTGCATTCAACCCCGATGATACAAACCAAGAACAACAAGAATCAAGAAAGTACATTTTCTACAAAAATAAAGCAAAACTACAAAGTGCTATAAGTAAGTGCCATTTCAGTGCTACTAAATTGTTAGTTTCAATTAATATAATATGTATTTATAAATATTGATATGTGATTAGTGTTCAGGGGCTTTTTCATGTTTTATTCAGTTATTTCCGAGAGGTTTGGTTAATGTCTGATTCTCTGCAGCAAACTATTGCATGGACCTGTGTGTAAATACTGCGCCACCTACTGTCCGTTTGGTTGCTTTGCAGTTGCAAGTTTGCAGGAGGACCCCTGATTTGGTTAATTGATCCTTTGAGACTTGCAATTATCAGAATCTAGTCAAGACGCTTCTCCATATGAGATAAGATATGACAAGATAAAGATATCCAAATACTAATCCCACTATGGGGAAATTTGCAATATTACAGCTGCAAGAGTCAAAAATAGGCATCAGTTCGTAATAAGTAACATGCATTACTTAAGTGTAAGGAAATAGATATATTAATGGAATAAAAACGTATATACACAGTATAAAAACAAGAGAAGTATGTGCAGTGTGAGAATATGTACATTGCACATGAACCATTTAATTAATAACAATTAATATTGCACAGTTAAGAGTTTAACCATAGTCCATAATGGGTGGATGTAGTTTTACTGGGAGCAGGGCTGAGTGTACAGTCTAACCACGGCTGCAGGAAGGAGGCTTTGAAATGTAAAAATCTCATGAAAAGGTTTTGCAACTTTTTAAAAACCATTCTGCAAGGCTTGAAGCCTTGCAGAATGGTTTTTAAAAAGTTGTCCTTTAAAAGTACATCACATTTTATCACAACTTTTACAATGTTTCTCCAGCACAAAACCGATGGTCTGAATAAAAATCAAGATCAGGGGGGCAGAGGCATTTGCTCCTGACCTATTGTTTGCTCTCCGGTGAAGAACAGTCAGTTTTATTTGTTTTTCACAGACGTCATATGAACCAAAGATATGTTTGTGTGTCAGAAAGAGATTTCAAACAATTGAACAAACTGTAGACACAAGGCAAAGATGTTTTAAAACTGGTTTTATTATACAAAATAATATTTGACTCATAAAAACATGGCTATGGCTTAGTCTACATGACCAAGTTCTGAATTAATCTCTATAAAATTTGACCAGATTGTGCAACATGAAATATTACAAAGATTCAAAGACAAACTGTTGATGCGCTGTTAAAATGTATTTAAAAAACATTACTTAATGAACGCCTTTAAATCTTTAAAAACCGGGTGTGAACCAGATTTTCATCTTCCACCAGATATAAAAATCTTGCAGCTTCCTGGTTCACTGTCACGTAAAGAATATCGCCATAACTAAAATACAATAACAATAAAACCGTAGCAGATCCGAGCGTAGTGACAAGTAACAAGTGAAAGAAACGTCACCTTGCTCATTCGTCACTATGTGACAAACAAGCTGTTTGACAGTGGTTCCCCTGCTTTCTGCGACTATCTATTGGGTTTCCAGTGTTCTAAAAGCACATTTATATCCAGATCAGATTTCAGAAGTCATGGAGAGCGGTTTGCTATACAAGCAGTGCTTGAGGAGAAGCATCGAAGATTGAAATCCTCCGTACAGAGCAGGCACAGTGTGTGCAGATAAGGAGCCTCATAGTGGCAACAACAGCAGGAGTTTCAGTGGTTCTCGTGCTCCTTGTCCAGAGAGACTTTGTCAGTATCAAGCTATTCAAATAGCTGTTCTCCCCCACAAACGTCTGTTCACTCCTCGGTGATAAACAGCAGCAAGCGGTGACGTATCACCAGAGCTCACACTTGTGTTGAGGGTTCATGGGAGCATTGGATTTGCAGCCAAAGTGCTTTGAGAACTCGTGTGAGTTGGAGACGGTGCCGATGACTCGGAATCTTGACGGACTGTGCGGATCGGTGATCAAGCCCTCGTGTGAGCTCTCCGGTGTCCTGACGGCGCACCAGACCTGCAGCGTGACAACCAATAAACACATGAGAACATTATCTTCTGTTGATTTCTACTGAGAATTATAGAGAGAGTTGAGACACTGGCCTGGAATCTGACATTTTAATTAGAAAACTTCCTGGAAGATACAGTCATTTCGGCTTATTTTCTATTCTGTTACTTTACTGTGACGCTTGAGCCTCAATGTGCAGAGTGATTTATGCGCAACGTTTTGACACTAGAACGCCGCTTTCACACTCCCTTGTTGACCTTAAATCCACAGTTTAATATGTGTGCACAGGAGCATGAGGATTTTGCAAACAACAGTTAGTTTAGAGTCATTCACAGTCCCGTGTGCTTCTTGCACAAGGATTCAGCACAACGACACAGAGAATGGACTTTATAATTAGATTAGATTAGATTACTTTATTTTATCCACACAACGGGGAAATTCACTTGTTACAGCAAATAAGAGAAAACAGAATTTAAGTAACAGTGCCGAAGCACAATAAAAAAGATCACAATATGTACACTACTAAACTACACAGCTGTTTGACAATGGTTCCCCTGCTTTCTGCGACTATCTATTGGGTTTCCAGTGTTCTAAAAGCACATTTATATCCAGATCAGATAATGAAGTAGAAGACACTTTCTGTTCAGAAAATCTTAAAATCTTTTTGGAGGTGAGCGAAGCTGAGGGGGCGTAATTCAAATTCTGAATTTTTGTTGCACTTCAGATAGTATAGCAAAAATAGTCATGTTTCACAACATGTCTAGAGGAGCCTTGGTGATATTGTAAGTACAGTTGTAGTATGAGCATGTCTACAGTAGAATTGTAGAAAATACCTTGATTGGTACAAACCTGTGCAAATCCTACGAAAAACAGCTGATGGTTGGTCATCCCCAGGGCGGGCAGCGTGGCCTCCTCTCCGTTCTTTTCGACCCAGTTCACATAAGCCTTCCAAGAAGCAAATTCTCATGTTACACACATGCCATCAATCTTTTGCTCAGCACATGGAAAACTATACAGTCACATAAACCAAAGAATACATTCAAAATCACTTTAGGTCCTCGACAGATTTACATGCACCATTTAATGTGCGACGCTTTTACTTGCATATGATTCGCTCATCTGCTTTCTAGCTCATGACCTTTCAATAGATGGAAAGAATGTGTCTATGTGAAGAAGTAACCAGAGGCTGACAAGGCCACTCGTAACCACCTGTTGCATTTCCAGGCTTCACTGTAAACCAGACAACCTGCTTTTTCCAATACAGATTCATGTAGGCGACACACAACAGCCTTGACAAATAAACCGGAGCGGGGGGGTTAATCCGAGAGGTCACGATAGTTTCATGACCTCGTAAAAAGTGGGACAAAGTTGCCTTAGGTGACAAAGAGGTAATGCTATAAAATGTCCATTTATATCAAAATGCTATCGTGCACTAGCATTTAGTTGTTTTTACACATCAGTGACAAAAAGCCGTATTTTTTCTGTATGTAACACAGACAACATTCAAGGTGAATTCTACTTCCTGGACTTCAGACCTTGTAGGCAGCTTTGAGTCCACCGTTGTCAGCGATGTTCTCTCCCAGGGTTTGTTTTCCATTCAGAGGCTCCTTGTTGATGGTGTAGTTTCCGTACTGCTCCACCATGCACTGGGTCTGCTTCTTGAACGCCTCCACAGAGGAGTTCTTCCACCAGGGACGCAGGTTCCCATCCTTGTCGTATTCCCTCCCTGTTTGAAGGGCACAGTGGCATGTAACTCTGATCTCTGCCAATTTTATGTCATTACATTTATTTTAGAATAATATTAGAAAGTACCAACCTTGGTCATCAAAAGCATGCGTCAGCTCATGTCCCATGACGACACCTATTCCACCAAAGTTAAGAGCCCTGGATAACAAAGGAGACATCTGTGATATCTGGTCTTAAGACTGCAAGTTTGTAAAAGCAGATGAGTGAGATAAGATAACTGATACAGACTGAGACTCAATATGAAGCTGCAGCAGGTTACTTTAGCTTAGCATAGAAACTGGAAGCAACCAGCACATCTGAATGTCACATAAGCTGCTTTCAGACATGCACCAATAGTCCAGGCAAAGTAGCGTTTTACGACCGACTAATTGTAAAAGAATTTTTTTCAGCATAGATAATTTCTATGAGGTGTCCAGAACAACATACTAAAAGTCCTAAGAAATCCTAGTTGAGGAAATATGTTTAATTCTCATCAATGTGTGCCAATAAGGCCCGGCAACAATACACCCCAAAAAGACTATTTTTTTCCTTTACTCCTATCAAAATAAAACTTTACACAATGAAAGTAACCATGAAACGTAACATTTTTTGTATTACAAGTTTCTTTTCAAAATGAATTTGACAAGCACATGAGCTCCACACTTATTGAATATGTCCTAATTTGCATAGGCAAACACCATTCATATGTATTACAAATACATACATAAATTCATTTTCAAAGAAACTTGTAATACAAAAAATGTTACCTTTCATGGTTACTTTCATTGTGTAAAGTTTCATTTTGATAGGAGTAAAGGAAAAAAATAGTCTTTTTGGGGTGTATAGTTGCCAGGCCTTATTGGCACACATTGATGAGAATTAAACATATTTCCTCAACTAGGATTTCTTAGGACTTTTAGTATGTTGTTCTGGACACCTCATAGAAATAATCTATGCTTTTACAAAATTCTTTTACAATTACTTCTATTTTTGGCTCCAAAATGGGCTACTTTGCCTGGACTACAAACTGTCTGAGATTTTCTTGAGGGACCGAGTGTGAGAACGCAAATCAAGTTTTCCTGCCAGCCTCTTATTAAAATGTCTGAATGAACAAATGTGAAAATACAGCAGGAAAATGTCCATAAAATCCACAGCGAGCGAGTGGGCGTGTCGATGATGTTTCATATCAAGACCTACTTGGGCCAGGACGGGCTGTAGAACGGAGCCCGGAGAATTCCTGCAGGCAGAACCATCTCGTTCTTGGTCGGGTTGTAATATGCGTTCACAGTCGGCGGGGTCATGCTCCACCTGCAGACAGGGACAGAGCCACAACATGAGGCGCACAACAAGGTCACTACAAATTAAGAATATTGATTGTGCCTGGTCTAGTGTGCCAGACTGACAACAGATCAGTTTGGAGGGCATCGGGGCCCACTCCCTCCCCCACAGCCTCATTAGAGACCAGGACCAGTTCAGCGGACAGAAGTCGGTTGCCTGGGAACATTTGTGGATGGAAGCGGCGCTCTGCTGAGTCAGTATAATGAGAATGTGTCTCCCGGGCCGAGCGTGCGACCTCCTTCCTGGCAGGACGGGCCACTCACTGGTTTCTGTTGGGGGTTTTCCTCAGCTGGTCGGCCGTTACTCGGGCTGAGAAGTTGTAGTACTGCATGACATTTTGGAAGTACAGATCTGACACCACCTCAAACTGAAAGGGAGAGGATAGAAATAGTCAGGGTTTTTATTAGGAGAGCAAATAAAAGTGACACACCACACGGTTCCACGTTTACCTACATCATTGAACACTTGGTCCAGCTTCGTGGCGTTCATGATGAAGTCTGGATATCCCACCATGTTGTAGATTGCGTCTGCCTGTGAAGGAGAACATTTGAAAAACTGTAAAAGACACATTTTCACACCAGGTGGCAGTGCTGTATTGTACTTGTATTCTTTACTGGCTGTGTGAATTCTGCATGCAGGTCTTGGTTGAGTCTATTCTCTTTCTAAGAAGGTTTTGTCTTTCCTTGTCTCTATGATCTGTCACAGCCATTCAAAATGTCAGGAATTGATCATTTAAATGGCACAACTCAGGCATGGAATAATTTTAGGATAACCCAATGTGCTGCCTTTCAGCATTTTGATTAGTCTTCTATCAGGCCCATGTTTTCTTTGCTTAAAAACTAATACAAATAATAACGAAGAGGAATGCTAAATAATAAAAAAAAAACGTCCACGCTATTTTGGAGCTTTTGAGTGCCTGAAACATACAAATTTGGAAATGCTGGCGGCCCTGTTGTTGTTAGAAAACTGTGTTTGGTGTAGTTGGGACAAAAACCGAAACGCTTTCTCTCTCTTCCTGATTGGTTCTTATCACTCATGACTCGGCTACAGCGCAGTCTTCTGGGTTTGTGTCTTGGTGCAGGTTGTCGGTGCCTGTGTGGACAATTATGATCTGGAGACGGTCAATAAAGTCTCATTGCAGCAGTTCTAACAAATGTCCAGAGCTTGAACACGTCTCTGCAAACTTCCATCAGTAACACCACCTTTCCACCGGCTCTGCTGGCAGAGTGGGTGGAGTTGTGGAGGTGGGGTCATTCTGGCCAGCAGGGAGGAGGTCTCTGCATGAGAAGAGCCAACAAACTTTCCCACAGTCACTTTCCCAACCAGAGGCTGAGGGGTAAGAGGCCGGGGTGTGGTTGAGGGATCCGTCTGTGGGATGTGGGCTGAGAACAGTGGAGAGGACCGCAGGGGGAATTAGGAGGTCTCAGGAACTGTACCTCCCACCTGAGGCTCCTCCCTCTGCTCTCTGTGTCGTCCTGGACCCACAGACTGGTGATCCTCCGTCACACTTGTCCCAGTTATTAAGAGGGGTCTATTAAAACAGTTCCATGCTGTCAGCTAGCTTTGGTCTGTAGCTTTCTTTCTAACGATTAGAAATATTCAGCTTTAGAGACGTCCCTTAAACAGTATTTTCTACAATTAAGTGTTTTTTTCTTCAGTCCCTTCATCAAAAGTCATTTCTGGTGTTGCTGCTCTCAGAGTGCGTCCCTGTCTCTCTTACGCTCAGGTCTTAGGTGTGACTTACACAGGAGACACACCGCAGGATCTTTCACCCACCTTTTCTTTGGCTGCTTTCTTTGTTTCCGGGTCCATCCATCCCACATCCTTCAGGCTGTCCTCAAACGCCCATTTAATGTCTGCGACCATGTCCTCAGCCTGGA
Organism: Limanda limanda; assembly: GCF_963576545.1. Classification (NCBI taxonomy): domain Eukaryota; kingdom Metazoa; phylum Chordata; class Actinopteri; order Pleuronectiformes; family Pleuronectidae; genus Limanda; species Limanda limanda. The sequence continues at coordinate 25,011,327 of NC_083639.1, forward strand.
GCACAGAGGACAAAGAGGAAAGTCAGAAAGAAAAGCTCATCATCTCACGCAGCAGGCGGCCGATGAGAGAGAGGGACTTACAATGGCTTTACTCTCTTCAGCAAAGGTGTCTTTGACGAACATGGCTCCGAGAGCAAAGCCCAGGGCGATGTCGGTGTCGCTGACGCACAGCTTCCAGCGAGGAGTGCAGCTCTGCAACATCAGAACGAAAGACATGAATACATCCTCAAGATATCGTCAATCTGATTAAAATGTGTGGGCTTTTTCAGTGTGTCACACTTTGTTCAACCCCTGTTGTCTGCGGCAATAAGTCACATCCTAGATTTCCCACAAAGACCATGACATGAAGTCCGATGAACTGGACAGGACTTGTGGAGAGAACAGCAGCGACACAGGCCTTGTTCAGACCTGGATTCCACGTGTGTCCTGAGCAGTCACATCACAGGTGCACAGCTCTGAGTTTGTCTGTTCACATCGGTCATTAAAACACCGCCTGAATGTGTCTCCTGTGACCACATGCGATCTGATCTCACTTCCTGCTCTATATTCAAATACAAACCTACGACATTTGTGTTTGACAAGAACAAACTATGTCCATTCTTTGAAACGTCTGCTCTATTTCAAAGTATTTATTAGTTTGTGTTTACTGGTCTTTTTTGTCAGATTTTGGCTTTTGTGATTTATACAATACATGAAACTGCCTCTGTTAAAGAATGATATTTTAATAGGCCTAAATCCAATGAAGACTGAGAAATCCCAGTGATCCTTTGTTCAGAGGATTCACGTGACAAAGAAAACAGTTGCGATCTTGTGAAATTCATGACCTCTGTGAAGCAACAGTGAGCGGTTATCCCTCAGCAGCCTGAGAGACACAGTGTTCCTGCCGAAAGGAACAAGTGCTGTTTTTTTTTTTGGTAGATAAAAAAGCAACAACAGGAACAAGCCACAGACCAACTCCTGGTCAATTTACACTCAACTGAAGCCAGGCAAGCGAGACGACCACCAGGACAGAAGACAAGAGGTGACGAACGACGCAGGAGTGATTTCAGTGGGAAAAAGAGATAAAATCCTAATTTGTGAAGAGCTGTAACTTATTATCGGGCTGTTCTGTGACACAGCCTTGAGCCTCAAAGACCAAACAAGACTAGCAAAGTACTTGATTTGATTATAAATGTGGGGAAATGTTTTGTTATTCAGCAAAAGTCAAAATCAACGATTTTTGGGATCGAATAAATCATTCTGGACGTAAAGTTGTATCTGTTTTCATGAGCCTTTTCTTGTAATCTCAAACGCAGAAAAGATGTAAACATACAGTTAACACGTACACAAACATGACTCCATCTTATAACAACGATTTCACATCTTGAACTAATCCAAATCTCACGTACAACCCACTCTGTCACTTTCCGTGGGTACGTAAAAGTCCATATATGGCAAAGTCATTATCAGGTGAAGGGAAGGACAAGGACAAAAAGAGCTAAATGTAAACGCAGACAAAGAGGAACAAGGTTGGAGTGAGGAAACGAGGAGTATTCTGAGCATTCAAAGTTGTAAAGTGTGCTCGGACACATAGGCACAGATGGAAAAAGAGACAGTTTCGCACTCTCGCGTTTAAAAGATACACAAAAGAGACACACAGCAAGTTAAGGACTTGTTATTACAGCTTGAACCCAGTGGAAAACAAGGCAGAGGAAACAGGATCTTGCTCAGATAAGAGCTGCAGTGACTGGAGCCTCCACAGTCAAAGAAATAAATCAGTTTTTCTTGCTGCAGTCGACACATTTCTCCCTTCTCACAGGTTTTAGTGGATAAACAACTTCGTTTGCTAATTAAAGGGTCAATTCAGAAAATGTACAAACTCCGCTACACAACCTGCGATGTGGTGGCGTCCTGCAGCACACACTGTTTGGATTGACTGTGGATTTGAGACATCTGCCTCCAATACAGCACAGCTGAGCTAGGTTTTGTTAGTGTTGCTCACTGCATTGAAAATAAAAAATTCAACGGTAACATCTCCGTCCAAAACACACTGGTCTACGAGGAGTCGTTCCAATTAGAGCTGTTCACAGAGGAGGTCGGTGAGTTATCTAAAGAAGACAGGTCACCGTTCCTGGAAAGACGCTCCTACGTTTTCCTTAATATCTTGAATGCCAGAAAATGTAATTCTATTGCAAGCTATTTGTTGGAGTATTTGTCAAAACCACTAAACCTGAGTATGTAAATTACTCACTAACATACATGACAAACGATTTATTGATGTTTTATAGTTTAACCTTAAACGTTATTATAAATAATAAAAACAAACCAATTATATAAAACTAAGAAAGACTTGTTTTAATCATCTTAACATGAAATATAAATCTTTTCGGCATTGTTAATTGTGTAAAAGACGGTTCTCTTCAAATATGCTGATACCGATATGTCGGTGACAATTTATACCGGCTAGTATCACTATTACAAAATTAAAAATGTATCATTCATTCACTAATATTATAAACTGTTGGTGATACATATAGTGTGATACAGTAATAATTTATAGTTTCAGGCACTGATATTTTAAATTTTAAGTTGGACCATTTTTTAAATCACAGTGCAAGGACAGGATCTGTACAAATTCTTTTGAATTTATTAAATTACTCGTCAGTTTGTAATGTTTCCCTCCATTCCTTTATATAGCTGCTCTCACTGGATTAATTAATATCAATACACCAATAAATTAAGTTTCTCTGGCTGAATCAAATTCTCTTTGAAGCCTCCGGATCAAATTCAGATTGTTGACACGAAGTTGAATGAGTCAAGTTCCGCAGAGAACCGACATAAAACGCTGGCCGATGATTTACAGTTCTTGTGAAATCTCGTCAGAATGGAGGGGAAAAGGCTCCGCTTCTCTTTTTGTGCCAGTTTCCCTTTATCTGCTCGCACCCGAAATGAATCCTCTGCCGAGTATCACACAAAAGAACAAGAGTTCAGGAGAAAAGCTGTGCAACCCCAGCTGTCGGGCTCTGGGCCACTTCCTCCGACAGACCTGGACCTCTGAAATCCCACTTGTACCTGGGCTAAAAGGACTTTTTAGAGTTATTCAACTCATTTTCTAATAAACATTAACCATCTATGGTAAAACAAACAACAAAGCAGCGACTGAGATACTCGCAAGCAGTTTGCAAACGGAAACTAAAAATACATTATCAGGATGAGAATCTGCCTGCAGGTCAAACATGAACAGAGGATTACTTCTCTCACTGCTTAATCCCATCCCTGTGTTTTAATCCATTTGAGTCATGTTGGATCACAATGTTTAAAAAAAAAAAAAAGAGGGCCTGAATCTTCATCTTTTACCTTTTTGGTTCCGTACATGACCTCGAGGAAGCGCTGCTCAGCATCCTGGAACCTTTGGTCCAAAATGGAAACCATCTTCCTCACCACCTTCATGATCATGTAATTGTTGAGGAGGCTGCAAAGAAAATATCACATTGATTTGTTTTCCGTTGGTTACTTCAATACTGCCTGAATGCTTGTTCTTGTACATACACAGTTTACAGTGTAAAGTGTAGCTCCTTCATTCCGGTTTTACTACGTCATTATAAATCAGAGTAAACACACATTTGGTAGCTTCGCTGTTTTTCACACGTCAATGGAAAAACTCGGAGGCATGGCTGATCGTCTGACCTTTTATTTGTTGTCTCTATGAGCTTAGAGACTTTCTGGAGGTACTCCTTAGCGTAAACAACCACGGGCTCCGAGTCGTTGAGCGGCACTGGAGAAAACACTTCTCTGAGGTACGGCATCCAGTTCACTGCAGGAGCCAGAGTCTACAGACATAGACAAAACACACACACACGATGGAAAAGGTCTCAACACAAACATGTACAGCTTCCTAATACGACTTCCCACAACCCCTGTAGCGGCACTAAGCTGCTGTCAGACATGCAGAGGGGCTCTATGTGAGAATGCAGATGTCTGAGTCAGTTGATCCCGTCATGACCGGCTGAGCTCATGTGAGAATACTGCAGGAAAATGTACGGAAAATACACAGCCAGCAAGTGGGCGTGTGGATGACAGGATGAAAAACATGTTGAAGATGCCGACAAATATATCGACTTTGAAAGAAAACGGCAATCGAGAGCTTTTGACGAAAAGAGCAGACGTCACTGTCGATGTAGATTCACCCAAAGGACGTTTTTCTGTTCTTTTGTCGATACATCAGCAAACTCCGATAAAATACCCAGAGTTCATGTCTGAAAACGGCTTAAGAGTCATGATTTGTAGAAAAGCTGTGTAGCCATTTCTGTGGATTCATTAAGAAACTCACCGACAGATCCTTGGCCTCCATCTTGTGGTAGATGAGCTCTTCATCACGCCTCTCCTCCTGAGGGACTGTGATGTTGGCCAGAGTTGTTTCAAAGTCCACAATCTCCGTCATCACTGCCTGAGACGTTTCCCTGGTGCCTCCCAGAAGAACCCCCAACTCCACCAGGAAGTTGAGGTATGCCGACAGATACTGCAAAGGAAGTGAGGCGGATATGGGCGAGTTAGGGAAGACGAGGGTCGTTTCAGTGGTTTATAAAAAATGTAATTCAGTAATCCTAAACTATGCAAATACAAGCGAAACTATGCAGAGTTATTTGTTCTCTTTTTCCGCCTGAAGCTGAAATATTTAACTTTTAATATTTACAGACTTTCTCTAAATGAGGAATGAGCCACTGGATATGATTTTCATTACAGAGAACATCTGGATTAGCTCTCCAACTCAGTCTAATGTCAGTCTAACTTCTAGTGTAACACTGTTAACAATGTGCACAGTACCTTTTCATTTGCTGTTTTGTTGAGGTAGTAATCCCGTGAAGGAAGTCCCAGGCTGGACTGATCCACCTGGAGTCAAGAGAAACATCCAATGACTTTTAGCTCACAAACAGCCTCTTGCCTCATCCCTGTGTTTCCAGGCCTGCAGGTTACAGGGTCTCAACAAAGATAGAGCATGCCCCTGGTTGACCCGCTCACCTGGATGATGTTACTGTTGGAGTTTTTCGAGTCGGTGCTGACAAACACAGTAAAGAAAGGGGACGTCCGGTAATTGCCTGACACCATTTGCAAAACTTCATCGAAGTTGTCCTTGTCCCAGGGTTCTGTCAGGGCCCATCCCCCAATCTAAGACAGACAGGGATTAATCAGACACTCAGAGTCAGCCGCATGCAGGGAAATTCATTATTTAAAGGGGATTGAAATTATGACTTTTCTTTACAGCTTTGGGAAGTAAGCATACCTGGCTGATTAGCCCCTGTAGTGGTTTAGCTCCCAATTCCTCGATCTTGGCCTCATTCATGCAGGCCTGATAGTATCGCTGGGCCTTTCCCTCAGCCTGACTCACACTTTTCCTTGTCTTGTTTTCTGATTAAATAAAGATAGAAAATACATTGGGTGTGAATGAAAAACAAGGCGTTTCCCCAGCACTGGAAACATAATCTTGCTACTTTTGCCTGGGGTGAAAGCAGCAGAGCACACGGTGCAGGATTCAGACAATGGCCTTTACCTAATAATTGCTTCATTACAACCATGTTGTGCTCCCAGAGGTTGCTGAAAGGTCCCCAGCGGGACTTGCCCTCGGGGAGGGGGTTGTTCTTCATCCAGCCCCCACAGGCAAAGTCGTAGAAGTCATGGCAGGGGTCCACGGACCGATCCAGGGCTCCCATCACTGTACTGGCCACAGTAACGCACGGCTCTGTTAGGCACAAGCCAGGGTGAGCTGTGCAAAAGTAGATTTAAACAAAATTTACCACTAACCACCACCGAGCAACCCGATGAAAAAGTCATTAACATGTCAGTCAACACAGAATGGTGCACCTGCAGAGAGAAATGAAATTATTACAGGGACAATAAGAGACTTTTTCGGGAAGTTGCCAAAGTTTTTCCAGAAAGCTACAAGGTGCTTTTCTGAAAAGGACACATTTAGTTGGAATTTAACTTCATCAGTCAGTGAGTGAAGTTCGTGGTTCTAAGGCCCTGCAGCTTTGCTCCAGCCCAAACACAACTGTGTATAATCAGAGAATATTTCATTTTGGACGTCCAAGTAGTCATGCAGGTTTCCAGACCATCCACAAATTATTACCTCAAACACGGTAAAAGCCAAGATATACAACCTGCAGGGAATATTTCTCCGTGTAGAAAATTGACTGTTGCCGACTGATAAATAAATAGAGAACATATGAACAGATGAGGGTGAAGGAGCCTGGAAGACTTCAGGTTAATCACTTTCATCTGACCTGGCGCGCAGATAAACGTCATTGCTCCTCTTCCTGTGTCTGCGCCTGCATGTGGCTTCCAAAAACACATATTTGCGAGAATAGATAATTAGTTTGCTCTCTAGAATCATCTTCAGGAGGCGACGACCGGAGGCTTTCTGGCTGGTCTGTTATATTTTGAAGTCTAAACACAAAAGCTGAAGAACAAGAACAGCTTTAGAAAAATGTCAGTGTTTAGAGAAGTGCAAGTACCGGTCGTCACGTAGCAGACGCTGCGATCCCAGGCCAACGGCTCACGATTAATATTTGACTCACTATAAAGACTTTCACCTCCTGCCCATATAAGGCGATGAGACAAAGACGGAGACACAGAAACAAGCAGTGATGAGATTCGAACCCGGAGGAGACATCATCCTTGTTCCTTCTATTATTTCAAAGAGTGATCCTGACATGCGGCTCTGAATGGGAGGAAGTGGCATTAGGTTTCCCATGGTGCATCTGAGGAAGCCCGACCGTTGATGGTAAATCCACAAGCACTTTTTCCATAATGAACAAGCTCAGGGGAGTGATTGAGAGTTGTTTTTCGCAGGCTTAGCCAAAGGTGTGGCTTTAAAATAAATAATACAGTGCATATACTGTATTAATTGTCTCAGTCCTGTTTGAACTTAAAAGCCTCTCAGCGCTTCCAGATCTTTTTTAAAACTTGTCTTTTGTCTTTCAGCTCAAACTACACTTGTTTTGATGGAATCACCTTCATTACTTGTTGATATTTTGACCCGATTTATAACATATCCATATATAAAACAATTACAAACAATAACACACAGAAACTTGGTTGTTTTCAGACACTCGTGGGACATTTTATCCCTTTTATCACTACAAAACCAGTTCCAATGATGGAAACAGTACTAAAAATGTAAAGTCTCAGTTGACATTGTAGGAAAAATCCTCATTCGTTTTCTCGCAGGCGGTTTAGATGAGTCGATCAACATCACTCTTCATATTTGCAAGGCAAATATGAAGCTGGAGCCACCACCAGCTTATCTTGGCACAAAGAGTCTGGCTGTTTAAAGATAATAAGATCCACACCGCTAATGCTCACTGATTAACATAGGACGTTCTGTTTGTTTCAGCTGCACAAAGTGTACAAAGAGTAGTTCACTGGCAATTAAGTAGTCCAGCACACACCTCTTGTTAAACAGTGGGGAAAACCCGAGGCAAATTTTCTGCCCCTGCTTCTACTGTTTCTGCTAAGCTAAGCTAACCCTCTCCTGGCTGCAGCTTCACATATGGGACTGGTATAATTTTTCTCATCCGACTCTGAGCAAGAAAAAAACTAAAGCTCATATTTCTGGAACTGCTGAACTTCTTTCTTTAAGCCCTCCGTTTAGTGTGTGGGAGTTTTTTTAATTGTCAATTATTCTTGTTTCTTGGAAGCTGGTTGACAACATATTCAATAAATAAAAAGAAATCAGAATAAATAGCAAAAAAGCAGTTTGATCTACAGCTCGACCGATACTGACTTTGGCGGTTGCCGATTCTGATATTTCGGCTGAGCTGCTCATTTTTCCGGATTAGAATTTTCACATGTTATCGGGCCAAGGAAGCAATTTGGAACCGTGATACATTCAATATTAATACTACTTAAATAATCAGGTAATTGTGTATTTGGTTGAGCTTGTAATTGGTCGAACTGGAGCTCAATCAGGAGTCACCTGGTCAGCCTACTTCACAGAAAAGTTTCCCAGTGTATTCCACAGCATCACAAAGTTTGAATAGAACCTCAGACTCACTCTGTTTGTAGAAGACCCCAGTTGTGATGAGAGATATGAAAAGGCCCAGGGTCACGACGCACACTAGAAACAGGACACGCTTCTCGCTCTTGGTCCGGTGCGGACAACACATGGGGCCGCGGCCGTTCCGCAGATTCACCTGCACAAACAAATAGAGAATATAAAAAAAAACTTGAAGCGCTTCATCTAAAAAGTCAAATATAACAATTTTAAAGAGATTAACAGACATAAAATGAGTTAGAAATCTACTTTAAGATACACAAATATAGACACTTAATAATGTCACCGTGTTGGACTAATGCAGTGTGGAAAATACTGTGTGGAGTTCAAACAGCTTCTTTCAGGATCTGATGACAGGTTTGGTTTCAAAGCTCAGCGACCTTTTCAACCCTCCTACACTGAGAGGCATTTTCCTATTGTTCCCTCTCCTCTGGTTCAGCACAGAGTCATAGAGAAGTTTCCCACTGCCCCAGATTGAGAAATCGACACAATAATCCTGCTGAACCGTGTCTGATGATTTTGTGGCTGACCTATAAAGTGAGGAGGAAGTCGAGCGAGAGTCAAACGAGGACAACAAACCAAACCAGTCGACTCCAGAGAAAAAGGGTTTTAAGAAACATTCCCAAAAGAAGAATTTAGAAGTTGGAGGAACTTCCTGTCTTTGTGAATGGTAAATGGTAAATGAATGGTCTTTTTTTTCTGTTGTTGATGGAATGATTGGTGCAGCCGACCTCACAACAGCAAACGCCGCTCCTCCATGTTTTCTGGTGAAGGTTTCTCTTTCGGCGAAAGCCTCCAAGGTAATTTATTTCCTAAAGGAATTAGTCCAGCGTGCCGCTCACAAATCCTTCACAGGCACCACTTACCACATAAAGTGTAAATAAAGGCCAGATCGAACCTCACATATATCTTGTGGGGGTCTATTAACCCTAGAGGAGTGAATGCATAGGGATCAGATTTACTGCTGTGAGCCCCAGTGGCTTCTTAATCTGTTGAGCTTGGTGTGTTCGGTCGGTTTGGAGCGAAACGTCTTGAATTTAGTGAAACCTCCCCGGCCAAGTTTTCACCCCTGTCCATTAGTTTTCTTGTTCTTCAGCAGGATTACCAAAAAAGTGCAGGACGGATTTCCACGAAACTCCGAAGGATGCAACATAGGCCAAGAAAGAACCCACTTAATTGTTGATTATTTTGATCATTTACTGTAACATTGGCAGAAATGTTTTTTTACTGATTTTCATGGATCAAACACATTTAGGGGATTTGGTAAAATGTCCAAGTTGGGAAGTAGATTTTCTTTCAGCTGCTATATGGTTTCAAATAGAGCTTGAAACCTGCAACTACCACCAAAGCATGGTTAAGATATGATGAAGGCAGAATCGAGGCAGTGTCTTGAATTCAAGCTCTTTATCTGAGCTCTGATCCAATAAATCATCGGAGGAATTAATCTGACTGCAGTTAAACATCTCCTTCCTTCAACCTCCTAAAACTTTAAGGCACCTTAGAGTCTATAAAAGACCATTCAATCCTTTAAAAGAGATTTTAAAGGGTGGCCAGAGAACACTGCTTAGTCATCTTTAAACCCAGAAGTAAGAAACAGAAAACCCAGGAGTGACTCAATACTTACGATACGATATGCTTTGTGTTCACAGGCCTGTGTGAACATTGCGCCGCTTGACAAAAGGGATTCCGTTTCAAAATCCTCATGATCCATTTTAGCAAATAATCTACAATCTCAGGATTAAAATTTGATTAAATCCTCATTAAATCGTAACCGACACAAGGGTTTAAGATTAACAGGATTTAATCAGTGTCTGTCTGCGTAAAGGCAGCTCGGTGTGACTGATCTATCTCGTTATGCTGACGTGGATATTTACCTGGTTGTCAGGCCCGTCCTTTATCAGAGATCTAAATTTCAGTAAGTCATTTACATCTCATATCCCATAGCGTACACTGTGTCAATACAGATTATACAGCATCCTCAGTGCAACCTGAGGCATTAGCTTAGCACATGAACTTCAGTTTGAAATTCCTCCAGACACAGGAGAGAGAGGGACGAGTGCGTAACCCGGTTAAAAAGGATCATCTGCTGCAGTAAAACCATCTTTCTAAGTTGATTTTTACATTGGAACACGTACAGTGAGAAAGCGTCCTCAATTCTTTCCTAAGTAATGTGGAATTACAAGTTCTGTGCATTTGGAGCCCAAGGTGTTTTGTGCATGTTTACCTGCATGGGAGAGGAGGGGTAGATGTCGTCGGCTGTGGAGTCCACCAGGTCTTCCTCGTCCAACGTGGCTCTTTTGTACGTTGACATCTGAAAAGTCACATGGAGAAAAGTCTCTCTCAGTGCTTCCATCCTTCCTTCAACCCCTCTCCTCTCCTCACTCTCCCCCCCCACCTGGTGTGTGGTGTTTGTTTTGGAGAGCGAGAGAGAGAGAGAGAGAGTGTTTGCAGTTTGACGGCTACTCGTGGACAGGCTCCGAGGCTCCTGGGCAGGGCTTCCCTCCGATATCCATGGGGAGGAATCTGGTTTGTCTGGTTGGAGCTCTTCCCCTCACGCACGTCGCTCCTCTCCTTTCAAAGGTATGTTTCTCCCTGCTCGCCTCAACACCATCTCTGAAATCCCTCATGGCCGATGGCAGATAGCCCTTTGGGGTGGGGGGGACGGGCAAGTGTCACAGCACGGACAACAACCTCATCCTGGACGTCCTCCTCTGAAAAAACGCTGAGTGGCTCCTCTCTCTGCCCGAGCCGTGGCTCTAACAGGCAAACTTTTCTCCAGGACTTCCTCCTCAGCCCGGTCTGTGCACACACGGCTCGGGAGAAGACGGAACTAGTGAAAAACAGGAAGTAGCACTGACTGCAGCGACTTGCACGACCGAGACTGAGCGTGTGGGAGTGATTGTGTTTTTTTTGTGTTCGCGAGTGTGTGTGTGTGTGAGAGTGTGTACATTCCCCATTGTGGTTTCAGTTATGTTATGGGAGGGAACCTAACAGTTGTATAGATTTACACCCAGTGTGGTTTCTATAGGTCATAAGTCGAGCCGGGGGGAGGAGCGTGGAGAAATACACCTCCTCCCACTAAATGCTTGGGGTGGCTGCCCCTGGTAACGGTTACCTGATAGGCACGACAGTCCCTCCTTGTGCCGTTTAACCCCTCAACCCCCCCCCCAGGGCCACTCGCACGTCACCCATACCCTGCGTTTACTCCTCATTACAGGCAGGAAGAGTCCGTCAGCTCCACTCTCCTGATTTAAAAGATTTAAAAGAAAGTGTGTGCGCGCCACAGGAACTTACAACTTAACGGCTAAAATATAGTGAACAAGTTCAGCTGAATTGATATGTACCTTACTTATAATGCACTTTATTCCTGTAGCCCTTTGACAAAAGGGACAGTGCTTCACTAGAAGAAAAATAACAAATAATCACAACAAGTGGAAGATAATCAGCTAATAAAACAGACAGGACTCAAATTAAGTTACATATGTGAAGCATTCATCAATGTTTTATGATAACAATTTTTTTTATAAGATTTAAAATGCAGTTAAGGATGTTGCCTGTCTGATCTCAGCAGGTTAATTCCTCCACAGTCACGCTTTGTCACCAACTGTGATCTGTAAATAACCAGCAGAGCTCCTTTCACAGGTTGAAGTGAATGTGAATGAAACCACAGCAGGTGAACAAGTCTGTGATGTAGTGTGAAAGACTGGCTTTAAAAGCGATGAGCAGAATTTTTTAAATGTATAATTCATTAAGAATATGTAGGGCAGACTACAGGCATACTGCATTCCTGATGTTGTTCATGACTGCACGATTGAAAGCAAATTATCCGCCCTCAAAAACAACATGTTTGCTGATTTTAATTTCTCAAATGTGAGACTATGCTGCTTTTTTTCACCATTTATTGCAGTTTATATAGTTTAACAACACACAATCCCATTTGTTCTCTTAATGGTCAGCCTTTATATAACACTTCTCTGGTCTTTATGACCACTCAGAGTGATTTACAGTGCTTCTACGTGCATCCCTTTCTCTATCACATGTGATAGAGAAAGTTTACATGAACAAGTTTACATGAAATTTTACATTTGACATGTAAAATCACAGTCTCTTTTTGTAAATTTAATGGTATTTTAAAAATACAGAAAAAATCTGTAAAATAAAAAGTAAAGTTCTGTTATATTACGGTTTTTTTTTACAGTGCACATCACTGCCACAGCCGTCCAGGGCAGTTTAGAGCTAAGGCTCTTGTCTAAGGACACTCTGGCACACTGACTGGGGGGGGGGCACCAACCTTTTGGTTAGCAGACATCCCACTCTGTATTCTGAGCCACTGTCGCCAACATACCACAACTCATAGCCTTAACAAATTAGAGCTAAACTGAGAAACTAATTGGTAGATTCGTCGCTAAGGAAAAGTAGAATGGACAGACTGTACATCTACCAAGGCCCAGCAGTCTCCTTATGAAACCACCTTTTAATTCACCAGATCCAGATGTCTATTTGGATCTGCACCAAATTGCATTCACTCTCCTAAACGCGTGTGCATTTTGAATGATTTACTCTCTGAGAAATAAGTGCAAAATGCTGAAATCACAACGAAAGAGGAAGTGGAAAAAATCCTGGATCAGCAGCAACATTTCTTGGGTTGTTCCCTGACCCACACAACATCTTTCATATCAGGTTCACGGTGAGAAATGCAGCAGTTTCTGTGTAATCCTGTCAATTAACAGACAAACACAGATGAAACCGAACCTCTTTGGCGCGGCAACAATCCTTTGAGACACACACAGAGCATTTTATTGTCTGAACACTAAACAGACTGCTCCACCTTAAACCAAAGGTCCAGCAGCTTTAGATCTGATTCTCACACTACGCCACCAACGCTGAGAGGAGGGCAATAATTAACATCAGCTGCCTGTCAGCCAGACAGAAATATACCTCACCCCAGGGTGGTTGCTCAATACACTGCAGAACAAGAGAGGCATCTGAAAAATACAGATTCTATTCAGTAAGAGTTTGACAAATACATCACATGAGTAGCCAGATTCTCAAAGAGCACACGAGGACTGTCTCTGTGTTATCTGCACAATCTCAGGCTCTGTTCTTCTTCTTCTTCTTCTTCTTCTCCGGCCTCCATCTTATCATCCATCACAACACAAGACAAACCAGGGCCGGAACAGAGATGTTGACTTAATGGAGACGGATGAGAGTTTCTCATAAACACAACCGGGAGCCCAGTCCAGTCGCATGATCCGCACTTTATTTTGTTTCCCACTTGTTTCACATAAACATCCCTCGGAGGAGGAGAAAATCATGTTCCCCAACACAAACATTCCAGAGAACTCCGGGCAAAGCAGGAGACTGATTCCTGTTAAATCTTGTTTTTCTATCAGGACAAGATGCCACAAATCAGGGCCCAGGAGGGAACTCGACACCACAACAACCAATAAACATTACACAAGCACCCGAACCCTGTCTGCGCTGGTGTGTTGTTATCAGCTTATGGACGAGTGAAGTGATGAAAGATGCAGAGAGACACAGAGACGGAGCGGGGGGGAGGGGGAGACGTGAGAGGACACTGATTGTTTTAAGGACATGTTCAGGAACTCAAATGGTTTTAAATGATCTGAAGGCTGAAGGCAAAAGGCCTGATATTGATGTTTGACTTGTTCTCGTTACACAAACACACACACACACAAAATGCACCTTGCTGCTGTTCCGTTTAGCAAAACATGACGTATTCAAACTGAATTAACATCACAAAGGTGTCAAACTTCTCATAATTATCCCTGAGCTATTTTTTCTTCAACATGACCCTCACCAATTGTTGAATAAATAAAACTGTGAAATGTGATGAAACCACACAAATTAAAGTCTCGACCATTTTTAAAGCCAGAGAGGACAAATGAGTTTGAATTGAGTTTTAAAAGTGACCGAAGCTGGTGAGGTCCTGATGTTTAACTGTTCCACAGTTATAGTCCAGGCAAAGTAGCGTTTTACGACCGACTAATTGTAAAATAATTTTTTTCAGCATAGATCATTTCTATGAGCTGTCCAGAACAACATGCTAAAAGTCCTAAGAAATCCTAGTTGAGGAAATATGTTTAATTCTCATCAATGTGTGCCAATAAGGCCCGGCAACAATACACCCCAAAAGGGCTATTTTTTTCCTTTACTCTTATCAAAATAAAACTTTACACGATGAAAGTAACCATGAAACGCAACATTTTTTGTATTACAAGTTTCTTTTGAAATGAATTTGACAAGCACATGAGCTCCGCACTTATTGAATATGTCCTAATTTGCATAGGCAGAAACACCATTCATATGTATGACAAATACATACATAAATTAATTTTCAAAGAAACTTGTAATACAAAAAATTTTACGTTTCATGGTTACTTTCATTGTGTAAAGTTTTATTTTGATAGGAGTAAAGGGAAAAAATTGTCTTTTTGGGGTGTATTGTTGCCGGGCCTTATGGGCACACATTGATGAGAATTAAACATATTTCCTCAACTAGGATTTCTTAGGACTTTTAGTATGTTGTTCTGGACACCTCATAGAAATAATCTATGCTGAAAAAAATTCTTTTACAATTACTTCTATTTTTGGCTCCAAAATGGGCTACTTTGCCTGGACTATTAGGGGGAAACTGCAAAAGCCGGATCTCCTGTATTCTTCAATCTGGACCTTGGAACCCAGAGATCAGACCTCAAGTGATCACGTGAGTGCAAAGTTAAACAATCAGAGGCACTAAACCGCTCAATAAAATCCTCAAATGAACCAGGAGCCGGTGGTTTGGAGCCAGAACAGATAAAACGAGGTCTCACTTGCTTGTGCCCGTTAAAAAACAGAGCTGCAGGGTTTTGTACTCGTTGCAGCTGAGACAACAAAGACTGGCTGACACAACCGAGTCGAGAGTGTTGCAGTCACAAAGCAGAGCAGCAGATCTCAGTATCTGACAGTACAGAACATGTTGTTATCCTCGTCACACACACACACTCACTGTTTCCAAACACTTCCTTGGCATTGACGAGCAGATGTGATTGCACAGACCAACGCTGCCTTCCCTTTCCTGTTGGCGATACTCAATGACCCGTTTTCTTGGAAAAAATCCGGCCCCATGGACTTTTATGTCTGACGCAATGAGTCACGGTCTCCGTTTTTCGTAAATGACGCAAGCCTGAAACTTTGGAGTCACACATGAACACACACATCCACGCCACAACCCACTGCAACAGAAGCGGCGCGATTGATTCATCAAGTAACATCTGCAAAAACTGAGACTGATACCGAGGAGTTCCTGTTGATGCCCTCCCAGTTGCTGGAAGGCGCCGGTAGTGGCACCTGGGAGCCATTTAAAAAAACACAGCACGCCGCAGTTCTCACACTTAAGAGGCTGTGGTCAAGGTCGGTGCTGGAACCTCCTATTGTGTCTTACAGGGCGTGAGGGTGTCTTCCCACAGAAGAGCCCCTGGTATGAGGGGGGGGTCAGCATGCCGCGGTTCCTGGAAGCGACGTGTGGCCTGCGACCTTTGAGTGAGGCCGTAAACCACAAACATGCGTCACCGATCCGGCAAACCAGACGATTATATGTAGCACGGGGAGCGGGGGGGGGGCATTCCTCCAGGAATAACTGGAGTATGTTTGTGTTTGGGATTGGCTGAAGCGTGTATACGTGAAGTGTACAGGTCATTTCTGAGGACAAGAATCTATAGAAGGGCCCGTCGAGGAGGAGGAGGAGGAGGAAAGGAGGAGGAGGAGGAAGGAGGAGGAAGGAGACTCCTCCTGCAGATGATTTACGGTTGTGTGTTTGACGCAAGCTGGCAGTAAACACATTTCGCCTCCAGAGAAAGGCTGCTCATTACACCACTGTGGTAATCCGGGCAGATGCCGATTCTATAGATGTGGCTTCAGACCACAGAGGATCAGTAATTAAAGGCTGCACGCGTAAAACAATCCCAGCCTCACATCCAGCGTGAGAAGTGACTTGACCTCTGTGGCTGAAGGCACATCTCCCGCTCAGATACTCTGATACACTCAGATACACAGTGACCCAAGACACCTTCATCTGCAGGTGTAACAACCACACACGGGTGTTTTTATTTTTTCTGTAAATCCCAGAGGAAGAGTGAGGCTGGGAAAACATTCCAGAAATACCACCGGGTCATATGTAAACATAACCACATTGAGCTCCAACGACAACAAGACTTGACAGGAACGGTTCAAAGAGCTTTTGCATGATTCAGCGCTTTGGTAGGCTGAAGGTAAAGTGCTGCGACCGCACAGCGCCGCAGGTTCAATCCCCCGGTACGAGGCTGTTTACCAAACAGACGCACGCTGGCCACCCACGCCAGGTCAGGGCCGCGGACGGTTTGTGCTTTCGTCTGCACGTTCGAAGCAAAACAAACATTCAGACGGTGGCTCAAAACGCAGCACTTTCATGAATACATCAAGTCACTGCAGCTCTTTATCTTTCAGGTCCAGTCGAGTCACCCCCCGTGTTTCTCCCTGAAGGCCACAGATAAAGACCGAGTTGTCCCAGGCTTCAGCTCCTGACCTCTGACGTCAAGACACCACTGGAATTTTTCGCGGCTTCAGGGATGTTTCCTTCGGGGAAAACACCCTGATAATAAGGTCAAGTATTAACAAACCACAAAAAAAACAAAGCTACTTTCCCAGGGAATCAGCTTTGAGTGGGATTGTGCGACTAAGCTGAGGGAGTTTAACCAGAATCATAACAAGTTTGGTATATTTTTAGTGGTGAGCGCTTTATTTTAAAGCGTTTTCCCCCCTCACATGGTTATTAATATGCCGGCTGCAGCTCTGGAATTCTTCGGATTCTTGGATCGATAGAACAACCCGAGTCATTTTCCCATGGGCACGTTTCAGGTGCTCAGACGTTTATGAGCAATAAACAAATCTCCACCCAACCAGGTCTTCTATCTCTCAGGTCTAATCTAAAATATAGTTGATTAAATCTGATATTGTTTTATCTCCTGAATGTAATTTGAAGAGCTCGGACTTTCTTCCAGCGTGAGGTGAGCATTAATATGAGCGGCACACGGAAGCTTGTTTACAATGAGTGGTTCCGGCCCCAGGTACAGATAACAGGAGATTACCTGATCCCACTGTTGTCATGGCGCCCTGCAGCGCACTCGCCATCACACCGAGGTAATGAATAACTGCAGAGCAAACCAATCTCCTTCGAAGAGCAACCAACCCAGAGCCCTGTAATGTTATTGAAACCAATCAATCAGCCGCTCGGGGGAACATCATCAGCTTCTGTGATCGCTGATCTGTGTGTTCCAGGCCTGGTGCAGTAAAAAAAAAGAAAAAGTAAAAGACTGAAGCAAGCTGTTTAACAGGATTCTGCCAACCTGTTTTGAATTAGCAGCACTGGGATTGTTTAAAGCTTTAATTGCTGCATGAACAACAATTTAATTGCTTTGGAACAACACATGAAGGAGAACTGGTCTTTGGATAAAAAAGGAAACGCAACGGGTCACACAGGAAGCCGACATGAAATGAAAGCAACGTAATTCGGTTTCTGGGAAAAAGCCTTTCACCAATATCAAGAATCAGTTCACTTAAATTTCCATTTAAATTGCTTTAGTTTCTATGTAACTTCTGTTTGTAAGAACTATATAAATAAAGTTAGCTGGCATGTTGTTCCCCCACTCTCTCCTTACACGATTAATAAACTGGACCCTTGTTTGTGTGTGATTTTTGACCAAGCATTGAGAGTTGAGTTCAGAGAAACAACTCAAAAACAAAACCTACTGCTCACTCTATCTCCCCTCAGAAACCTCGTAGGAAATATTAATCAATTTTTAATGTTTCTGCAGCCATTAAATACAAATTTTAATGGCTATTAATGGGAAATACTGCATATGATATTTTATAAAAGGAGAATTTAATTTCCTAATAGAGAAGAGGTGAAAACACACACTTTCACACACGACTGTTTAACAATGCACTGTTAAATAATAAACACACGTTTTCTGTGTGATACAAGTCAGTGGAAGAAAAACAAATCGAAAAATGCAAATGTGTGTATATCTATATCTGCCTGAGGGAGGGGGAGGGAGGGAGGGGGGGAAATACTGCATATGATATTTAAAAAAAGGAGAATTTAATTTCCTAATAGAGAAGAGGTGAAAACACACACTTTCACACACGGCTGTTAAACAATGGACTGTTAAATAATAAACACACGTTTTCTCTGTGATTTCCAGGGGAAGCAACACGTTGTCGTTACTGTAAACAACACGCCACATGTGATGAGTCCCCCCCCCCATGAGTCTGCCCATGTGTGTGCGGGGTCCGGGTGCGAGGAGCCCGGGTCTTACCCTGCCTCTGCTGCCGGGGGAGCTCCGGTGCTGCTGCCGTGACTCCGGGGATCTTCTGCCCGGGAACCGTGCTCGATCCGCGGGTTCAAGCGACCAAAGAGGCTGCGGCTGCTCAGTCAAGATGGTTCACCGAAGACACGCCCTCTCCGCCCACAACCCGGAAGTCCTGTCTCCCTGGGTGGGAGGGGACAGCGTGCGTCACAGATCTGTTTGATCAATGGTTAAATAAAGATAATAAATAACCTGCTCCAGTGTAAATGTTTGTTTTCAGCACATCATGGGAGCACTGGTCCATTTAATATGAGGTGGAGCACGTATGTTGGTCCTTTTAAATTAAAGGTTCACTGTGTAGACTTTGGTGATATCTAGTGACATCTAGTGGTGAAGTGTCATATTGCAGCTGAATACCCCTCAGCTCACCCTCCCCTTCCAAACATGAACATTTAGTTTAGTTTGTCCTGTTTGAGCTACTGTAAAAAACATGGTGGCCTCCGTAGAGAGGATCCACTCCAGATATATTTATACATATAAAGTATTTAAATACAAAGGGCACATTCTAGGGTAAAGAAAACAACAATTTGTACAATTTAGATGAAACACACTAGTCAAAACATCACTAGTATTATTTCTATTCAATTTGTGGCAATACATCTAGTAAACCTAAATCATACACATTGAACCTTTAACAGCGATCTAGTTTTCAGCTTTGTTTTAGACTCACTTTCATTTCTATTGTTATTTCTAAACTTGCACTAGAAATTTCTTCAGGGTTAATAAAGTCTATCTTATTATATCGTATCTATATCTTATCTTATCTTATATTGTCTTATCTTAGATACATCAATATACAGATACAAATTAAGTAGAAAACTAAATACAGCACATACATATAGTATACAATCATCACAACTCACATGTATACGGGTAAACAGACTTTGGTTCCAGATATTTCTTGAAAAACAAGATAAGTACCTCTCTCTAGGTACTCTCCCTGAAGTTTTTTTTGCGTTTTTTCCTCGTATTAATAATACATTTTCTTAAGCCCTATACGAGGCAAATTGGGTTATGCAAAGGTGGGTTATATAAATAAACTGATTGATCTGTATTTCATATTTTTTGTATACTTTGAATCTGTCTATTTCAGAGGGAAAAATGGGTACTTTTGACTTCTCTGTTTTTCCCTAATCATACTTTGTGTACATAAAATAAAAGTCTGAATATTACATTACATTACATTACATGTCATTTGGCTGAAGTCCAAAGCGACTTACAATTAGTACACTCAACATTTATAATATAAATTATTATGGAGGTTCTTTGTTTTTTAAAGTTGCAGTTTGTATACATTTACCTGTATGAATTTGAGGTGCTGTTTTGCCTGTTTTTTGTTGTTTGTTTTATGTTTTTATGTATTTTTTATGTTTTTATCTTTTTGAATTTCGCATTTTGTGCTGTTTTGAATGCATTTGCTCGATTAACTTTCTGTTATGTGCTATTTTCTAGGTAATTATTGTGCTGTTTAGTATTTTGAAGGCCAGTTTAGGAGTGAGTACTTCAAACTAGATCACTCGTATATATCACTAACACAGAAATAGCTCCTGCTTGAGGACTTTAGATTTAATATTAATATTTCTGACAATACCTCTGTACTGTTACCAAACTTTTGCTCACAATGGAGTATTTGTACATGGTGAAGTGAATTCTTCCACCACTGACAGTCCTGTGTGGGTGCTCTGTCCTGGAAGCAACTCTTGGGTCGCCCGACAGGCGGCGCTCTCCGTCCATCTTCTCCCTCAGCGGCCGCAGCAGCAGCTCCGTTATCTCTAAGTTTTTTTTTTCTTTTTTGTCTTTTCCCCCTCGTTGGATACAGACCGCTATTCTCAGACCTCCAGAGGAGCAGTGTGGAACAGTCGTGGCCTTATAAAAGGGACGTGGAAGCAGCGGTGCACATTTAATCCAGAGGAGAGGGAATGAGCTGCATGTAGATTTCCTCCTGGACAAGCAGTTGCAGTAAGTAAAGCTAAGTTTTCTTTTCTATTTTTTAGATTGAAACAGGTTGCGTTTGGGAGATAGAGACATAAATATGCTCACAGTTTGCTTTTCCTCAGATTTATCTCTTTGCATCTTTGCATCTTCCTCCTTGATTCACTCTTTCCTGTGAGTTTGCTCTGCAGAGTCGAATCATTCAATCTGGATTTATTCTATTATTATTCTATAAGAGGTTCTTGTTGCCTGTTGCACAGACACTTGCTGGTTTTTTCTCTCCTTGTTAATTTAGTTTTGTACTCATTTAAGTGATAACAGATTGGACCACATCATTTTGCTGACATCCTAAAAGTGATTTAGACGATTAGAGATTGTAAAAGTGCATGTGGTGGGCTTCCCTGCACCCCCGTCTGTTCCCCAACCCCCCAACCCCTTTCATATAAGAGGCTCCATGCAGCTCAAAGCCCAGTTGAGGGTTCTTTTTTTTTGTTGAAAAGGCAGATTTCTATATGTGGTGTAGACTTCTGCAGACATAATTGAGCGGTTTGAGGGTATGGCAAAGTTTGGATTGCTCTAGACTCCTACAACTCATTTAATTCCTTACACCGTTTCAGCTTTATTATACAAATCTGTTTTATTATCTTTCTCTTTTTAAAGCTGATACATGTTCATACATGGTGAGAGATGAAATATTTAGCCGAATAAGAAAGCAGGAATAAGTAAGATTAGGGTTGCAAAATTCCGGGAATATTCAAAGTTGGAAACTTTCCATGGGAATTAACGGGAATTAATGGGAATATACGGGATTTTACGGGAATAAACTGGAAATGTTGTGGGTAATTTATACTAACTGTATTTACCTTGTCATATACAGATATAAATATAAACATTTTGTTTTGTCATAGGCTGATTTGAGCCCTGAGGAAACTTTGGGCACTTGACTATATGCTTCTGCATCGTTGTGTCATTCTTAACATAGGTCTTTGCACAGTATTTGCAGATGTACACAGCCTTTCCTTCTACATTGGATGAGGTGAAATGTCTCCACACATGAGATAGTACATGTGGCATTGTTCTGTAGAATAAGATGAGAAAAAAGTTTGTAAAAAAACACTAATGCAATGCCAGAGATATAAATAGTTAGCCAAACAATTGGAATCGTCTGTAAACATATTTTACAATTGATGGATAAATGAATGGAAATAGGCTAGATGAACAGATGAACAATCCTCAATCAGCATGCTAATATGTTTTCTCCAGTAATATCATTGAAACTTACCTGACTAGTCCTGCACACTACAGCAGGCCTCAGTAGCCCTGCTGTAGAGTGAAGGATGCTGGGAGTTATCTGTGCATGTGATGGAAGAATGCCTCATTCAATACATCTTTAAAATAGAGTTTTGAATGATGTTTTTATTGCTCAGCGTTTAATTTGCGTATTTTTTTTTCTTTTTCAAAATTTCCCAAATTCCCGAGCTAAACTTCCCATGGAAAGTTTCTGGAAAGTTTCCGGAAATTTACCGAAAACTTTCCGCCCCTTTGCAACCCTAAGTAAGATGTTCCCTCAGAGAGAGCTCCTCTTAGTTATTCTGTGTGCACACAGGACTCTGGGTGATGCAGACTTTGGTGTGAGGAGCAAACCAAGTTGCTTATTTAAAAAACTGGCAACTTTGATAAGAGTCCTCGCCAGTGAGAGCGAGCAGAGACAGGGGGGGGGGGCGGTAATGTGTCTTCGAGGCACACAAAGCACTCATCGGCTTTGCTTGTCTTTAAGGGAAGCAGTGATAAATGGTGTGATAGATTGTTTATGGAGGTCAGCTCCACGCTCGTGAGCAGTAATAAAAGCCTAAGCCATGCTGTGAAGCTGCTACCTGCTGGGGCAGTAACGGGCTCCTTCCTCTTCAGCAGCAGCTCAGCATGGAGCTGAGGGGAGGGAGAGGCACCGAGGGACAAGTCTCACCAGACCTGACACAGGCTGTGGGCTGTGGACACCTCGGAGCAGCAGGACACTCGGGGACACGATGATCGAAGTGGGAGTTCACGTGATTCTGACCACTGTCCTGTGTGGCCTCCTGCTGGGAGCTGTGGTGGCTCTGCTGTGCTTCTTCACCTGCAGGCTGGCCGGGGCGCTGCCTCTGGGCGGACCTGGCACCGTCTGAGGTCACTCTGGTCTGCTGCATGTGAGGAATGGTAAACAGGACCTCAACGCTGCCAAGGGGGTGAAGTTGTGGCCTCGGTCCACTTGGTTGTTCGTTGGCTTGGATTACACATAAACTACTATAAGGATTGCAACGAAACTTGGTGGAAGGATGGGACGAGGGATGATTTGCACAAATCAAGACAAAGGGGTCGATCCAGGAATTTGTTATATTCACTGATTTCCCAGGGTGTTATTCATGGATCTTGAATGTAAAAATTAAACATATTTAGGGGAGTTGACATCTATGAGTGTGTGTAACTTGGTGTGGTTCCGGCAGAAGGACGAGCTCTACTGAATATCATCTGTATGTGGTTATTAAATCCACTGACTTGTGTCTGCTCGGTGCAGGACTTCTGTTTAACAGGTCCTGGTTCAGATTCGATCCTGGTACAGAGGTGGCACAAACATCTTAGAGTCAGCATGAAAGATCGGGTGGGGATTCGTATATAAGATCTTTGTGTGTACTCAACAAAAAAAGAACCAGAAACCTTGGGCCACCACTGCACAGGTAATTTTGAGGTACAAGTATAACTGTGCTGAGTTTCTCTCTCAGGGCCGGATGTGTCCAGTCAATCATCTGGTGTTAATCGGCTTTGTTATGGCCCCGTAAACCTCTCGGTGCTATGGAGCTCAATCCCATTAAAATGACCTTGACTATAAGCATGGGGAAGAAAGGAGGAGGGTGTGGATAATTATAAATGGAAGCATTACTGGCCAGGACCCACAAGGGCCCCTGTTGTGACTACTTGCATTCACAGCAAGGCCCAAAGCTTCACTTGACCAGTGCTGGGCTGCGAACTGTGCATTCTAACAAGCTAGGCCACGAATGCATGAGAAAATATGAAGAAATTAGATATTGCTTCGATGACATGAAACAATCTGCTGCTCGTGTCCTTGTGCTTTTTGCCTTCACAGCTTTTTTCTTGTTTTATTTTGAAAGCCTTTGTGAGGCTGCAAGGGGATGAGTAATACCTCCACGTCTCTCCACTATTTCTTTTAAGGATCACCCTGAGCAAAGAACTAATGCTCAGTTGTTGCGTGGTCCTGATCGGCCCCTCTTTAAGGACTCTTAGGACTTGTATTGCCTCTTTTCGCTTGTGTGTCTGTGTGTACTTTGTGTGTTTTACCTGTCTGGATCATCCCTACCTCCTGTTCCTCCTCCTGTTGACGTCTCCTTGCCTATTTGCTCAGCTCATGTGTCTGCGAGTGCAGACATGAGTGTAAACCTTTAAATGACCTTCACTTTACCTGACTGCCAATGTCATGTCCACATGTTGTGTGCTTAAAATCCCTGAAGTCAACACACTCTGCAACATGAGCCTGTGGTAGAACTCCACCTGCAACAATGTGAGTTACAAGTGATGCTATCGGTAGGTGTGTTTAGTCCAAAACCGCGCAGGCTAAAATAAATATTAAACCGGGGCGTAAGAGTCGTGGTGTGACAAGATGACACAAACTTAACCACTACTGTGTGTGTCCCTTCTCTCCCACAGCTGTGAGGCGGTGCAGCAGACGGGCTCCCTCAGCTTCTCCAAGTGGCATGTTATGGCCGTCTAGAGAAACACGTCAGCCGCGCGGAGACGAAAACATGAAGGTGACAGCCGTGCTCATCATCTGCTCCTGTCTGATCTTGGGGAGTCTGGGGAAGCCGCAGTTCCCTGGTAAGTTGTGTTGTTAGTCAGCAGACGCCACACAAACAACAACTGAGTAACGTGTGTAACTGGAGAAGAGATGTTCAGGACACACACGGTTGTTTGAGTTTGCAGGACAGTGTTTCCCCTAGGTTTACAGCTTAAAGGAATCATAATGTTAACGTGTTTCTTTTAATGATTTTGAACTGTACATTGGATTTCTGACCGGCGCTATTCTGTGATGCTCAGACGTCATGTGTTTGTCCAGTTCGTCCCTTCTGTAGGACTGGCAGGGAGACTCTATAAATGGCCGAGTCTGGTTTCCTCTCACAACTGCCTGTTTCTGCTGTCTACGTATTCGACAGAACATTCTTAAAACCAGTGGTGTATAAAGTACTTGAAAGCCATACTTGAGTAAAAGTACAGATATCTTACTTGAAAGTGACTCCGGTTAAAGTAAAAGTCACCCGTCAGAAAATGACTTGAGTAAAAGTCTTAGAGTTGCTCATATTAAATGTACTTAAGTATCAAAAGTATCTGGTGTTGAAATGTACTTAAGTATCAAAAGTAAAAGCACAAGTACCAAAATTAAAAATGCTAAGTGCTTTTTATAGTAGGCCGTTACAGACAAAAAACAACCCCAAATTGTTGAGTTCAGGATTTATTTCAACTGACCGAAAAATGTATAATTTTACAAATTTTGGGTTAGGGTATAACCCTAACCCTGTTTACGTGGATGTTTAGACTAAGTAGACACGGCCAACCAATGATAGTCTATTTGCCAACAGTTTTTGTTTAAACCAACTACGTCCAATATTTTCTTTAAGAAAAGTTAACCACTTGCTGCTTCGAGCTATGTATTTATGTGCAGATGTTAACACAAAGCAGGAAAGGGAAAACAAATGTGAATCGAAAAAGGAATACCTTCAAAAAATTATGTAAATTCACCTAATAAAAGCCCTCATAAAGAAAATTAATTTGCCTGAATAATAATCCTTACAATTTCAATAGGGCCACATGTCTGTCAGTGCCTGGGCCCTAATAATAAAGACTGAACCGAGCTCCTGCAGGAGCGAGAGAGCGAGAGAGAGAGAGAGAGGTGCGCCGTGTGTAAAGCTGCATGTTCCGCCAACCTCCGCCGCTCAAGTAACGAGCCAGTTTTGAGAATGTAAGAAGTAGAAAGTACAGATATTTGTGCTCAAATGTAGCGAGTAAAAGTTAAAAGTCGTCAGGAAAATAAATACTCAAGTAAAGTACAGATATGTGAAAAATCTACTTAAGTACAGTAACAAAGTATTTCTACTTTGTTACTTCCCACCACTGCCTAAAACCAAAGAGAAAACTGAAATAATCCCCTATTCATTCTCTATGATCTGTAATTTATCTATCTATCTATCTGGCTATCTATTTATTTATGCATGCATGTATATATGTATGTATGTAATGTATGTATTTACTGACTTCCATAAGTAACCTGGATTGCCGGAATCCGGAAATTTTTTTGGATCCGGTACTTATGTTTATCGCGTTTACACGAAGCCCAGTCACGAAAACACGGAAACGCTGCAGCGGAGTGGTTGAAATCACTGTAAAGACGTAATGGAGCATGCGCTTAAAGTGAAAGAAGACTAAAGTCGAGATCCTACTAGCAATCTCTGCATAACGACTTCTCTACCACCTGAAATCACTGTTACCACAGCAATCAAACAGGACTAGTTAGAATAGAGCACTTCGTCATAACCCTCGTTTGTGTTAAGTTACCATTTTGAAACTTCCGTCTATAATAAAAATATTTTCACGTCAGATTTGCCGGTTTTGAACAATGGTCCGATGAAAATAGATTAAACAGTGATAGAAGGAAGTGACGCAGCGGGGTTAATAATGGTTCAGGCTGAGGTTGCGAGGCGAGGTGCGTTCACGGTTAAATACAACAAGCGGAGAAAGCAGAATCGCGAGCTGACCGGCGCTGAGAAAGCAGCGCCCCCCTAATAGAATGGTAGGGGAAACACTGCAGGAGGATGTTAGAAAGACTTAAAGGAAGTTTTTCTGTCTAGAGGATTTCTTGTTGTCCTAGAGGACTTTTGTGCCGCTACAGAAAATAACAGGAATTTATTGATTCTTGTTTCTTGTAAATTGTTTATAAAAGCTTATCCACTGTTACAAACAATGTCTAATGTCAAATGTAACCCTTTTCGACAATTTGACTCTACCCTGATTATAGTTAGAGAAGAGACTGACACTTATCTTAAATATAAAGTAATCTGCTGACCAAGTTATTGATGAACAGTATTTCAAATATCACAAAACCGTGAAATATATTCATATTGTCCCCAGAACCTAAGGTGACATCTATAGATTACTGATTAAATAATTCAAAATATAAATATTCTGTTATAATTTCTTGTCTTCCTTAAAATCAACTTAAACTGTCAAATTAATATCTAATACTTTTATTTTCAAATTCAATTAATTGAATAACCAAATTGATTTTAATCTCAGTTGTTGTACATTTGGTAATAAGTCATAGTTTTTTTAACAGTTTGTGACTATTGCCTTAAATATATTTCCCCTTGTTTTATGTATAACACATTTCTATATTCTGACTAATCTGATCCACATTTACTGGAATAAAAATGTATATGTTGAATCCAGCCAACCAGACTTATTATTGTTTATTGTGATGCACAGATCAGGAAAAGGAGCCTAAGTTTTGGAATGCTTGGGCCCAGCGGACCCTGAAAAACGCCCTGAATCTGCAACAACTCAATACAAACAAAGCCAAAAACCTCATCCTCTTCCTCGGAGATGGTAAGTCATCATTCCTTTTCTTTACTGATTCACTCACACACACCCCAAACCCTGTGTAAAACCACTTAAAGGAGGAAATGTTTTCCGTAATCTCATCAGTAAACACCCTAAATGTCAGATTCTCTTCGGTCTTGACCACATTTCCCCCTCTCATTTTTTTTTTTTTTTTATAGATGTGATTAATTATAAAACTCCCAGTCAAGGTAATAGTTTTATGTAAATTGAAAGTGACCCAGTGGAAAATAAAGGAGATTTGTTTTCTAATGGTTAACAGTAAACTAGATTGCACTGCCACCACATCACTGGGCTTCTGTTTGTGCCGGGACGCTCATTGGTTGCATAATAACTTTTATCCTCCATCGGGCCTCTGCTCCCTCTGTTTGGACATGAGCACAGAGAGACATTCTTGTGCACTGCAGCATATGTGCTCGTGTTAGTATAGTTACAGAATAACACGCAGCATCTTCTGGAGTTGAGTGAAAAGGTGGCAGTACGCAACGGGAGATGATTGTCAAACTGGAAACTGATTCTCAGACATTTCCCAAGAAAATCACTGGCTGGGGTGAAAGTAATGAGTCTCAGCTGCACGTTGACCCATTGTGGCTCTGAGCCTTAGATTTAATTGTGCAGGACAGACTTTCACATACGTGTGAGTTTTATCACAGTTTGTTTATATTCCTGAACGCAATACAAGGCCGTGGAGAACTTTTGAATTCACCCGGCTCTGCCAGGTCAAATTTCCAAAGATATCCTCACTTCTTGTGACCTAAAATGGTATAAGACACACCATGAGTTTGTCGGTGGGACTTTCAGTTTCATTCTAGACAAACGAACAACACAAAAATCATATCATACAAGCTCTTTTCTTCCTGTCCCATCAAAAGTATCTGTTTTAACAAGTGGTTTCTTTCTAAGTAAATGTTATGTCTCACAGCAGCAGTCTTATCTAACTCAAGTGGCCAAAAAAACCAACAGTCAGTTACATATTGCAAAATGAGCACAGCAGTGTTTTTTCCCCCCAATGTTTGTCTTTATCTCCCACCCTGAGGAAAGAAGATAATACCATCTAACCGTCTACTTTTGGTGTTTAGGGATGGGCGTTCCCACGGTAACGGCTGCTCGAATCCTGAAGGGTCAGCTGAGCGGACAGAGCGGAGAGGAGACGCAGCTGGAGATGGACAAGTTCCCTTTTGTGTCTCTGGCTAAGGTCTGATTTGTTCATTATATATATCACACTGTATAGGGTAATGTATCGATCTTGCTTTGGCCATTGATGGTTCCCTGACAAAGGTCTCTGACCGTTAACAAGGTCATCTCGTGGGTTATGTCATCCGGGCTGTGTGTTATGACACAGATTTCATATTAGTCACACAGACATTGTAGAGTAGTTTCATTATTTACACCTTTATATCTATGTATTAGTTTAATGTAAGAACAATTTTGGCAATATCCTTTTGTTTTTATCTTTATCACTGTCAACAACGCTCCTGAAAAAGACCAGGGGCCTGTACTACGAAGATGTCTTTTCCTAATCTAGCTTCACTAAACCTAATCTGGCTACAGGCAAGTTAGAGGTGCCATGTACAGTTCAATCCATGCTTCTGTGTTGAAGCTACACTGTAGCCTAAACAGTGATACCAGATCATTTGTAAATGGACCAGAAACCAGAACACACTCACCACCAGCATAGAAACTCTACCGCCAATAGCGTTTCGACGTTGTAATTGCAGTGCGACTCACACACACATAAGTACAGCTATGAATGCTCAGCCCTGTGCATATAGGCTACATGCTACATCCTAGCTTTGACTCAGAAGCATGAATCAGCCTTAGGTTACCACTGTGATTAACCCCAGTAGGATGTCAACCCACTTTGTGCCAGAAAACCCAGGGTTCAACCTGAAGTTACCTGGTTAACCACAAATCTTGTTTTGTAAAATTTACTTTATCTTGCTAATGAGTAATATCTGTGTGACCAAAGCCTGATATAGCTTCTCGTTGCTATGGAGCTTAATTGTTGTCCAAACCTTATTGAAAACACATAACTGAGCTGCACATTACACTGGGTGACATGTTCCTTCATTGCACGAGCATTCAGTGGCAGCTGTAGTGCATCGGTGGCATCCCAGACAAGAGCTGAAACTAAAATTGAATTAGCTTGCATTCATTTGGTCTCAATAGAGTAAACTTAGCAGTGCACAACATAGCCTTGGCTGTAAATACTGTGAGAGAAAGAGTCTGACTACTTATTCAAACCTTTTGATAAAACAACTCTATTTGGATTTTGAGGAAACCGAGTTTCAACAAAAAATTTAAACATTATGTCACTGTATAAACAGGAAAACTATATTGTACAACTTGTGAAAAATGTTTTAGTGGAAAGTCCTGACATTTTATTGGGTTGTTTAACCCGTACATCTCAGAAAATTGCTGCCTGAACATGGTGGACGGATTTGTGTGTCTCAGAGATCCTGAGAGCAGGATTGTCCTTAGTCCTTGGTAGGGTCTCCCAAGGCAAGTGTTGTCCCACAGGAGGGGCCAGACCGAGAGTGGTTCACATTAACAGGGACTTTGAGACTGCATCATCGTGCCTGGATTAGGAAAACTGGGCAACCCGAGAGGACCGGGGTAACCTTTGTGTAGGAGGAGTTCAAGGATAAAGACTTTCAGCTGGCCTCAAGAAAGCTCAGGCAATCTCAGGAAGGGGAAACAGGGCTTAGCCCAAACTGTTTTCAGCTGGGGAGGATTGCTGAAGGTGGGATGGGGCGGGGGGCTCTGGTGCACTGACGAACCTCAGAATCCTTTGAAACAATGTGGATGAAACAGTAGAGCAACACAGTGGACCGACCCTTGCAGGGTTGCTTGAGTTTGTCCATCCAGTCTACAGATGTTTTATGAATTTAGAGAATACCTATGACTGGTCTCTTCGATGATCATGTGGGGAATATTGCGGGAATATGAGGTTCCGCTGTTATGAGTCATCCTGTACTTGTGTAAAATTGTTTCTATTCCTTGGAAGTAACACACGTACCCTAAGTGCAAAGGTCTCTGCCAAGTTATTCCCTTACCACCTGTATTTTCATTGACAGGATTTCCAGGCGTGCGGTCCGGGAGGGTTGGGTTGTATAATTTGGATGAATTTCCTGTGGTTTTGTTATTTTTATCTGGAGATTCTGTATCTTGGTCTTGTTTACGACGGAAGGTAGAATAGAGCAGGAGATTGAAGGGCAGATTTGGGTAGTGGCAGATATGAGGCCGGCTCTGTACCAGACTGTTGTGTTAAAGAAAGAAGTGAGATGGTAGACAACATTTTCCATTTACCAGTTAATGTTAAACCAAAGGAGATATGATGTTTAGATATTCAAGTTTCAATGATTGAACATTGAAGAGAAGCAATTTAACAATCAGTAATAGATCAGTTTATTGACTAATCATCGTGTTTTAGTCAGTGCCTGTAATTTAAAGGATTAGCCCCTGTCATGTTTACACAAATTACATCAGAATGACCGTAAACAATCCGATCTGATCCCATGTCCATGCCCTGTGTCCCTGCAGACATACAACACAAATGCACAGGTGCCAGACAGCGCTGGCACAGCCACAGCCTACCTCTGTGGGGTGAAGGCCAACGAGGGAACAGTGGGCGTCAGTGCAGCTGCTGTCCGATCCCAGTGTAAGACGGCAAAGGGGAACGAGGTCACCTCCATCCTCAAATGGGCCAAAGATGCAGGTAATGTGATTTAAAACAGGCCTTTTTCACTTTCCTCGAAGAATTCTACCTTAAGTCAATGCTGCTTATTCAAGTTCTCAGCTGTTCATCCTTCTAACCCAATCCATACTAGAGCTGTTTGGGACATTTATCCGACCAAAAAGTGGATTTTCGACTAGTCTACCAATCATTTCTATTAAGTTTCACAAGGTTTTCACACGTGGGTTTTAGGGACTCTAGTTTTAATAAGAAGTTAAATGCTGCATCCATAGTGCCAGACAAAAACATAAATTGTTTCAGACATTTGATTTTGTCTGAGTACGAGCATTTACCTTTCAAGGATGCATCAGTGTTATGTCATCTGTTGAACGCTTTTAATACTAGAGCTGTTTGGGACATTTATCCGACCAAAAAGTGGATTTTCGACTAGTCTACCAATCATTTCTATTAAGTTACACAAGGTTTTCACGCATGGGTTTGACGGACTCTAGTTTCAATAAGAAGTTAAATGCTGCATCCATAGTGCCAGACAAAAACATAAATTGTTTCAGACATTTGATTTTGTCTGAGTACGAGCATTTACCTTTCAAGGATGCATCAGTGTTATGTCATCTGTTGAACGCTTTAAAGACCAAAGGAGAAAGGCAGAAGAGGAAACAAGATGTGAAAGGAATTTGAACCTTGGATTTTTTAGAGAGCAGCGGTAGTGATTGGGGTTGGGGGAGGGTCCTGGTGTGTGTGTGTGTGTGTGTGAAAGAGTGATAGGGAAAGAGTGTGTGTGTGGGATCAGAGGTCACCGATAATAAGAAATCCAATCATTCCTCAGGGGACATGGCAGGCAGCAGCTGACCTCCTGCACAAAGCAAAGAGAAATGTGTTTTTCATCAGGTCATTTTACAAGACCCGTCCCGTTCTTGCTTTACCAGTCATTTGTTTTTTAACCTTTTACACCCAGAAGAGTAACTAGAGTCCGGCATAAATCATTGTTATGCCAGCTATACATACCTCCAACCATTGATCATTGGTGGACATTAGGGCCTGGTGATGTGTCTTCAAATCAATATCACTATTATTTCAAAAGACACCTCGATTATGGTTAATTAATGTTTTTTTTTATGCGATATTCAATAATTTTCAGTTAATTTCAGAGCCCTACACAGCAAAAACGGGAGTGTTAATTCAACTCACAGAGTGTTAAATTTAACACTTTTTCTGAGTTTATATAATCCTCACGGATTCTGAGTTAAAATTACACTTTGAAAAGTGTTAATATTTTAACTCTTTAACAGTGATAAATATTTGACACTAAAATCATGTTATTTCATTTCACTATGAGAGTTAATTTTTAACATACATAGTGTTATTTTATGACTCATTAAAGTGTATTTTTAACACTAAAACGAGACCGAGGGTCAGTCTCACACCTGTCTTGATAAAGAGAGCCGAGGGATTTTGTTATGGTTCATTGGGTGCAGAGATTTGTGGTGAAGCTCCTCCCATAATTTATGATCAACTCCACCTGAAGTGAATCTAACTCAGTCACAGGTGTTAACATTTAACTCGCTTGATTGACAACACTCGCAGAGCTTTTTTAACACTAGTGGTGTTAAAACAACTCCAAAATCAACACCCACCAACTCAAAAATATTAACACTGAAAAAACAACACTACAGATTTTGCTGTGTAGTCAACATAACATTTTCTTTATGGCCAGGGTTGATTGATATCAGCAATACTTGGGGGACCTATTGAAAAACAATTTGTAATGTAATGGTTTTTTTTAATAGTAGTTGAGTTGAGCTCTCTAAGATATTTTTCCTGTTTTACGACGACCTCTACATGATTAAAGGATAAGTGCCGCCTCTGTCTCGATGATAATTGATTCCTATATCTGCCTGTGAAGTGATTCCCAGAAAAGGAATTTTGTGTCTAGAATTGTCAATAAAATGATTGTGAATTTCCAGAACCTCTGCTTTTGTCAGAAAATGACGGCCGCATGTGATTGTGTCAAATGCAGGCAAGTCAGTGGGAATTGTGACCACGACGCGGGTCAACCACGCAACTCCCAGTGCAGCTTACGCCCACAGTGTGGACAGAGACTGGTACTCGGACAACGAGATGCCAGAGGAGGCGCTGCAGTCCGGCTGCAAGGACATCGCCAGGCAGCTCTTCGAAAACATTCCCAACATTGATGTGAGTGACAAGCATTGATTCTGACCAGAGCTGAAACAATTAGTGGATGAATACATTTGTCAAAAATCTACTTTTTGATGAATTATCAGTAACTTTTGTCAATTTTCAAGCAAAATAAAATAAAAACATTGTTCTTTGGATGTTTTTTGCCATGCTGGTGTCATGGCTTTCAGCTTTATGGCTATTCTGGTCTATCACTCAGATTAAGATAAGTATTGGATGGATTGCAATGGATTGAAATGTTCCCAGGCATTCATCCAAACATCCAAGAAATTAAACCCAAAAATGACTCTAGTGATCCCCTGATTTGTCCTCTAGCACCACCAGCATTAGCAACTAACATTCATGCAAGTAGATTTATTGCGAAATATCTGAAAGAAAAAACAATTCCATGGATAGAGATTAAATCATGGTGCCCTCAGAATAAACTGTAATCACTTCCTCCAGAGCCTCCATCAGGTCATAATGTTAATTGTATAACTTTGTTTTTGATTTATTTCTTGCAAAATGGATGACATGCTCTTTGGTCTCAGCTGGACATTGTGTTTATCATCTGTTTACATACTAGCATTCCTACATAGGGTGGAGAATGTGCGTTTTGCTGGAAGTACTTCTGTGTCTAAATAGCCCCGAAAAATCCTGATCATGGTGTAAGTTGTTCGGCTAAAGCTTTTTAAGTGTTGGTCTTACAAAATAAGAAAGTTGATCTTACACAACTGTGAGGCTTTTTCTATATTGTTTTGGCAATTTATGGACAAAGCAATTAATATAATAATCAAGAAAGTAATTGTCAAGTGAACTGAATAGCTCTCTGAATTTTAGGTGGCATTAGGATTATGTGGGTTCCATTTGGGCTAAAACAAACTTGAACATTTAATTGTCAGATGCTTTTGTACTGAAACAAACCAAATGGTGATCCTGGCACTTTTACAACAGCAAATGTTCTCTGTGCATGTGGTCATTTGATCCTAAATGGCTGCGATTGAGATTTTAATTGTGTCTTCTCTTCTGATCCTTTCAGGTCATTATGGGTGGAGGCAGGAAGTACATGTTCCCCAAAAACCAGTCCGATGTGGAGTACCCCAGCATGGGGAAGCACAGCGGCACGCGCAAAGACGGCAGAAACCTGGTCCAGGAGTGGATCGACAAAACGAAGGATAAAGTAAAATTCTCCTCCTCTTCCCTCTGTTTGCTCCTCTCTTCTCTCTGCTCCCTCTTTTATCTTCCAAATTACATTTGCATATTTTGAAGTTCAAAGTGACTGTGCTCACACTGTGCTGTACGTTTGTCTTTTTTTTATATATGCAGAAAGGCCATTATGTATGGAACAAGACTCAGCTCTTATCACTGAACCCTACCAACG
This sequence comes from Limanda limanda, assembly GCF_963576545.1. NCBI lineage: Eukaryota > Metazoa > Chordata > Actinopteri > Pleuronectiformes > Pleuronectidae > Limanda > Limanda limanda. The sequence continues at coordinate 25,045,601 of NC_083639.1, forward strand.
TGGACTACTTATTGGGTGAGTTTTCAGCCTTAGTGTCATTATGAAGCTCTCATTGAAGTGTAAATGAAGAGCCATGCTGTACGTGCATGAATTTGCTGGGGGCTTATTTTCTGCTTGTAATATCCTACTTCTCCTTGAACTGGTATTCCAGGTCTCTTTGAACCTGGAGATCTGCCCTTTGACCTGGAGAGGAACACAGAGACTGATCCTTCACTGACAGAGATGGTGGAGGTGGCCATCAAGATCCTGAAGAAGAACCCCAGTGGATTTTACCTGCTTGTAGAAGGTGAATTATTTTACCTTTGTTGTACTGAAAATAATTTTTTGTGTACTGTTTCAAAGTTTGTCTATCCTGGGTAGAACTGCCTGTTAAGATCAAAAGGCATCCGTGGTTCTGGATTCGGTTGTACACACAAAAAGCATTGGAGGTAATTTTGTGAAAAATGACACAAAGAGAGCTTGAAGACTATTGTTTACTTCCACACCTTTAAAGTCGCAGCAAAATGTTCAAAGCTCATTAGATTGTCCGAAAATAGAAGCTGTTTCTCAATTCAGGGGCCACATCCTTAGGAGGCCGAAGAGCGATGGCGCCTTCCTCCCAATGCGGCTCAGAAATATAAAATACAAAAGATAATGGCCAAAAAGAGGATCCGGTTGATCCTCCTCGGGTCAACCTATCACAGGTTTGATTACTTGATGGTGAGTGCAGCAGCTCAACTTGGCAAACGAGCAGGTGGCACAAACAGGAAATCCTTGGCACATAGTTTCCTTTCAGTTGGCCTTGCAACCGCAGTCTATGAGCCACCTTCAGTGACCACATTGACCAAGTCACCCAAATGAGGTGGCTCCTAATTGTGGACACAGCTGTTGTCAGAAGCAGACTGCTCTGAATCCAGCTGCAGAGGTTGATAAACTCTCTGAATTTACACTGTTAGAAAGGTGCTCAAGTTGGCACTTAGCTTATATGTGGAGCCTCTCTATTTGACAGAACATATCTGCACATTGGCTCGTCTCACCTATTCCTTGTTGTATGTTTTCAAAATATCTCAGCAAAAAAACGTCAGAGTGCATTCTTGCAGAGATACATTTGTAACTCCCTTTACTTGCTACGTGTTTGGCTTCCTATCTCAACCTTGAGTCCCACGGATATTGCCAAGGCAAAAGGAAACTCAGGTCAAGGGAAAACTATGCAAATAAAGGGAAATGGAATAAAACAAAATAAGACAAACAGAACCCTAATCCTTCCTGGGCCACATATGAAGGACCTCCTACTCAGCTGATGTCCTCTGAGCCGCTGCAGTTTAGAAGATAGAAGAAGATACACTTTTATTAATCCCACACACATGCACAAACATGCAAAGACACACTCATGCATTGGGGAAATTAGTCCTCTGCATTTCACCCATCTGGTGCAGGACACACTGCAGAGCAGAGCAGTGGGCTGCCAGGTACGGCGTCCGGGGAGCAGATGTTGGGGGAGTAAGGTGCCTTGCTCAGGGGCACTAGACAGGGTAGGGAGAAGAGTCCTTTTGAACTTTGGACAGGTCCAGGTTCGTTACACCATCCAGGCAAGTTTCCGCTGAAACTCCGAGGAGACGAACCGTGGAGTCGAACCAGCATCGAACCAGAGACCCCTTCTCTGCCAGTAGTCCAAGTTTTCTGCCACTAGTCCACCGCCTCTCCTGAGTCCTTAGTTTCACTAAGAATCAAACAGATTTTCTCTCCTCTCATTGATTTGTTTGTGACCCCCGCCCCGATATCAACACTGATCACCACAGAATGAGCGATACTTTCCTTACATTGATCAAATCTTCCCTCAAACAGAGACACACACATCAGACACACTTGTGTACTCAGACTGGGTAAAAACAACATAACTTAATCTTTGTGAACAGAAATGATGAACGTGTTTATTTTGCATAATCACAAGATGCATGTGGGGCCAAGGGAAAGCTGCAGGACGGGAGAGGAAAATCAACTATCAACTATGCAAACAAGTAAATGTGATAGTTTGTGGTATAAATATAGTTTAAGTAAGTGTAATTTTGCTGTTGATAAGCCTCTGTACTTGGCAAACACCTGCAAGTATGACAGCAAGTGTTAGGCTACTGGCTTAAGACGTCAGTTTGTTTTTAATATGGACAAACTGTGGCTTTGTAAAACCATCAGTCTAATATTGATGCATACTTACCCAGTGATTAGCAAGTATCGTGGGGAAGAGAACATAACACGGCCTCTTTGAGTGTCCATTACTTTTCATTCTTCACACAACCACTTTGGCCGTCTCACACTTCCAGACCCATTGGACGGTTTGTTGCACTGAGCCTCTCTCAGTCAAACAGCTCAAGACAGCTAAAGTTAATTTAAAAGCACACAATGACTTCAGGTGTTTCCTCCTCTTGCAGGCGGCCGTATTGACCATGGACACCATGAGGGAAAGGCCAAGCACGCTCTGCATGAAGCTGTGGAAATGGACCGGGCCATCGGCCAGGCAGGCCTCATGACAAGCATCCACAACACAATGACCATAGTTACCGCCGACCATTCGCACATGTTCAACTTCGGAGGCTACACATCCAGAGGAAACACAATATTTGGTATGTAATCACAATTCAGTGCTATTTATTTCTATTTATTCTACATTGTTGTACCATATGACTCATAGTGATGCAAAATTACGGCCTAGTGAAAATGCTTAATGCCCCTTCTCTGTCCGCAGGTCTGGCCCCCATGATGAGTGATGTGGACCAGAAGCCCTTCACCGCCATTTTATATGGGAACGGACCAGGTTACAAAATGGTCAGTGGTTCGAGGGAGAACGTTTCCACTATTGATTACGGTAAGTGAAATCATGTAGCCGCCAGACTGGTGTAAAACTTTTTAGGAAAGATAATATATTTAAAGACACCACAGCAGGGTTGTGATTGTGTCTCAGGGGTTAGAGCGGTTGTCCTATAACCAGAAGGTCAGCGGCCCGATCCCAGTCTTCATATCGATCCCCATACACATGAACCGATTGTGAGGTGAACCGAGGTGTGAGCTGTCACTTGAGATCGGATTCCTCAGGATAGATGTTTGTTTATTTTATTCTATTGTATTGTGTTTTATTGTATTCAAATATACCGGCTGCTATGACGACTTAATTTCCCTTCGGGGATGAATAAAGTAATCTATCTATCTATCTATATTGACGCTAACGCAGCAAAGTAGAAATAAAATACTACAGAATGATTAATTACAGGAGTTGTCATGGTCACAAGTGATTTCAGTACGTTTCTTGCTTCATAAAACATTTGAAAAAAGCCAATTTTATTTGAGTATTTTGAAACCATCATTTGTTTTTGTCCATGTTTGCTCATTAGTCATCTTTTCATCTTTTCATCATGGTTGATCCTCTTGAAGTTACTAGAGGCCCAAACCTCCACAGGTGCTTTTATCCCCCCATCATGTATCCATCAAAAATAAATATTAACATTTATCTCCGTGTTGTGTTCCTTACAGAGGAAAACAACTACCAGGCCCAGGCAGCTGTACCTCTCAGCATGGAGACTCACGGAGGAGAGGATGTTGCTGTGTTTGCCAAAGGTCCCCTCGCTCACCTGCTCCATGGGGTCCACGAGCAGAACTACATCCCCCACGTGATGGCTTACGCCGCCTGCATCGGCCAGAACAGGGATCACTGTATGCCCTCCAGCGGGACGGCCCCCCCTCTGCACCCGGCCCTGTGGAGCATCGCAGCCCTTCTCACAGCTGCCCGACTTCTCTGCTGACTTACCTCCGACAACGACACATTTTGAAGGACAAATTTGACACTGAATCCAGAAGCAACTGAATGTATAGTTAGCGAAACAGTAAAAAATAAATAAAAATAAGGATGTGTCCAACCCTGTGCATAGAGAAAGCACTGAAAACCTCACATACCGTTGTGTCCAGTAATGGAAGTTGTAAACTCTCTTGACCAATAAAAATTTGTTTTTTTGATAATTGTGTCAGTTTTATTGCAACATTACATTACATTACATTTAGCTTAAGCTTTTATCCAAAGCGACTTACAATAAGTGCATTCAACCTCGAGGGTACAAACCCGGAACAACAAGAATCAGGGAAAGTACAATTTCTTCAAAAATAAAGCAAAACTACAGAGTGCTATAAGTAAGGGCTATTTAAGTGCCACATTAAAGGGACTCTTACCTTTGTTGCATTTGAGAATTACAGCACATTCAAATCATCCCGCCTTCCTCCAATGCCCCACCCCCTCGTTCCCATCCGCTGTGTTTTAAACTTTTGTTTTTCCCCTTGGGAGCGGCTGTTTCAGTACGCCGTGGACCACTTTGGTCTGCCATCGTCAGTCGCTACGGTCGCTACGGTCGCTACTCGCTACTGTCTGCCGTGGAATCAAAACAAACCCTATAGTTGAGGACGCGCCTTGATGACGGGGGCCCGAATGCTGTTTCCATGCAGCAAACAGACAGGTCTGTCGGCCAATAAGGTCCTTCGGTCCGAAGAATTTTATTGGTTGAAGTTTTCACTAAATATTACGAGAGTGAAATAATTGTTTGTTTTAACTCCTGGTGGGTCTGTCTTGCATTTTAGAGTGTCGTTACCTTATTAATACCAATTTAACCTTATCCACAAAAAGTGTAAAAATGCAACAAAGGTAAGAGTCCCTTTAATGCTTGAAATTTTTCATTTTCTCATTTCCTAAATACGCTTTCTCCTAAATTGTCATAATTAGATGGAAATGTTATTGCATTTAAAATAGTTGAGTCAAATTGGTCGACATTTAACAGTTTTTATAAAGCAAAGACTTGAAATAACTGTGAATAGAAAAAGGGAAATCACTCTGCAGACAACACAAGGTCAAAATCCTACTTGTGTGTTCTTTCTTTTTTGCTGTAAATGTCACAAATTCACTGTTCAACACACGTCTGCAGCAAAATAACCTGATGTAACAGTGAGTATCTTCTTTTGTTTTATGTCCCACATGTTGTATGTTGTACTCTTCCATCCAGTTCGTGGCCTGTGTGGAATGTGAATGGACTGGAGCCTCTCATTCTGTGGCATCACGTGCTCACTGGGAAAACAGAGGACTCCTGTTGGCTGAAGCATGAAAAGGGGGAGGTTTAGTGCTCAATGTGTATGAAATGAACTTCTCATGCAGTCTCCACTATTCCCTCGGTGTCACCACACATAATGGCTGCTTGGAATCCACCGAAAGCCTCAGGGGCCACTTTGTAAACTTGCTTTCCCAATTTTTCTTATGCTTCCTGGCAGCTATACAAATCCTTACCCTGTAATCCGGTGTTATCTTTTGTATTCTATATTTAGAGATATGCGATGATGGGTATCAGGTTTTACATAATGAATATTCAAGTGGGTTTTCAACTCCCAACTTCATCTTCCTCCTCAGATGTATTTCTACATGACTCACGGTCATGAAAATCTCAGAATAATGAAAACCTTTTGTTTTTTTAAAATGATGAAAGATTTGATGAAACTAGAGAAAGACTTTGTTTGTTGTTTAAATTCATCAATGACGAGGGAAAGTAATTAAAGGCAACAAACATTCACCGTGAGGAAGAAACAATCAACCAATCAGAGCTGAATAGGTGGTGGTAGTTTCTCTATAGACAAATTGCATATGGAAGTGTTGAAATAAGGCCAGTTTTCCAACTTACTGATACATAAGAGTGGGAAATATTCTTCTTTAAATCCATGAAGTTGCATTTTGCCAAACAGATTTTTTTGTGATCTAGAAATATTATATAGAATAACATAATATTTTAATATACGTAGAACAGTATTATCTCTGTCCATGCCAAACTTCAAGATACATAATTTGCTCGACATATGTATCAGTTGCTCATCTGTGACAGAGCGATCACTGAAAAATGCTTTTGCCGAAAATTCTGATCTTGATTGACTCGATTGATTGAAATTTCTGACTGTCATCAAATCATCCCTCAAGTCTCTCATCAAACCTCAATCTCTCTGACCAGCAGCTCAGTCATTTCCATTTCACTCTCTCTCTCTCTCTCCCTCCCTTCAATTTGGTGCCTTTAACACTGATTAGTGATTCTATATCAATCAATCTATCCACCTTTATATTAAGGACCCTCTCTCGAATCTGTGTCGTGATCTGCAGCCCTTTGAGGCGCTGTGGGCCCGGCTGAATAATTGAAAAAGAAAAGGAGTGTGCTGAGATTGCAGGGCCTGAGACAGATCAAACTAAGAAAGCAACGTAGGCCTGACAGCTGTGATTCTGCTGTATAAAAGGAGCACTGAGGCTGCAAGAAGATGCTAATTCTCCCCTTTTCAAAGCAGAGATCCTTCCCTGGGCAGAAAGTCATTGACCCCCTTCGCTTGGGTGATCAGCATTCACACGTTTAACCTCGATACCATGACTGTACGGCGGTTTTAATGAAACAAGATATTTCATGTGCGAGCTGGAACAAGGTTTCCAAAGGTTCATGGTGTCCATACATACATTTCTAACGCTGCAGAGAGCAAAACATCAATTATAAATTGCATTCTGATACACTGACATGTAGGCGACCTCATACAGTTTGCTCTTCTTCGCGTTCAGGACAGAAAACAAACAGAGGTTTGTGTGTTTAATCAGAACCAAGCAAGGAACTTTAACCACTGATCCACAACACGAGTCACTATGTTTACTTAGGTTTCTTATTTAGTATTTAAAGTTAAATAACCTCATATCTCAATGTCATTTGGATTAAATGTTTTATATTCAAAATAATTTACCTCCAGCTATTACACTTTCTATTTCTTTGGATTCAATGTTGAGTTATCTTGTCATTCCCCTTGCATATTTCTGAACCTGTTCATAATCTCAATAATCTCTTATTGTCTCCAACTGGGAAGATTTAAACATGTCCTAATCGCCTTGCTCTACACCCCCCAGCCCCCATCACCCCTCTGGGGGCAGCTAGCATGAGGGTTAATCCCTCTGCAGACAGGTAGGGCAGAGAGAATCAAGACATGGCCCTGACTTCAGCACATATTTCCATTTGGCTTCTCAAATTCTTGTCCGTGCAGCCTTAAAAATCATGAATATAATAACTGAAAGTGCCCAGAGGAAATGTGCAGGGGCTTAAGTCTATAGGAGCCGAATGAATCTGAGAATGAGACCAGCTATTAGCTGTTTTCAGACATGACCTGCGGGTAGAATCCGGAGAATAAGTTTGCCTTTTAAACATGCACAACACAGCGGGGGGGTTCACAACAGCATCAAATCCACGTTCTTCAGGCGAGAGGCGGAGCAGCCGGGCGCAGCAGACAGAGACAGGAAGTGATGCATTAACTCTGTTGCGTTGATGAAGTGATCACGTCCACACCAGTCGGTTTGTCAGCTCTCACCACAAAACTCTCCTGACATCATCGTCAGTGTCTCCAACGTGTGGGTCGAAGATTGTTCACCCGTAGTAAGTTGTTCATTCGCTCGTTTTTAATCCATCGAATTGTCCTGGATTTCTACGGACTTTATATTGAACAGGTCAGACGGAGAAAGTCTGGGGTTCTGTGAATATCTGAAAGCAGCTATAGTGTCCAATTATTAGAGGAAATAAATCAAACTTTTATTTAACTTAACACAAGATCCCACATCATTCACCATCACTGCAACACACAACAACAAGTAATTCCTGTCAGTAGAAATAAAATAACAAAAAAGCATATTTGGTTAAATATACAGTGAGAGACCAACACAGGCGTCTCTCCAGTTGGTGGGTCGTTACTCCGTCGATGCTTTTGGTGAAACAAAGCCTTGATTCTTCAGCTTGTTGGGAAGCAAATAATCAAGGCAGCTGCTGGGTGAGTGATAATGGGGCAGATTTCCACCCACTAATTGTTAAGAGTGACTTCTGCCTGAGTCTCCTCCTTTGTGTTGTCTGCCTGTCTACCAAACTAATTTCGCCGGCTGCATTCGCCAACTGTTGGCCATTGATAAGCTAATCTCTTATCGCGCTGTCGCACAGGATGCGTAAAGTCAGCCTCCCGTTTGCTTCAGAGAGAGCTGATCGCTGGCGTCACTGATTGAGAACAGCTTTCGACTCGGGAACACGCTGGTGCATATTGAGAACACAGGCACGAGCGAATGAAAAGGAAAAGTGTGTTTTTTTGCACAGTCACCTTGACCCACAATTACACCTCTAGATTCAAGGTGTGTTTAGTGACTGTGTAGTCGTCTCTTTCAGATAGTCTACCAGAAGGCGTTTATTGCTAAGGACTGGTATTGTATTGGGGTCAATTTGTAAAACAGTTAGTAGAGTAAATGTGCAGGTCTTCATTTTATAATTGCAGTTTGGAAACTTTCAGGGTCCTCTCTTGGAAAGGGTTCAAATCAGCTCTTGTGAGGCCAGGGCTGTGTCTTATCACAAGGGCCTGCTGTAAATCTAAAGCAGCCTTAGACAAGTTGTTTGGTTAGCTGTGAAGTTATCAACGACAGTGAGATGAGATACAGCTTTTGACTGAGTGGAGCACTAAACTTTGCCTGGAATGCGGAACCTGACGTTCGACAACAAAGCGGAAACTTAATGCCTTGACTCAAATGATGGGTTTTGGTGTTTTTAGTTTTTCTATAAGATTGTTGTAAGCATTGGCACAGGAAATATGCAGCAGAAAAACAGTAGTACTTAGATCCAGTGATACTTTGGATGTAGACCCACGAAAACAGGTAAAAGATGTTCAACCTGCTTCTTAGCTGCTGTACAAAGGTACAAAGGACATTCCGGTTAACTGACCGGTAAATTGCAAGTTCTGCAGTACATTTAAACATCCCTTTTTAGATGTGGCCCCTAGAAATGGTGGAGGACTGTGTAATAGATTTTCTTCACATCGAGATTACCTGCAACTCGTGCAACTGTGCAATGCATTAAATTAACGGCCTCTAAAGTTTTAGGCCACAACAACCTGAGCAATGCTTTGTTCTTAAGTCCCACATAAAAGGTTCTGTCACTACTGGAGCCCCCTGCAAGTTGTACTTCCACTAAAAACTTGGCAGATACAGCTCCACCCTGAACAATTCCCCTTTACTCAGCCTCTTTTTGTTTCTTGTCAGTCTTTGAGTAGTGTTGCTGCCAAATATGTTGCCAAATAACGTAAAGCCCAAAGTATCACCTATGCTAAGAATCCATGTTTAAACTTGTCGCAAAGATTCTGCAAAGAAAGTTAAATATATTAAGCACATCCAAAAGAACAGGAAAGGCCATTTGAGCCACATACCACACAACCACAGGGGAGTTTAAAGAGAACTCTTTTTAACGGCCAAGTCCAAATTGATTAACTTCACCATTGGCAAATTTGATGTATTGGGTCACTTATATTGATAGACCATGGTGGTGTTAACCTTAATTACCTGAACTATGAACCAAGGTCTCAATGAAACACAATCCAAACCTAACCCAGCTGGGAGCCTTCCAGGAGGAGGAGAGGAAGCCATCTTGAAACCCCCCGGCTCACACAGGCTTCAATACCATGAGGCCAATCCTAGAGGCCCAAACAATCCCAACCTTCAACTCCACGTGGTCTGCCGTTGAATGACGGGTCGACTGCCCCTTCTCCTTTCCCTGGTAATCCTTTAATTGCACTAACCCTTAGCATGTGCTAGACCCTCGCTTGCATTTATCATGTATCTATATATAAGTATTCCACGGATGTGTGGAAATACCAGATTTATGTTCAGCACATACACAGAATCTAGGAGACCTTGAGAAGTAAGTTGCTGAAGTTGACAAAAAGTTTATTGAATTATGATCACCTACTCCACCGTTAAAAGCTACTTCTGCACAGCTTACTGGACAAACACCCAACTTCTGAGGAATGTAAAGTCCAGCAACGTTTGTTCGATACCATTTCCCAGGGAGACTGTGTCCTCATGCAGCCGAGACACCACTGTGTCAGCGCTCAGACAGCCACGGCCTCCCAGTGTTACAGAGATGGGGAGAAGAGGGTGCACAGTGAGGGTGAGGCTGGGTGGGGTGAGAGAAATACAGATAGAGAGAGAGAGTAAGTGACTTTGTGTGTGACAATCGTATCGGCAGCAAAGCTTCAGTGATTCAGGTCTAATGAGAAATAACAATGAAACGTGTCCTGGAGACAAAGGTACAAACATATGGAAACTACAAAGAAACGGACCAAAGAGATTAATTCTGGATGTGGGAGAAAACCAGAGCTGTCACAAGACTACCACAGTTTTAATGAAGTGGGGTCAACAGTTGTCTTAGTAGAAAAATACAGCAGTTTTGGCAGGTCATAGGGCAGGAAATTAATAAGATTCTGTCTATTAACAGTAATAATAACCCTTTATACCTGCTACTTGGTATATCTGACATGTCCATCACTGACAAATTTAAAAGAAGACTTTATCAGACACTTGCTTTTTGTGCTAGAAAGTGTATTCTTTAGTATTGGATCACAGATAAAGCTCCATCTAAGGCTCAGTGGCAAAGGGTTTGTTTTTGAATATGTTGTGTTGGACCATTTGACATTAAACCGTAAACAGACAGTAAACTTCACAGCAATGATGATGCCTTTCGTAAAACATGGGAACCCTTTCTGTCATATGTTGGTCTGAATGTTTCCACCATTCTCACAAGAGGGTTTGTATCATAGCTCAGAATGCTCTGCCTCAAAAGAGGCACTCTGTTTTACCATTTAATCGATTTACTTTTATTTCTGTATACTTTTATTTTACTTATCTGTTTTTAATAGTTTCTTACTTGTATTGGACGTGACCCCTGAATCTTCTGCCTGTATGGATATGAATATGTGTGTGAGCCAAATGTTTGTCTTGTTTTTGTTTTGTTTTGTGTTGTATTACCTGTTGGAAAACTAATAAACTTATATGAGAAAAAAAAAAAACAGTTGTCTTAAGCCGCTGAAATACCTGTAAAGATGCCAGAGAAGTTTGAGTCTTAAGTGGTGACACAAGTTCATGTGTCACCTCAGAAAATTCAGTATTCGATCAAAACATCATCTGAATCAAGATTTATACGATTCAAACGAGACGAGGATCCTTTCGAAAACAAACATTAAATAAACTGGTCCACTTGAAGTCTATGGTTGTTGGAATGAGACAGTTTTGATGTCATGTGGTCGAATGCTTCACGTCCGCACCAGCTTTCTCTACTCGTACGTTTCGTGAGAGCAGAGCTTTGAAATGAGGAGCCCGATCTCTTTTGTACTCTCCTGGCTCCCACACAACCCCCTGCCCTCTCCTTTTAGTCCTTCCTCACCTCCCCCACCCAGCGTCTTGACTGTATTCCACTGCTGCATACATAAGCGGATCCACATAGTGAACATAGTACTATCACCCTCTTGTTTCCCTGGAAAACCCAGTGGGAGAGAGGACGCCGAGTCAACCTTTAATGAGCTTTTTAAGCCAGGAAGCAGTGTTGGCAGTAGATTAAACGGGACACAGAGAGCTGATGAGGCTTGTTGGACTTCCCGGCATCGTAGGTCTGATGTCAGGTAAAATTGAAGTTAAATAAAAACCAATAAATTCAAGGAATTCACCAAGATTATTACTATTCTGTGTACGGTGCTTTGCGTTCTTCCACAAAACACAGATACAGGTCGGACATTTGCATGAAGGCAACACAAGAAAACATTGAGGACAGTGAATTTGAGACAGAGCGATGTAATCAGTTAAATGGTTACTAGAAGCGTTTTGCCCGTGACATACCATACGACAAAGAATCACAAAGATGGAGGGAGACATAGTTACCGTCAAGACATGTCCCCATTTTACACACATATATCTGAAATTACCACAATTGGGATACAAGAGTTTGGTCACGTCCATTGAAAACCATGCAAAATACAAAATGCAAAGCTTCATTACTTTTCTAATCTTTAAAGTTTAAACTACCAAATAGAAAGGTTAAATTAAAATGTAAAACAGTGTCTATACCAAGCTGAAATGCTCTGTGGTCAATACGGGAAACACTTCTTCAGCCCATGTTTGACAAAACATTGATTGTATGAACAGACCATAGGTTGTGGCTTAGTGGATTTATCTGTGACCTTTGGCATCTTCCAGCTTTGCTTTAACAATCCTTTGGAGAGGAGGATCAACTCAACATCTTTTTTAATCTTTTCCATGACATTTTGTGTGGCGACTGGGAGATGGGACCATCAGATCTGACAGTAGCTGGAGAGCCAAACATCGGGAAGGTGGTTTCACCCATGATGAAGTCACAGAACGACCAGTTTTTCATCACGACTCCCCATAAATCTGTTCTATGAAGGGATAAAACACAATTCCCACTAGGAGGACTAGAAAACCAATCATCCAGAACTCCCATCTGTGTTTTCCTCTTGAATTATCACACGTCACAACCTGGATCGATCGCTTTGAGATGTTTGTGCTGAAGAGCCGGTGTCAGCTGAGCGCCACACTTTGACTGAGGTCCCACAACTGCTGTATTCATCTGAGGATCATGGCAGAGAGTAACTTGCCAAGTTCAGTTAATATCCAATTAACCCGACTGCTGAACCCAAATCCCTTCATCCACAGGCTGCTCCTGTTGATAATGCCTTCAATTTAAACACCACATTCGGGGCCTTTGCCTCGTTACATGGTAATTCATATTAGCTCCTGTTACTAGTTTGAATGCTCTATGGTTCTATTCGCTCATTCAAGATGTCAGTATGTGAAAGGCTGCTGGAAATTCTGCAGAAACAAGGGCCTCTTTGATGGGGTAACGTGGTAATGAGTGACTTTTGGGTCAATGCATTACCAAACAAACATAGGGGGCTAACCATTGTATACATATACACATTCTTCATTCCCTTCAACTGATTGGGGCCATATAGTTTAAAGCTCTGGTAGACATCTGCTTGTATTCTACCCTGTAGCTCACTGTGGACACTGCAACATCCTGGTTGTACACTCTTCATCAAGTCTTTGTTTCTGTCATCGTCCCCATTTGCGAAAAAAAGTTTCTTTTATCTAATTTAACTCCAGTATACGCATGAGTGTACTGGAAAGTGAAAGAGCATTATAAGATATGAGTTCCAAACCATGCTGATAAGTAGAGAGTAATCAGAAGGTAATCCCATGCTTCTGAAACCCAGACCATATCTGTCCATCTGGCCATAAATTGGGATTAACCACTGATTACTGTTGAGAAATGGAGGGGGAGGGAAACAGGATCAAACACAGTGAGATACATATATATATATACAGAGAGAGAGAGAGAGAGAGAGAGAGAGAGAGAGAGAGAGAGAGAGAGAGAGAGAGAGAGAGAGAGAGAGAGAGAGAGAGAGAGAGAGAGAGAGAACAAAGAAAGATGTTTCTGTTTCTATTATCAATGATAAGAACCATTTTTAAGTTCTGGTAACAATTTGCATCTGTCCCAGCACAAACAAGCTAACAGCTTGCTGGTTGCACATTTTGATTATTGTTTCCACCTCGGAGGGTTATGTTTTCATCCCTGTCCGTTTGTGTGCTTGTTGATAGTTTTGTTTGTTTGTTAGCAAGTTTATGCAAAACAGATTTGCACGAAACATGTTGGTCCGAGAAAGAACTCTTTACATTTAGGAGCAGATCCAGATTACATTTTTTATCACTTCATTTAACACCATTATACATTTTTTCTCAGATTTCTTAGGAGTTATTCATGGGTGTTGATAAAACAAATCTGACATATTTGGGATGGATTTCTATAAGTATGTGGAAATTGGTGCAGAACCAAATAGAAATCTGGATCTAGCGGATTTATATCTGGTTTCATAAGGGGACTGATTCGGCGGAGCTACGTACTATAGTGCCGTTTTTTGGTTATGGTAGGAAACTTATATAACACAGCATGGTCCAGCAGAGAATATGACGTGCAGTTACAGAATTTTCTCAGACTTTGAAATGCTCACGAGACTTTTAGGTTTGTGTTCGGGTTAAAGATCTTTTCTTCTTCACAACATCTGGAAAACAGGAGAAGGATGTTTGTTGCACAGGCATAATTTCCAGAGAACATCACACAGATGATTGTGATTATGTGGTGGAACATTTTGTCCAGCCAAACCAAATAAAGATCAAATGGTCGCTCATGACAAAAATTCACAGGCTAATGTTTGTTTGTATGAATGATGACTCATTTACTATCTTAATTTAGTGTCTCCAAAACATGTTTGTAGTCTGTTTACGTAATGTCATACAAACGTGGGAATAAAATCACCAAACACTACAAGATATTAAACAAAATATTAACTTTTAGTTTTTTATTTCTCGTCTCTACTGAAGGAAATAAGACACCATTCAGGAAATGAAAAAGATGGTCTAACAATTATTATCATAGTTAATTCAAAAGAATAGTTCTCCAATACAAGAGGTTTTAAAAACGCATTCTTCAGTGTTTCCCCTACCATTCTATTAGGGGGGCGCTGCGCCCCCCCAACGGCACCTCCCGCCCCCCCTGGAAGGTCAAGGTAATTATTTAATTTATTTTTTATTTTTTAATATGGCGCCAGATTTCTACATAAATCATTTTAAGGTTACATTACCTATAAGACAGGTCTATAGCTTGCATTTCTGTCTCGACATGGTCGCGCGGTTAGATCTCCTGCTCCGGGTTCGAGTTCAGAGAAGCGCTCACATGTTGCACGTCCTGCCCCAGACAAGAATCTGCTCAGTCACCACCGGATGACTGGTTCTGACCCAGCTTGGCCTTTCAGAGGGGAAATACTCCCCCTGGTTGTACAAGACTGATCTTGATAACTTAAGTATTACAGCGGACGCCGAAGCGCAATTCTCCAGCGCGCAGGCGCCTGGCTGTTGTCACGGGACGCGCATTTCTCAGCGCCGGCCGCGACTCTGCTTTCTCCGCTTGTTGTATTTAACTGTGAATGCACCTCGCCTCGCAACCTCAGCCTGAACCATTATTAACCCTGCTGCGTCACTTCCTTCTATCACTGTTTAATCTATTTTCATCGGACCATTGTTCAAAACCGGCAAATCTAACGTGAAAGATTTTTATTATAGACGGAAGTTTCAAAACGGTAACTTAACACAAACTAGGGTTATCGCGAAGTGCTCTATTCTAACTAGTCCTGTTTGATTGCTGTGGTAACAGTGATTTCAGGTGGTAGAGAAGTCGTTATGCAGAGATTGCTAGTAGGATCTCGACTTTAGTCTCCTTTCACTTTAAGCGCATGCTCCATGACGTCTTTACAGTGATTTCAACCACTCCACTGCAGCGTTTTCCGTGTTTTCGTGACAGGGCTTCGTGTAGACGAGATAAACATAAGTACCGGATCCAAAAATGTTTCCGGATTCCGGCAATCCAGGTTACTTATGGAAGTCAGTAAATACATACATTACATACATACATATATACATGCATGCATAAATTAATAGATAGATAGATAGATACGTTACAGTTCATAGAGAATGAATAGGGGATTATTTCAGTTTTCTTTTTGGTTTTAGGCAGTGGTGGGAAGTAACAAAGTAGAAATACTTTGTTACAAAGTAGAAATACTTTGTTACTGTACTTAAGTAGATTTTTCACATATCTGTACTTTACTTGAGTATTTATTTTCCTGACGACTTTTAACTTTTACTCGCTACATTTGAGCACAAATATCTGTACTTTCTACTTCTTACATTCTCAAAACTGGCTTGTTACTTGAGCAGCGGAGGTTGGCGGAACGTGCAGCTTTACACACCTTTCTCTCGCTCTCTCGCTCCTGCAGGAGCTCGGTTCAGTCTTTATAATTAGGGCCCAGGTACTGACAGACATGTGGCCCTATTGAAATTGTAAGGATTATTATTCAGGCAAATGAATTGGCTTTTTGAGGGCTTTTATTAGGTGACTTTACATAATTTTTTGAAGGTATTCCTTTTATGATTCACATTCGTTTTCCCTTTCCTGCTTCGTGTCAACATCTGCACATAAATACATAGCTCGAAGCAGCAAGTGGTTAACTTTTCTTAAAGAAAATATTGGAAGTAGTTGGTTTAAACAAAAAACTGTTGGCAAATAGACTATCGTTGGTTGGCCGTGTCTACTTAGTCTTACACGTCCACAAAACAAACAGATATAAAACAAGTCGAGATGGAAAAACATACAACACAACCAACTATATAAGCAAACGCAAAAACACCTTTCAGCCAACACAACCAAAAACAAACACTGTGTCATGGACTACTGCATATTCATGCACACAATACATCTTTTTAATGGACCTCCCAAATGGAACCCTGGGTAATCAGGCCCAGTTTTCCACTCACTATAATGCCAATATAATTTTTGCAAAGATATTATATATCTATATATTGCCAATTCCAATCCTTAGTCGCCCTTTGTGCTGACTCAACACAAATTAGAAGCTGTTGAGTCTTATATATGTATTGTACAAACTGGCTAATGTGTACAAATTCAGGCAGGGTTGTGTCTTCACTTTGTCGTCCCTACAGGCAAGATACCCTACAGGTGTATTGTCACCCTGCTGCAAACAAATGCAAACACAACCCCAGGCCCATTCAGTGAAGATAGTCTAATGATAAATAAACAGGCTTACATGTAGATGCGTGGACAAGCTGGTGGGCAGGTATACAGGCAGGTAAACATTCAGGCAGTTAAAATGCAAAATACAGCTAATTGACACAAAAGGTTAATTTGGTCTATCAGTGTTCTTAGGTAGAATCAAGAGGCACTTGTTTATTCTGTTGTGTTGATTCTTTGTTGTCTCTAGAAGTTCAGATGCACTTGTCCAATACTATTTTAACCTCAGCATCTCGGGTTCAAAATTTGTAAAATTATACATTATATATATAGTGTTGTTATCATTTTTTAGTCAGTTGAAATAAAATTTGGTACTTGTACTTTTACTTTTGATACTTAAGTACATTTCAAAACCAGATACTTTTGATACTTAAGTACATTTAATATGAGCAACTGTAAGACTTTAACTCAAGTCCTTTTCTGACGGGTGACTTTTACTTTAACCGGAGTCACTTTCAAGTAAGATATCTGTACTTTTACTCAAGTATGGCTTTCAAGTACTTTATACACCACTGTTTTTAAGAATGTTATGTCGCATACGTAGACAGCATAAACAAGCAGTTGTGAGAGGAAACCAAACCCGGCCATTTATAGAGTCTCCCTGCCAGTCCTACAGAAGGGACAAACTGGACAAACACATGACGTCTGAGCATCACAGAATAGCCTGTCAGCGCCGAAATCCAATGTAGAGTTCAAAATCATTAAAAGAAACACATTAACATCATGATTCCTTTAAGTTTTTGTGTCCGTGTTTGTCCCCCCCCCCCCCCCAAGCTGTAAACCGTTGACTTTTTCAAAACAGTTAAAAATGGATCAAATAGCAGCACACGTCGCAAATGTTATTTGTGTAGCGCCAAATCATAATATACATTGTCTAAAGCCCCTTTAAGTCAAAACCTTATGTGTGAGTAAAACTATGGATTTTACCTGTTCACAAGTGTTGTGGTATGTCTAAGGATTGCTCTCAGGAGGTAAAGCATATTATTTTCAACCCTGCATTATAAGGGTGTATTATACGCAAGCATGAGTTGGTCATCTTACAGAAACTGGAAGGTTCAGTTTTTTCAATTAACGTTTCTACAGTTTGTTGCTTGGGATGTCAGGATATTAAACAAATACGCAGGATTACTATTTTTACAGATGTCCTACAGACAAAGCAATTAACAAACGAATCTGTTCATTCATCACTATTGAAATAACCCTTAGTTAAAGCCCTGCCAACATCAACCTGGAAGCTGAGGCTAGGAACCATCGTTTCACATTGATTTAGAGGCTGCGAACACAAGGTCAATGCAACTTGCTGATAAAATAATGGAAACTCTTCATCACTCATTCACTGGGGGATTTTTACCGTCCCCCTCAAGTTATGCAGGAAAGCACTGTAGCCAGAAATTAGAAAAAAACTGGAAGGACAACGTGAAGTTTGAATCAATGACGTTAGCTGTGGAACACTAGGTATCAGGCCAGGTTCAGTCCTAAAAGATCTGATGGCAAGAAAATCAGGAGAAATGTTAAATTATAGCCTCCAAATTATCCCAATAAGCAAAAATCAACTCAGACAATGTTTCAACAAGGGGAAAATTAAGCATTCTAATTATTTTAAGATTGGAAAATACATTAAAGGGTGTTTAAAATAACAACCAGAGAACCCCAGAGGACCAGAGAACCCCTGTATACTGAAGTGGTTTTGTTTGCTTGATGTGACATTACAACCGAGTATCAGCAGTAATAACAGCTGCACTCCAGACGCTCTGTAAACCATTGACTTATTGCAGACTGTCATGTCGGGGAAAATGTCATATAGTTTGAGGTGTGTAATTTGTGCTTGAGTCAGACTTGTGATGCTGAGGGAAGAATTCAAGCCGGGACTTTATCCTCACAGCTGCAGAGGCAACATGTTCTGTGTGCTCAGGGTTTGGGTCAAAGATTTGAGTCCGGAAAACATTCAGTGACTTGAATGAAGCTCGGTCAGACACATGCTGTACAAAAGAAGGAACAATGTGTTGAGCATTGAGATGATTATGAGTGTCAATGCCACTTAAAGCCCATAAACCCACGCTGCCAACTTTTAGGACTAGTTGTTGAAAGTGTGAATAAGAAATTTAAGCGAAGCATATAATTCAAACCTCAAAGTGAATCCAAAAGTGGCTCGATATGACATATCCAGACTAAACTGTTTGTGATTTAAGAACCGTTTAAAATGTAGATGTAGTTGATTTAAATGTGGTTTTAAAAAGGAGAAATTCAGCGGAGGTATGGGCTCTACTGCCATTCTAGTTTTGATTTACAACTGAAGGAGATAACTGTTGAGCATCAATTGCACATCCTACAGATAATCAAGCCAGTCAGGATAATACAATCAGGACCACAATGAGATGGAAGTAGATTCGCCGAGACAAGAGAGAGTGTTGACGAATGAGGCAGAGAGACGGACAAACTGAAGTGTTGATTCGCTCACGTGTGTCGCTCCAAGGTGAAGGGCAGTGTGCACCAGCTGTGTCTGGAATACAGAACGACTCTGGTGAAATGTAGGATTTTTTCACACGAAGAATGAAAGAGGACGGAACACATTCACAGGTATGTGCAGCTTGTCCTTCACCAAAGCAGGAGACAGATGTGGCAGGCAGGGACCAGCGTATTGACCATATTGACATTTACTAAATCTTCCCCCAAACAGCCAGTGTCATTCACAGATTAGCTACGCTGAGCGAGTTGATACCTGACATTAATATGCATCTTGTGTGATCACAAGTGGACAGCTCTAAGTACGTCGGTTCACAACATTTATGATCAGATCTCACTTCCACTGCTCTAGAATGTGTTGTTTGTTTTGTCCCTTCTGAATTCTGTCCTCAATATATTTGTGTGTGAGGCTGTGTGACTCCACGGTGCCAAGCATTGATGTCATGAAATTGTTTCTGGCGGCCGTAAGTGGAGATTGATTAGCATTTTGACCTCAGCAAATCTGGGTTTTCCTTGCTATTTGTTTATCTGACTGCAGGATCAGTGAAAAACCATTTAAACGGACATGACCCAAGGAAGAATCCAATCCATCCTGGAGAAGATTCAGATATAACAATCTCTAACATGGTGAGATAGCGTGCTAGTCTTTCTGAGCTCCAGTCTTAAGTGCAACTCTTCACTGGCTTTTCTTACATTATGGCAATAGTCAATCTCTGTTTTCTCCAGTGTCACGTAACAAGGGGCCACATTCTTGCTGAATACGGGAATACTGTATTTACCAACCCATGTCTGACACCAACAGTTTAAATGATACACAATAACTTCAGGTGGCAGCATGATTATTGCAAACCGCAGAGCAATGAAAAGTATAGCAACCGTAACTGCAGGAGGCAGAGTTTGGCAAACAAGCAACTGAGAAATCTATGAGTACTTCCAGTAACAAGATGAAATTGATAAAGTTTGGCTTTTTATGCCACGAAAAGGGGAAGTGCAGGAGGTTTGATCATGTGATGCAAGCGCAACATGCTGAAATAAAGATTCAAAGATTTGTAAAGCTGTGGAAATCGTTATATCTTCGGTTCAGGCCAAATACCTGGAATATGACTCAAACAGAAAAACAAAACTCTTTCAACGCTGCTGAGGCGTTGAAAGAACCCTTTTCACATGGTTTCCCATATATCGCCTTACAACAACAAGTCCTTGGGTTTAAATGTGATCTGCTGGCCGGGGCTTTTCCATGTTGACACTGCTTGTTCTCTCACAGTCTAAAGACAAACATTAAACCGAACAGAAAACCCTCAATCTTCCGTGTGAATTCGATTGTTCGTGTGTCCACATGCAGTGTTGGGAAGGATACTTTCAAAACGTATTCCGTTACAGAATACAGAATACATGCCCAAAAATGTAATCTGTAACGTATTCCATTACATTAACTAATCTGAGTAACGTATTCTGAATACTTGGAATACTTCCGGTTTGTATTGCATTTTTTAAGTGCATGATTGCGGCGTTGTTATAGTCAGTGGAGCAGCAGCAGTTTAAACTCTCTCTCCGCCGATGCGGCGGGGCAGCTGGATGTCCGGCTCCCATCCACTCCCACCTCTGTGCCGGCCCCACCGGACGCTGAAGGACCCCCCCCCCTGAGCCAAGGCTGCCTTGCAGTGCAGCGATCGTTTCGGCGTCGAGTCTATTTTTTTTGCGCTCTACCAATTTTACCGATCACATTATTAAATGCCCCCTTCTGCCCATCCACTACAGACACACAAGCAGTCATAAAGATAAAAAGAGAGGGGGGGGGGGGCGGAGAATACGTAATTTACCCTCGACACCCGACATTGAACGGAGCAAACAGCGGAGAAGTTCTTGAAGATGGATGACATTAAATTGGGACGCTGTTGCAGTTAATGTTGGAGCAACAAGTGACTTTATGCTTTTATACTACTGGGTCAACGGGTGATATTATTCAGCGTCCGGCGCTTCAGCGTCCGGTGTGAACCCGGCGTGCCTCGCTGGTCTCCTGCAGAGCCATGACAGCGGAGCTCTGGAAGCGCAGGTCGGGCAGCTTGCGGATCAGCAGCTCCGTAGATTTCTGGTAGCGACGGAACTCTCTCAGAGCCTCGGTCCCGAGCCGGTCGCGGTGAGGCTTCTTCACGCCGCCGGGGTCCGGGCTCTCTTACGGCAGCCCTGCTCTCCAGCTGCTTCCTGGGGGCTTTGCCGCCGGTGGATTTACGAGAGAGTGAATAAACTCGAGAAGTACCGTCATGTAATCCACTGATTTCAACAATGTAACTGTATTCTGAATACCATCTATTTATTTTGTAACTGTAACGGAATACAGTTACTCATAATTTGTATTCTAAATACGTAACGCCGTTACATGTATTCCGTTACTCCCCAACACTGTCCACATGTGTGTTTTGACCTTGACACAAATGTCAAAAAGGACCAATTCTGCACTGTGACCGGCTCCAGCAGCTCAACCCTGAACAGGATGAGGAGAAAAGCCACAGCAGGAACTGATGCACAGTTCCCGTTAATCATATGAATCAAGCGATGAAAACTAAAAAAACCCCGATTTCAGAGAAGTTACATAACGTTCCATGTGGGCCAGCGAATCTTTCCAGGAAACAGGGCCGAACTTAACACACATGTAGCGCCAGGAACCTATTAAAAGGAGCCAGGTGATCGTATAGCAAACATATGGGAGGCGAATGAGGTGTGGACACATTAATATGTATTTGTTAAATCAAATGTATTCTTTACTTTCTATTCTATTCTTATTATCACTACAGTATGGTGAAAGGTAAAATACAGTCAAGTGTGTTCCTGTGCCGCTGTCGACTAATTAAAAACTTTATTTTATATAGTTAAATCATCTATTCTCATGGCAGCATGCAAATCACCAGTTGTTTCCCCTTTTTAAGGTTAAGTTACAGGAATGATTGGAAGCAGAAGGTATCAGCAAATGTCACCAACATAGAAATCTGCAGTGTGTAGAATAATAGTTTAGTGAATTGTGCCCTCTGCTGGATATCGAGAGGAATCAGCACACAGCACACTGACGACAGCAAATAGAGACATTAACACATATTATGTTTTTAATATATAAAGCTGTTTATTTATTTCATTATTTAGATAATTCTCTCCCAGGATCTGCGCCCTGCACTGCCTCTTCGTACTGTACCCCAACATGTGTCCAGATCCTTCGGTTGGGACGGTTTTTATCAGACAAAATAGTCAATGATTGTTGACTGAATCTGGGTCCATGATGAGTAAAGCTTCTAAAAAAGTATATTTAAAAGACGTCCAACACTTATTTGAGCTCAAAACAACGTGTCAAACCACTTAAATTCATTTTTTAACAGTATTTTTTTATTTTAGCAAACAAAATACACCTCTTAATCATCAAGTATCCCTCAGAGTGTGAACACTGCCCAACCCATGATTATGTTGTGGTCTTGTTTTTTATTTACAGCAAATGCTCTGTATTTATACAACGCTAATGAAGTGTATTATGGTAATTAAGGTTTGTTTGCATTCTATTGAACAAATGCTCTTCAGCCTCAGAATTTACATTTGAAGCTGGAAAAAAAATACAAAAAATAAAAGAATATCTACACAGTATATTAATCAACCTTCTGTTCTGTTTTAACATTATTCATTGGTTTGAATTATCATTTCACCTGGATGCAAGTTTCTAAATCGTCACAATGCAGATGAGAGCAGGAACACAAGTGTGAGTGACGCATGTGTAGAGACATGAATCCAGTTGAATTAATGAAATGTAAATAGACTAAATGATTAGTATATGCAGGATTAAAGAAAAAGGAATTTTCTGTTTCGGTTAAAAAAGCGGAGGGCTCGTCCGGGATTTGAACCCGGGACCTCTCGCACCCTAAGCGAGAATCATACCCCTAGACCAACGAGCCACGTGACGACGAACAACGCATAATATGGAAGAATACCTAAATGCATAAAGGACTAAATGGAAAATATGATCGGGGATAAAATGTCTCTTTCAATGTAACTTTAATTTCAGGTCATTTTAAGACGCAGCTCGACGTTGAATTAACACCAGAGATCACGTTGGTCCTTTGTTTTACAGTCACATGACGATGCCATCTAACGGTGAGAAGCATCCAAACAGGAAGAACTCACTTCCGGCTTCATCTAAGATACAATCAGATAAGATAAGAGCAAATAAGAAAACACACAGACACGTGTTCTTTATAATCTTAATTGTTTGTTCTTGTGTCTTCTTCTATATTAAATTTATCTAATTTTTGTTCAAATAATCAATCCTGTGATTAATTATATATCATCACCAGTGTTTGACCTGATGTCGTCTATCAAGTTTATTAACATACTTCATATAACATCCCAAAAACTGATCAAATAAATAAAGCTTTATTATGCACATTACATTTGTTTTATTTAAATTGCCCTCTGTAGTTTTTCTTTATTGTCAATATTTAAAAAAAAGGTGCCTCAGTTTATGCAGTTAGTAAACAACTCTATCAAAATTAATCTATCAATACCCAGGACAGTGTTCGATGGGCCAAAAACAATCAAAAAAATATTCTGTTTTGCTTCCTTGTCAGAATCAGAATCAGAATTATTTGTATTACCATGTATATTTGCATATATTGGAAATTGCCATGGTGTGGTTGGTGCACTGTACATAAAAACAAAAGAACAATATATACAATAAGACAATATATACAGTAAGAAACAATAAGTTATGGAAACAATAAGTTATGGACACAATAAGTTTGAATTTTGGGGAATCCTGGTTATCTTTGGCACATGTGAACATTTTATCCTCTTTTGAGAAACCTGGACGACTCCTCATCCATGTGTTCCAGATATGACTGAAGCAGGATAAGAAACAAACCCATACCATGTGAATTAATTTATCAAATCTGTGGATATCTGCTTTGTTTCTAATTAACTGAATGCACAGGACAGAGGGAAACACGTCAGCTGTCAAGGATCAACCACAGCAGTTGTTGAGGTTGATCACCTTCATTAGACCAGTTCATCATCCTATCGATTAAACTCACATTATTAGTGTTTATTGATCAGCTGATGCAAATTGAACACGATGCATTCAACAGTGCAGCTTTGAATAATGAGTGTGGTGAGGATTCCCTGTATCTGATGTGTTGTGACACAGGATCATCATGAGCGTCTGTGGCTGAAAAAGCAGGTCGATGATTCCATTGACGCTTGACGTCAGCAAAGCATTTTTTTCCTGATCGACTTTACATGAATTAGCTGCTCTAGTTGTCAAAATCAGTCACATAGCAACACAAAGTGGAGCTGGTCAGTGGGAGAGTGATGAGTGGTTTTGCAGCCCAGTATGTGAACCACTTAGTGACTCATAGACAAACTTCAATTTAATAACAGGAACCAGCAAAAGTTCTCGTTCTCATTTTTCCGTCAGATGTTTTCATCAGACTTAACGTGAAGTCCTTCATTGTTTCCCCATTAAATATAAAGCAGCTCACACCCTTTGTGTGTGTTTGTGTGTGTATGTGTGTGTTTATTTTACAGACAACAAGAAATACTTTCAATTGTGCAAAGAATAGATATATTTTTTTATTATGAAGAGGCTGCAACAGACTCAATAAATTAAAAATTCAATATGAAAGCAATTTGAAAACTCCAGAGTAAGAGAACAGCTGTTTGACACTTTACAGGAAACCAAATCTACCAAAACATTTAAAAAAACGAAACTTTTAAAATCCAGTAAGTTGAACACTGATCCATAAGATCCATTGGGTTTGGTTGCCGGGTGATATTTGCTCATTGGGAAGTGCTATTCCATGAAACATTTAGAACCCGTGGAAGGTGTTGACGCCCTCAGGGGCTCTCGGTCGATGCGTTGGCGTGTTTTCGAGATGGCGGCCTCAGTTCCTCAGTTCAGACACCCGTAGCAGGAGGGGTTGGCACATATCTCACAGGGATCCGACGGTGTGATGATATACACTGGAGAGAAACAACACATCACCTGTTACACACAAGCTTTCAGGATCCATATCCGTGTCAGAGCAGCGACAAAGACGCCGTCTATGAGCTGTTTATGGTTCCCAAGGACTATTTACATTGCTTTTCATTGGCCTCTGATCTGACATTATCATTCCAGAGCTGCTTTACGATGCATTAGTTACAGGATGTGGGTAATGTGTAAACACTGAACTCAAGGAATTAATTAAAGGTGAATTGACTGAAGCTTGGGCCTGTTGTTCGTGTCCTTAAGCTCAAGTCTGAGGGACAACATGTGTTGAGGGGGTTTTGAACATTCCTCACACATTACTGTACATGTCACTATATATTATGTATATATCTGTCCACCGATGGGAGGGTGGGGCCTGTTTAGATGTTTAATGCAAGAGTAAGTGCATTTAAGTAAACACAGCTAGAGAAAGTTGTATTCACTGTTCATTTTATCGATCATTTGAATACATTGTTTTTTGTTTGGTTTTTCTCTATGTCTTGTAAGGTGACTCTTCAGTGCTGTGAAAGGCACCAATAAATAAATGTTTTATTATTATTATTTATTAGATCTCCAAGCAAGGTCAGGTAATAGATAAAGGGCCGAACAAACTGTACATTGTAGTGTCTGCGCTCAGGGACATTCATATCTCACCCAGACGCCGCAGACAGAGAGGCGCCGACTTTAACTCTTTCACCGGTGACAAGACGTAAGGACACAATGTGACTTAGGAGGCGAACACCTACATGTAACACACAGAGTGACGGCAGTTCTAGGCTTTAATGGACGATGTGCTGTCAGAATTGGTGACGCAAGTAGAGGAAGACATAAGTGGATGCTGGGGGAGGAGGGCAGTTGCTCATGTAACTCTGTCAGTGTTTCATTATTGTTCTAAACACTGGTTCCCTTGATGCATCAAGTCTATGTTAAAATCTTTTGCATAAGACATCAGCTGCTGCCTGAGTTCTCCTTTCACCAGCTTCCAGAAAACCTCCAGAACAACATGTGACAAGGAGCATCTGACAAATGTCACTGATGCTCCTTTAATAAGTATAAAGCAGCTGGAGCGCGGGGTTTCAAACCAGTTAAGGTTTTAACGACTGCTGTGTTAATTTGCTTCCCTGCTGGGAAGGAACTGGCAGGATAAAGTGGATAGAGCTGTCTAATTCATTTATTAGCAAATGTAAGCCCTGCAATAAAAGGCAAACCAGCTGCAATGGGCTGTTCAAAAAAAAGTTAATATAATTTGATTCCACCAAAAGAGCAAAACCAACATTTAATTGAATCAAGTATCGTCAGTGTAGCTGAAACCCTGACACAACTTATTCTCCTCGGTTCCTCACAGCTCCATTGTTGTCATCGTTTTATTATTTACAAAACAGCTAAACTCTATGTTTGTCACTCATTTTTTTATGATTTTACAATGAAAGGATTCACGTCTGAATGTCATAGTTAATGGGGGAAGTAGCAAATTTGTGAGAAATGGAAATATCAATCCTCTCTATGATTAAATAACGACTTCTCCACTCTCAGTAATGTACTGTTGAAACCCATTAGAAGGAGGAACACAGTGTTCTTTTACTTTTGTGCCCAAATAAACCCATTCATATAATATAATGTTGATATTTGACATTTCTTCATTTACCCTGGGCCCAGTCCGGTCTTACCTAGTCTGGAGAAGACGGTGCCTGTGCCCCTCCCCTGGCAAACCGGCTGAAACACCTGAGGCAGCAGAGGGTTCTCACAAGCGGCCGCGACACTTGTCTCGGCGAGGCGAGGGTCGAGGTCTTCATTTAAATCCATCAGCTCCTTCAGCTGCTTCACCGCCTCCAGGGGGAAGCTCCTGTCTCCCACCTGGGGAGGATCAGGAACAAGGGGCAGGAGAAGGTTCAGATTCGGTTCAGAGGGGTAAAGATGGTCACTTTAAAGCTTGAAAAACACTATGAGTACTTCCAAGAGCAGTGGATACTCACCTTGACCTGCACACCCAGAGCTCCAGTGCCCACACACAGCAACACAACCACAACCACAACCACACTGAGGGACCTCATGTTCAGATGATACAAGTTGCCTGGTAGGTGCAGAGGAGGGTTTCTTCTGTTCTCTCTCTCTCTCTGTGGATCTGCGCTGACTCTTATAAGGTGTCTGGGCAGATTAGTGAGTGATTTATTAACGAGGGCAGCTGGCGGGTGGAGGGGTGTAAAGGTAGGGGGGGGGGGGTCAAAGATAACCTCACTGTACTCCGAGGGCTGTGGATCCTGTTTTTAAGTTTATAACCACTATTCTCTAGATTTATTTATAACCTTTATCGCTGTTGATTCCTCCGTCAGTGCGATATCTCAGTTGTTTACTTTGGGTTTCATACAAACTCACTCATTCCCACAGTGACATCTAATAAATCTCATCTTTCAAGTCGTCACGGAGCGGCCTGATAAGCGAGGGGCTGTATACCTGCAGAGCTGAGCCATGTAGGTCACTTGTTTGTATAGTTGTGATATTTGCAAATGATGATGTTTCCCTGACCCAAATTGTAAATCCTTCAGTTTGCTCACACGGACAAACATGCACCTTAAAATTTAAGCTCCTATGTTAGTTTAAAATACAGGAAAAACCCCTAACTTTAAAATAAACTTTACTCCCTTATTTCAAACTATAACGCTATTTCATCTAGTGCGACTTTGGTCTGAGGGGGGCCGATCCCTCCCATAGCTTATGATGTCACATCTGTGATGTCACAATGAGTCAGTCGGCAGCAGCTTGTGGTCGGAGCGTGTGAAACTCCTACTGAGTTTGGGTTGGTTTCAATTTCCACACTTTCAGAATAGAAATTGAATTTTCACACTGTGATATCTCACTCACACACACACACACACACACACACACACACACACACACACACACACACACACACACACACACACACACACACACACACACACACACACACACACACACTCACACAGCTGTTCATTGACTTCCAAAGGTTTTCATTGAATGTACATTATATAACTCAGAATGTACAGTGCATCTGGTCCTGGTGGAGATTTAAACACAATATTCTCGGTAATGTAATTTGAGAGGTGACATGCAATCTCCTTTGGACAGATTCAAATAAGAAAAAAATGTTCTTTTATTCTTATTCTTCATTCTTCTTGCCGAAACATTTTTTGTTCTTAATGCTTCAAAAAGCATTTAATTTTATGAAAGGTGTTAACAAAGTTAATAATAATTACAGAAAACAACTCAAACTAATTTAATTGTTCAGCATATATAGTAAGTGAAGGCCTTTGTTGTCAAAATCCAGCTGCTATATCTGGGAGATATTTAAAGTTGACAGAACTTACAGAACATTGAGTCTCATTTTGTCTTTGGGATTTTTCTCTTTGATTGATTTCGCAAGGAGGAAAATGTTGAGTCCTGTTGAAAAGTCAACGAGTGCAAACCAAAGGGGGTTCAGTTTTCTGTGGTCACGACAATCAAGTTTGATTCGAAATAAAATCAGCAGGACAACACCCACACGCCATCACATCTCCTCCTCCTCCTCCTCCTCCTCCTCCTCCTCCTCCTCCTCCTCCTCCTCCTCCTCCTCCTCCTCCTCCTCCTCCTCCTCCTCCTCCTCCTCCTCCTCCTTGTGTCGCTGTGGGAACCAGGAACACAAACACCATTTATTTATATATTTGTTTATTTGACAGGGACGATGCAGAGGAACATTGTAACAGGCGTCAGGAACTTGATACACGTGTACTACAAGTAGTACATAGTAGTACATAGTAGAAGTACTAAACTTTTCTAATGTCATACTCTATTCTTTCACTTTCTCTGCGTCTCAGACACAGACATCTTAAGCTCATCAAGATTCTTCCACAGTGATTCTTCTCCTCCGAAGTGGCGTCCTTGCAGCAGCTCCTTCAGGACGACCTGATTTAAGCAGTTCTCTTTGTGCTGTTGCTGTTGAGATGTGTCTGCTGCTTGAACTCTGCTGTTAATTTAAACAAACTCTTAGAGACGGAACCTCTTGGTCCCCCTTGAGAGCAAGTCTCATTATGACTGCACTCGGAGAAACATTCAGTTTTCTTAAGAATGATGAGATGAACTTTACATCTGAAATAATGTTTTTCTATTATTTATACAACGCTTTTCAAAACACAGCATTTTACAAGTTTTAAACAGGATGAAGCATTTCAGGACTGGAGCAAATACGATGAGAGAATAGAAACATACTGAATAAATAGAGCTTTAAAACAATACGAGTAATAAAACTGGCAAGTTGGTAATAAAATGGTGAACAGGGATTCATAAAATACTTTTGGAAGAAACGTTAGTTGATCTTAAACTACACATCAGGGAAGCTGCTTCTGTTTCACAACGCAAATATGTTTTTGGAACAGTCACAACATAAAGGTTTAGATTTCTTCCCTTAAATCATATCAATTAGTTTACCTGTTTAGATATAATCCGTATTAATCTCATTTCCCTAAGTGCTGTTTCAAATATTTCCACACACAGATGCTGAGATACATTTCCAGATACTTTTTAAAAAGATATTTTAACAATCAGCTGGAATCAGCCAAGTGGGGATTTGTTTGATCGAATCCCACAGTTTCCAGATAATCCAGAGGACATGGTTTCAGTTAGTTAAGTCTTATATATCAGTGTTGTATTTCTGTGTGTGTCTTAAAACCAATAATAAAGGGGAAAGGGAAACTGCAATAATGTTTTTTCCTTAGAAAGCAAGAAGAAAATGCTGCATAGCTTGTTTTTATGATTGCATATGTAAGCGTAAATATCCTTACATTAGTTATGTGCCTTTGCATTGCAGGTTTATTCAGAGAACTGAGGGTATATCTGCAGAATGAGCCGTGTCAGATACGATGCATAAGATCCATTATTCATAGTTTTAGACAAAGACGTGTTTGAGGCAGAAACGAAGGCAGTGCAGGGTCGAGCAGATGCTGTAAGTTGTGTTAATAATAATGGGGCAATAGCTTGTTTAGTAGCTTGGAAATAAAAATTTCAGAAAGGCACAGAACTCTGGGTCATCTCCTGACATTGGAGACGTCCAGGTGACAGTCTGCTGAGTCTCAAACGAAAAGCTATGATTTTCACATCAGAATTTATTTGGTAGACTGAGACAATTAGGTCTGGATATTATCTGGAGTTCATGTTTTAAAAAGGACGTCGGTAATCGTTACCTAAAATCTCTGTTTCTGCTTTTCCAGACCACAACAGAACCCAGGATTTTCTAAATAAAACCAGATCATCAGCATTTTAGAGGCTTGGAAAGTACAGAGTAGAGTAGGGTTGACTCTGGGTTTTAAAACTAAAATGTATTTAGTGTGGATGTCGACTTCTTGGTGGTGTTGAGTTCTTATCTGTCACTTTGTTTTGAGTCTTTTCTGCCCCCTAATGGCTAAAGATCAGTGCATGCAGCTTGAAGTTGACACAAAGTACACACAAACTTTCAATGAAGGCTTTTTATTCAAAACTATGACAATAAAAAAGGAGAAGAATTCAACAAGAACCTCCTTTAAATACATATATAAAGCTTGGTTGGATGTAACAAACAGTGTTATTGCAAAGATAATAAAAATTCATGAGAGAGAGAACTTCCAGCAGGAAAATAAAATAGTAACTATGCTACGAAGTAACAGTTTGCAAAACATATCAAATAAAACACAACTTTTAAATTTATAAAGTTACGATGTGGGCCATGGTCGCAACCTCAGTTTTGAGGATAAAGAACGTTTTATCATTGGGGGCAAGGCAAATTAGAAATTCCCTGAAATAGGTTTAAAGGAGAATGAAAAAAATCACAAGTCTGAAGCTCGGCAAGATGTCGGTGGTTTGCTGCCGTTGTTTAGCAGCCGGTGCAGGCGGCAAAAGCACAGATCTCACACACGTCCAGGGGAACCATGCCTGGAATAAAAGGAGAGATGACAGGTGAGCCACAGATATCAGGCACCGCTGAATCACCAGCCCTCTAATAATCATGATCGGACAAGTTTACATGAAATTCCATCACAAACACGGGAGCTGTTCGATTTACAAAGGTCTCACCGAGTCTGGCGAGAGAAGCTGACGCTCCTCTCTGCTTGCAGAGCGGCAGGAACTCCTGTGGCAGCATGGGGTCGGCGCACAGGGTCACGCTGCTCGCCCTGAAACGTGGGTTCAGCTGGCCCGGTGCTGCCCGGCTCACCGTCAGCTCCTGGAGCCTCTTCACGGCCTCAAGCGAGAACGACAAGCCGTTCTCCTGGAAGAAAGAGACAGGTGTTTGTATCAGACAACTGAAACCAAACTCAAAGGTGCACACTGTTATTGCAGCGATGAGATAATAGATCTTGGTTTGCACATTTAACAGGTTTCTCGGTCGTCTGTCCAGTCCAAGACAAACTCATCACGAAGACACCAGTCGTCTGAAACGCTAAATGATGCACTCACCTCGATCTGCACGGCCTCAGAAGTCCAGCCGAGAGCCAGGACCAGGAGGGCGGCGGTGGCGAGTGTGGCGAGTGTGGCCTTCATCTTGACAGCAGTTTGTGTTGTTGGTCTGTTGCTGTGTATTCACTCAAGAGGTGCTCAGCTCGGTGTCTGCGTTCCCTCCGTCCACACGCTTCCCTTTTAAACACGTCTGCCCGGAGTCATGTGACCAGAGCTGTCGTTCTCACGGGTTAATGAGTAGCGACGGGGGGTTGTAAAGAGGAATTCATAAATCTACTTTGACCTCAGCACCTGCCTGATTGTTTTAGAGGATCCCCGGCACACATGTCCTGCTCTGTTCCGCAGGATTCATCCCACCGCTGGACGGTTAAAGAGTTACCATGAGCTCCACTGATGTACCCGCACCAGCCCATTGTTAGAAAGCATGGTTTCATACCTCTGCACATTATTTATACTTTGTTTTAAATGTTTGAAAAGATCTGCCAGACCTGCTTCAAAATCATATTTAGAAGAAGTGAGGGCCCAAAGAAGAGTAGCGTTGAATTTGGTGTGATTTGGACACGGTGCCAAAGCTTCAGGTTCCTGCAGCCGCTCTTAACTCACAGCGACTCAGTTACTTCATGTCACTTTTACAGTTTCAGAAAGAAAAGCTGCAACTAGCATCACCACAATTAAATGTAAAATACTCTCCTGTCATATCTTTGCTTTTCTTATCATCTAATGGAAGTGGACGCACCCGTTTGTACCTAATAAGGACTTCCATCCACTCATTATCTACAGAGCTTATCCTGGGTTTCGGGAGGAGCTGCAGGCAATCCCACTTGATATTAGGTGAGAGGGGGGGGTTCACTGTGGGGGAAGCCAGAGAAAACCCAGGCACAGGTGGGGAGAACATGGAAACTCCATGCAGAAAGCTGGGATTTGAACCGGGAACCTTCTTGCTGTGAGGCGACAGTGCTATATTTCTGTTGGAAATATAATCGTTTCCTGCCTCAGTGTTCTCATTAGCCCAAAAAGTGACATATTCAGTATTTATTTTTCTGCTGCTGCAAGACTCTCTGCATCTGCTGCATAAAACATTAAGTTGAATTTATTTCCGAGCAGATCTGAATGAATTTTTGGAAACATATGTAGGATGTGTTACTTTCCAGGAGGTTCTTAGGCCAACGAGACGCTGCGCATGTAAAACAACATTAACGAAAGGTTATGGGAGACGTGCTGTCAGCTGAATAACAAGATTTAGAAACTCCATCAGTACATCCGGTCGCATTTCCTCAGGAGCTAAAGATTCATCATTTCTCTGGACAGAGGTGCGGCGAAAAAGGTCGACAGCATTTCCAGCTGAGACGGACTCGTCGGCATGATGCAGGAATCAAACCTGTGACCTTCCGGCAGCGGCACAAGCGGCTAATCGCTACGCCTCAAAGAAAAAAGACAAATCAATCGATTCGAGTGGCACCGAGCGTTCATGCACATACACAGCAGTGTGGGCCCCGTGACGAGCAGGCGACACGTGGGGGAGGTTTGTGATGAGCTCATTAAACTCAATTCTTTACGCAGAGCATGAGGGATGTGAGCGTCTACCTCACAGACACAGGATGCACACCGGAGCCTGTGTGGCCACAGTCTAATCACATCCATACAGGGTGTGCTCCATGTGTCATGTCTGCATCAGAGAGCTGTTGACCTCTCACCCACGTGTGTGACGGGGTTGGCTGCTGCCCCCCGGTGACCCCACACAGGAAGAGCAGCTTCTCATGATGGATTGATAAAAGCTGCAGTGTTGGAGCTCAAGTTAGTCACCAGTAATTACACTGTATGCATCACACAGTGCATGCAGACATGGGGGAGGAGGGTGTGAGGCCGAGATAGCTGTTGTTAATCAATAATCAGTATTTCAGACAGGTAGGGCTCTATCCAATCAGGTGTGGCCGGCGAGCTGCCATGAGAGCAGGGTGGAACTGTGTGGGTGATGGAGTGTGACGCACAGCAGCCAGGAAATCATGTTAATATTTCACTGTTGTTGAAATATTCAAAACTCAGCATTTGCAGACCCTGATGTGAGGTGAATAAATGTTGGGCCTGAAGGTGAAAGCGTGTTCCGATGCTTCACTGCACTTTAGTTACCTCCTGATAAACCTCAACTGAAATAACGTGTCCTCGAAGAAACTTATGATCAAAAACATGAAGCTAATTGACTTAATGTTGGTGTCAAGTCAGTTTCTTGATTTTCTGAGAATATAAGAAGCATCAGTACTTTGATCGTTTTAAGGATTCTGAAGAATTGATCACACAGACTTAATTTGATCATATTATGACTTTTTTGGGTTTAAATTCCGACTCCATTCTTGTAATATGTTGACTTATTTTTCTTGGCTCAATTGATTAATATTATTCATGCAAATTACCATTTTTTTCCCATAGTACTTTGACTTCGTTCTCGTGTATTTATGACTTTTTCTCGTAATATCACTTCCTTACTCTCTAAATCTCTGATATTTTCTTCCCTTGAGGTGGATCTTATCTACGTTGTGGCTTGTGAGAGGTAAGAGGAGCAATGTAAACCTGGGATAAAAGTTATTTATAAGGGAGGTTAGATAAATAATTAACAAAATAATTAATGTAACGAGTGGATGCTGTTTACATCGAAAAACATAAGTAGATCCAAAACAGGACTCTTCAAAACTAAAATGCAAACAAAACGAATCCTTAAAAACTTCAAACAGCAAACAGCGCCCTGCTCCTAGTGTCTGTAGTGTTTCTAGTCCACAGGTATGATGGGAAAGTCATGGGAAAGGGCAGTGATTCAGACAGGTAAGACTAATGACGACCACTCAGGCCAGCGGGAGGTAAATCATCAGCCTGGGAGTGAATAGAAAACGAGTATTTATCTGACCTCCTCTCGCCACAGACTTTTTACAGTCAAGTGGGTGAGCAAGCAGGGTTTATTTCTCTTCAGAGACGTTCCATCAAGCTCTTCTAACGTCTGAGCGTGAACCTGTGACCCGAGGAAAAGATGATTGAAATTCTTTAAACCTACGATCATTAATTCAGATCAGGCAGCAAAATAAAGATTAATCACCGCGTATTAACATCCATTAAAGATGTTCTCTAACACTCGACACGTTCAGCAGATACAGAGGATTCACGACTAGCCATGTTGTTCTGGTCTAATATTTACTCTCTTGCTCTGTTTTGGTCTCCACCCACTCCTGAGGGAATGTTTGGCCCTGAAGCTGCTGAATGCGTCGATATGTTGAACTCGTTGTTAACTTTGTGAGTCTGCATCATATTAAAATAGAAACAATTAATCGTTATCAGCTACTGGGAGAAAAACACTTTCGTTTTTACACTTGATGTGTGGTGACGTGGAGCCGTGAGTCATCCAGATGTGTGCGACCTGGATAAATCATTGAACCCATGCTCAAGAGATAGTTGGAGCTACGTTTTCCAGAATTGGGGGGGAAAAGAGGCAATAACCTGACAGCATGTTGGTGAGAAAGGGATTGAAAAGCCTGATGATTAATTTTTTTTCATCTTAAGCCATAGATCATTGTTGACAAGGTGCCACCAAAAGCCACCACACGGCTAGTTGTATGTATGGAGCACATTTCATACACAGATGCAAGAAATTGTT
Organism: Limanda limanda; assembly: GCF_963576545.1. Classification (NCBI taxonomy): domain Eukaryota; kingdom Metazoa; phylum Chordata; class Actinopteri; order Pleuronectiformes; family Pleuronectidae; genus Limanda; species Limanda limanda. The sequence goes on from NC_083639.1 coordinate 25,080,660, forward strand.
TTTTTTTAAAGTGAAGAGCAAAGACAATTACAAAGTAAATAAACATGCCAGTAAAAGATTTTAGCCTGTATTTTAAAAGTATCCTCATTCGCAGCACATCTGAAATCCTCTGGGGGTTGAGTCCAGCTGTGAGGAGCAAGATAAGTGAAACGCAGCTTCACACTGTTCTGTTTTAATTATCCATCTGAGCAGGTTGGTCTCTGATAACCGAGAAGAAGTTGAGGGGGTTCGTTATGTGTCACATTTGAAATTGGAAAAATGAAATGCCTTCACACCTGATAAACTCACATAGAATGCAGGCTTGTTTTGTTCGTTTTTTTTCCTTGAGGCAAATCGTGATACTTGAATAAGGGCCATGAAAAAAACAACTTGATTGTTGATTGTTCGAGTATTTTATCAGTGATAATAAAATCTGTTGGTGGCCATCATTTGATCCACGCTGCTACGATACAGGGAGACAAAACATAACTGAATCCGACTTCTCTTGTGACTTCCTGGGAGGATAAAAGTTATTCATCAGTGAGAGTGAATGAAGCAGAGAAATAACTGACCTCAAATATAACGAACCTCGGTTCTTAAAATACATTTTTCTCTTGCTTCCATTAAGAAGAGAAATTAACTCTTGAGAGGTTCTTAATGTTTTCCACACTGTGCACATGCTGTTACACACAAAGGCCAAGTATGTGCCCTCACTGAGAAGATTGAAATTGGTAGAAGTGACTGTAAACTTCTTCAGAAGTTCCAGTTTCCTTGGTGCTGACCTTGGAAACCTGACAATAATAATAACTTACAACTTCAAAACAACTATACAAAGAAACTTGAAAGCTTCAGGAGTGTTGAGTTACCTCGAGACGGAGGAGAAACTGTTTCTTCTGGTTTCCAGTCATTATGCTAAGCTATGCTAACCAGCTGTTTGTGGTACATGAGAGTCATCGATACTTATGACATAAATCAAACAATATCAAACAAAAAAGCACTTTAAAAATATTTTAACTGGAAAACTGACATTTAAGAGAAGCAGAATTTCCCTGAGGACTTATTACCCGATTGGATGAATCAACCCAGTGAGTGGCAGACACATAAACCACAGGTACGTACATCAGATTCAGGTGTCACAGTTATGCTGGGTGTGACCTCTTCTTATCTAACGCTGGGTCGTATCCGAAGGTGTAAACTGGAGAAATCCTCCCTGTCGATGTCATGTTACGTCACAGCACAAACAATAAAGAGGTAATGATTCTCAAACATCTTCCCACTGACATGGCAGAAACCTTAAAAGGGCGTTTTTATCCTTTGGCTTCATTACAGAAAAGGGAGGTAAAATGTCAAGTAAATAGACACAAAATCAATCTGTGATTATGAGAAAATACTAATTTCATCAGTGCATCAGTGATCTTTGGGTAAAAGCCAATAAATGTCTAGTATTTTTATGTAATCGTCTTTTTGTTAATGAATGTGACATTTTCCCGTGTTGATTACAGTCTTTAATTGTAGGAGCAATATAAGCTAGATCAGAAAATGAAGAGTTGCTGAATCAAACAGAATATACATGACAACACACGGCCAAGACATGTGATGATGTCACCAGGCCCTTGCATGATGTCGCCACTCTAGAAGCCTCCCATAGACACCAATGAAATCCCAGAATTGTATTAAAAGCTAAATATTTAAAAAAGTATGTAGGAAATGATGAAAGACAAACCAGGTCCTCGAATGCTTGAAATCAGTGGAAGTGAGCAGGAGTTGTTGGGAGACTGGAAAACATACAGAAGAAGAAACAGGAAAACTAAAGTTTGACTGCTGTGTCAGCATTCAATTCTTATTATGTAAACCAGAAATATTCCGACAAGTAAAACTACGGTGGCCGAAAGAGCTCAAATTAAGAGAACACATGCAAATAGGAAGAAAACACTTGAAATTTAAGAAAACAACTTTATCATGTTTTCTCAGTTTCCTTGATTTGTGATACAATACCAGGAATATCACTTTGTGGCTTCCTGCATGAGTGTCAACAAAACGTACTCTATCGATACGTTACTTTAAAGTCTTGTTGTGTTACGGACGATCTCGTCGCTGATCATAGGTCTCATGCTCTTCACACTCACGCTTTGGTTTTCCCACCATTTATGGGACTTGGGAGCAACAGCGGCTGCTTTACTGCGAGGTCATAAAGTGGAGATTTACAGAGGGTGTTGGATTTACTGATTTAATTCTCACCAATAAATCAGCGTAGGTTTATTTGCATTGCAGACTAGATTGTGTTTGTGTTGTGTCTGTTCCCATCACTTTGATGCAGCCTTGTATCGCCATAGAAACACATGTGAGTAGAGACGACATCAGTAGAGATCTGATTGTACCTTCTTCTTAAAAACACTGTGAAATATGATCTATGAAATATATAATAAATTATTATATATTTCTAGGGCTGGGCAAGTTTTCTAGGGCTGGGCAAGTTAACTTGTTTCAATGGAGTTAACTCGAGATTAATTATTTTATCTCGCATTCACTCAGGTTTGATTATTTATTGTTTTATTGTGAAAGTCAGGCTTTTATTTTGTGAAAGTCTGTTGCTGACTGCTGCAGAACAGGAAAAAAGAAAATAATGCTGCAGAACAGGAAAAAAGAAAATAATTGGCGGATAAACAATCGAGTTAACTCATCACTTGAGTTAACTCGATTAAAACGAGTTAACTTGCCCAGCCCTAATAATAAATAAGATGTGAAGTTACTTTAAGACTGTTTGCATAGATAAATGTACAAATTCAATGTTGCATGTTGAGTGATCTCCCAACAGACAAATCTGAAGAGTAAGAGATGAGGAACATGATATACGGATATACGGATCATTCATTTTATCAGACTTGCATTAAAAGGGGTTTAAAGGTTTTTCTATTTGCCAAATATCTGGGACTGGGAAGCAGTGCTCCATCACTTCTAAATGCATAGAAAATATAATATCCAATATCCAAACTGGTCAGGAAAACTGTACTTGTTTCCAATATGTTTCACATAAACACACAAGTGAAAAATTGGACAAGTTGCAGATCTGTTTTCCGTTTTCAGTGGCCATCGATGTTATCTGTCAGGGAATGAATGCAGAGCAGTGCCAGTGTTTGCCTTGCACAAAACAATCAGACAGTTCTTTATCTGAGGGAAGTCACTTATTATCTCTTTGCATAGATTAGACAAGCTGCTCAGAGGAAGCTCCACAGTCGAGCGATTCACAGACTGCATCGGTTTTTCTTACCTTTATGTGCAGGAACAGTTTTTGGTCTAATACAAGATAATAGAATAATCAGTGCCAGGGCTAGAGTTTCTGTGGCCTTGGCCTCTGCATCTTACACCCGACCCTCTGCTGAATTCTACAGTGTCTTCATCAAATCGCAGTTTTATCCAATAAATCCATTCATCACATGTTCATCTGTTGAGGAGCCAGAGGAGGAAAAACACTCACCAGACGGAGCAGCAGGAGGATTGGACGTAAAATATTACAGCTTTGCAGTTACACGTTGATTATTATTATTCCTTTATTGTCTCCAATTATCAGTTCAATCTAATCGGCCCAGCGCTGATTAAAGTGAGCAACCAAAACAAGTTGTAAAACACGTTTAATAATCAGTGAAGACACAACTGAAACAAGAGCAAAGGGTAAATATCAGACTTCATTTATCAGGACGTTTCAGAAGCTGTTGTGGGAGAAGCATTTCCTGAGAATCTGACTTTTGAACGAACTGGGTCGGGTCTGGATTGAGTCAAAGTCACACACTGTATTAAAGGAACATGTCGAGCAACATATCTTTTAAATGTAAGAACAGAGGACATTTGTTGTAGCTATAGGCGGATGTCTCCTAACCCCTGTGGCCAGCTGTCTCTCCTCAGACGTCACAAGGTCTTTCCCCTTGCTGTCACATAACCTGGTTGTAGCAGGAACTGGATGCATGCAGCTACAATCACATTCCCCAGCACGTGGTCGGCCCATCTTTTACAAACGCTACACAAAAGATCAATACTGCGGCCGAGGGACTTGATGATTTCTGAATGAATAAAGACATTTACATTATGTCAATCATTTCATATTTATTGTGGATTTACAGGCAATTCATTGTTATTCTGATTTGTTACCTTGTCTTTTCTCTGTCTGAAGGTGCATATGCTCTAAGTCTAGGTTAAGTTAAGTCAGGTGAATGGAGTGAGTGGAATTGTTTATGTGGTTAATGTGTCAGCTCATAAAAGAAAGGCCCCTGGTGTGCCACCCGTCGGTGAAGCAATATTTCCTTTATTGCCGTGGTTACTGACCACACACACACAATAAAAGGACAGTTACACGGACAATCGTTTCTGAGATTGTTGAGCCTTAAAAATAAAGAAATGACACAAGCTCTGATATCGAGGTCAAGGTGAAATACGATCCGACGCCGCGGCTGCAGGAAACTGTGCAGCGCTCTCCTCTCATAATCAGCCCAGTTTTAATGAGGGAACAAAACGCTTTATGCTATTTACATCTGTGCAGGCATCTTATTTTTATTTTCAGGCAGACAATACCGACTGTTCCTCTGTAAATCATTAACTCAAAGCAAAGAGCGCAGTCATTTTGATTGATGTCCGTTTATTTCCGTCTTTTCAAGGGAACAAATATTTTCACATGATACAGACAAGAGGAAGTGCTGCAGAGGAACCAGCGACAGATACTTTATGGAAGATAAATAACCCTGATGTATCTTTGGTGCATTATTGTAAATCAGGTCTTTTACAGTTATTACTCTTTTGCTGAAGTAAGATGTTTATTCTGGACGTTTCAGTGCATTTTTCATGTTGCACCACTAACTTTGCCTGTGACTAGTGGAGTGCAATAGGAGTAGACTTGACGTTGGCTAATTATTAATAATCATGAAATATGATTATTAAAATAATAAAAGATTATTTATTAAAAATAATTAAAAAAAATGATAAGGCCATAACTTATCGTAGAGGGGCACCACCCTGGTTACAGGGACCAACGAGTCAAACTATAATTATCAGTCTCATAATGATAAATGTCAAATTAATAATCTCAATATTTTAATATTAATGATTATTTAATAAACAATGAAGGCTTTGAAGTTAGAGCACAGGCAATCATAATCCAGCTGTATTCACACACTTATGCACAAATAATCACAGACTACAAATACTTTAATTACAAAAGCATTTATTAAAAAGGGGAAATACCGTTAATGTTATTTAATGATTCATCATTTTAACAGACTCCAATATTTCAAAGATAACCACAGCAGCAGCACTTATCACAATTCAGAAAATACATGTACAACCTGCTGTCTTCCTATGTATGTCTGTCTCTGTGTGTGTGTGTCTGTGTCAAAGTGTCTCTGTGTGTGTGTGTGTGTGTCTATGTGTGTGTATGTGAAATAAAGTTAGTGTTATTTAATGATTCATCATCTTAACAGACTCCAATATTTCAAAGATCACAACAGCAGCAGCACTTATCACAAATTAGAACACACATGTAACCTCTGGTCCATCTATGTGTCTCTGTGTGTGTGTGTGTCTGTCTGTGTCTATCAATGTGTGTGTGTGTGGGTGTGTGTGTGTGTGTGTGTGTGTGTGTGAGAGAGCGAGAGAGAGAGAAAAAGAAGGGGGCGTGGCGATGACGCAGTCACGTCACATCTAAGATGGCGGCCGATCATGATTCGTGGAATCAAGGCCTAAAAAATCTCAAAATGGTTGTGACTACAAAACAAGATGGCGGAGCCGTTATGAATTTAGAGCCAGAATGGAGGGAGGGTCTAGAGATGAATAATCTCCAATGGCCGCCGGACCACGTGTGAGACACAAGGAGGAGGCAGAACAAAAGGGTTCTTTGTTCTAGCTTAGTTTTGGCTTCAAAATGGCGGCCAGATGCGTTCAGGCCCTTTAAATATAGATTTAACTATGTTACATGAACTGTATTCTAAATACAGATCGGAACGGGTGTATAGGTCGGTTTAGAAGGAGAGAGAGAGAGAGAGAGAGAGAAACATGCAAGGAGAGAACGAACTCTTAAAAATATGCCGGAGATCAGTTAACAGTGGTTTCAACCCTCAGCCCTCAAGCAAACGTTGTGGGCTGAGGTTCTGATCGGTAAAATCACTGCAGACTCACACAGACGTTAACAGCGTGGCCGGAGGCTTTTCTCGCGGCGCTTATTCACTGTAACACAAAACATTGCCGTCAAACCGGAAACCGGAAGTAGCGGCTCGGAGTAGCTGGCTCGTCACGGCTAAAACAATGAAGAAACACGGAGGTTCCGCAGGCAAATACCCTCAAACAATACGCTACGTATTAAAGGGACTCTTACCTTTGTTGCATTTTTACACTTTTTTTGGATAAGGTTAAATTGGTATTAATAAGGTAATGACACTCTAAAATGCAAGACAGACCCACCAGGAGTAAAAACAAACAATTATTTCACTCTCATAATATTTAGTGAAAACTTCAACCAATAAAATTCTTCGGACCGAAGGACCTTATTGGCCGACAGACCTGTCTGTTTGCTGCATGGACATGCAGGTTTTCCGTCTGCTTCTTGTGGCGCATTCGGGCCCGTCATCATGTGTGAATGTAAATGTATATAACTTACCGGTGCTTCTGAATCCGAATCCATTGCTTTGGTAAACAAAAACTCACGTGCGTGCGCGGAGGCAGTAGGTTGTAAGTCTGCTTGTAAATAAAGTTTCTTCAAAAAACACAGCGGATGGGAACGAGGGGGTGGGGCATTGGAGGAAGGCGGGATGATTTGAATGTGCTGTAATTCTCAAATGCAACAAAGGTAAGAGTCCCTTTAAACTAACATCTGCCCAGACAGTTTAAGCCTCTTACTGTGACCGTGGTTTCGTGGGGTGCGTGCGCGTTCCGCGCGGATATCCCGGAAGTCCATTGAATAGCTCGTCGTCTCTTAGGCGAGCTCCTGCTGTTCCGCCTGGAGCAGCGGGCGTCGCGCAGGGCTGAAGAGGAGCGGATTTTCTCGTGCTGCCTTGACGGGATGACGTCGTCCTTCTTCTTCAGGGATGTGCGGCTGCGTGGAGCCGGTTGAAGATCGTGTGGGAGAAAGAAAGTCTCTGGAAAGTGCCGGAGTCCGTCCCGCGGGTGCACTTTCCTGTTTGGTCTTTTCAAGGTAAAACAGCGAAAGTGTCCTTTCAAAATAAAACTTCGACTGAGATAACAGAATAAAGGAAATGAAATGAATAAAACAAACGTCTTATCTTCTCCATTAGATTGCTGGGTTAATTAGGAAGACCCCCGGGGGGGGGGTCTAGTACAACGTCAGCATCGGAGTAGAAGAGAAAGATTTCTGTGAGTTCAGCACCTTTTGTACCTTCTCAAAGAGTACCGGCCCCCTGGAGGAGGGGTCAAGGGTCAGTGTGGCCCTCGGCCAATTGAAAGGTCAGAAGTCAAGTCTCAGGGAGCGGCTTACAGTGGGGTCCTTCGAAGGATCCAGGAAGTGATTTGCTTCCACATGGAGATAAGATCTCCATGCTGGAATTTTATGTGAGGGGTTACCCGAGGCTGGTCTCAAGCTTTATGACCCATTGTCTGATGGTCAGCACACTGGGAGTCTCCCCCAACACTAGGGTTGCAAAATTCCGGTAATATTCAAAGTTGGAAACTTTCCATGGTAATTAACGGGAATTAACGGGAATATACCGGAATTAACGGGAATAAACTAGAAATTTTGTGGATAATTTATACTAACTGTATTTACCTTGTCATATACAGACATAAATATAAACATTTTGTTGTGTCATAGGCTGATTTGAGCCCTGAGGAAACTTTGGGCACTTGTCTATATGCTTCTGCATCGCGGTGTCATTCTTTACATAGGTGTTTGCACAGTATTTGCAAATGTATACGGCCTTTCCTTCTACATTGGATGGGGTGAAATGTCTCCACACATGAGATAGTGCATGTGGCATTGTTCTGTAGAATAAGATGAGAAAAAAGTTTGTAAAAAAACACTAATGCAATGCCAGAGATATAAATAGTTAGCCAAACAATTGGAATCGTCTGTGAAAATATTTTACAATTGATGGATAAATGAATGCGAGCCTGGTAAACCTCCCGGGGAATCCTGATGTCTCTTTTTGACCTGAAAGGAGCAGCGCCTCCTCTTAGAGCTCCCTTCACATGTCCAAACTCCTCACCTCAGCCATTTATACCCACAGCCTCATTATTTCAGCGCTCATGACATTTGTAGATTGATCGGTAAAGTTAATGAGTTTCAGCTGAGCTCCCTTTTCACCACAACAGCCTGGTACAAAGCCGTTACTGCTGAGGCTGCACTGATCCACCTGTCCATCACCGGCTCCATTTCCACATCACTTGTCTGACATACTGAAAATCCTCTTGGAGAAGCAATGCAAATCTGGAGAGAGTGATTTGTGTGATCTTTATGAGAAGCCAATGTGAAGAACATAGGAAGGATGGATGAAGATCAGAGTGTTTTATTCACTTTGCTGGAATCTGCGGGCATGCAAATGAAAAGAGATATCGGGAGAGCTTCAAAAACTTTGAGGCTTACATGTGAATCATTAAACAAATATATATTTTTATGACACCAGATCAGGATATAAATTCCTTGGCTACGATCAAGTATTATTCATTAAGGTGTGTCAGGCCTGTGTCAACTCAACATGACAACACCCATTAGTTTGTTGTTTTGAAAACTCACGTTTGACATTGTGAGACCACAAATAACCATATTTGGAGAAATGGGGTGGAGCCTGATGGAGTGCGAGTACACGCCCACCTACACATGCTCCCACTGGACGGTATAGCTGTCAATCATATGCATACACATACCGAGCTTTATCGTCTATTTTACTCTGAATGGGACCATGATTTACCAAATGAAGTATGAAAGTGTTTAGAAATAAATCAAGTCAGAACTCTGTCATTCATAGACTTCTCTAGAAATGTTGAGTCTAGTAGAGTCTCCCTCTGCTGGCCATTTGACAGAATACAGGTTTCAGGTGCTCCTGCTTTGGCCTCACTTTCGGGACCTGGAGTCTACTTAAAAAACAATTTATACGTTCTATTATATCATCAATTTTAGTCTATACACAGCATAGACACACACACTTTGACATCCTCCTCCACTCTTCTGGGATTTGCTTTCATTCAAGACAAAGAAGCATTAACGGGGTCAGCCACGGATGATGAGAGGTGATGAGGGTTCGCGTCCTGGTGGGCGTTTCGTCCCGTCTCCAACATGATGGATGGGGTTGAGGGTCAAAGCTCTGTGCGGCCCAGTCAAGTGGCTCCACATCAAACTGGGAGACTCTTTTCTTCATGAACCTCACATGCAGGTTCATGAAGTCGTTACTATTAATGTGTGAGCCAAAAAAAACAAATCCTATGCTGTGCAAGAAGCCACGAGAGGGCAACTCAACTAGCGTGTTAGCAAGCAGATGCCATTAAGGTCCACGGCGACATTAGCATTCATTAAGAGTCATGTTTGTGCCCAACAATCAATACAAGTCCAACATATTCACTCCTTCAGTTCTGTTCTCTCCCCACTGACTCCTGAGGGAATGACCAATCTCTTAAGCTGCTAAATGCTCGGCTGTATTCAGCAGCTAGAGGCTGTGTCCTGCTGCTGCTGCTCGGTAGAGGAGATTTATTTAAGCTTTTAGCTGAAACACCTGCTGCTGCTGGTGGAGAGCGACACAAACCAGAAAACCAAAAGTTAGGAGTTTAAATAGTTGCTGACGGTTTCTGGAGCAGGAGAGTTGTGTGATAATCTCCAGGACTTCATCACTGCAGACAAGTCCTCATACAAATATGCAATATTTCCTCCATCTATCAATCTCTTTTCATCCATTTCTCTCTCACCGTCTACCAAAGAGAAACATGTGTATGTATATACATTATTATCTCAGTTGATGCTTACTAACACTACCTTGAACTGATGCTTTATCAACACAATGTTACAAACTGAACTGACTGCGCCCCCTGCTGGCAGGGGCAGCATGTGGTAAGAAAACCTGCTGCAGTTGTGTGTGTGTGTGTGTGTGTCTGTGTGTGTGTGTGTGTGTGTGTGTGTGTGTGTGTGTGTGAGTGAGCTGGAGCCTTTAGCTTTGAGACAAAGAGGAGAAACAGCCTGATTTCAATGAAGGAAATTAAGGTTCAGTGGTGGAGAGTTTATGAAACAAGAGTTTGTTAATATCTTTTTACTAAGCTGAAAAACATGTCTCCAGTTTGTACAGAGTTAAAGGAAATGATGTGACTGAACAAGAAGGGCTGTGTCTTTTCACATGTCTTTAGATGATGTTTGAGTTTAGAGCAAAACTTTTCAGCTCAACACAAAACCAGCAGTGACTCAGGGGGTTTATCAGGTGGAAAGTGACTAACTCTCGTCTTTTGTTTTGTCATTTATCTTGTTATCGGTTTGCCCTTTGCTTCCTGTGTGCAGAAGATGAACGCTGTTTTCACCCCGGTCTGAGTGTGTGTGTCTGAGCGTATGTGTCTGAGTGTGTGTGTCTGAGTGTGTGTGTGTTCACCATATTTTGAAGGACTGTTATTTTGGAGGGAGCTGATTGGTCAAGGTCGAACAGAAAAGCACATTTTCCACCACATCTCTGCAAATAACTGGAGAACAGAGACAAGGTCTTACATTGCAAGAAAATGATTCCACACTAAATGATATATGGTAAATGACGTCGCCAAGGTAAAAGACAAAGTCACAGCCTAGATCCTCTCAAGATACCGAATAGTATTTCTTATTTATTTAAAGTTTTTATTGATAAATGATTGTCGGTTCCTCTTCCTGTGTGATAAGCAGCTGCCATTAAATGAAGATTATCAGTGGAACGATAACTCAGCTTTAATAAGTTCCTGGTATCTTGAGAGTTGTGTATAATTCTTGCTATGAGCATTGGACTATTTGTCGTTCTCAGATCACAGGGTGACGACCTTGGCTCGTTCATGCAGGTTCATCCTGTATCACTGGACCTCAGTGTGTGTGTTTGGTGATCTCTCATGTTTCCCTCAGGAGTTAACAGAGAAAAACGACTGTATGAATTGGATCATTAAATATAAGGATGTTTAAGTTTGTCATGTTCTTAAATTGAATTCTATGTCTTCTCCTTTCTTTCCCTGTTTGTTTTAAATGTAATTTTAACATGTTCTAACGTTTGTCTTTTATCTGTTCTCTTTTTTTTTAATTACGTTATGCCATATTTTGATTTGTCCCTATATTACATGAAAAGCACTTTGAGCTGCATTTTCTTACATTTCTTGAAATAAAGATAATTCTATGATAATTCTATTCTAATAATTCTCTGTATTTTCTTTTGCATTTTTATGCCAGGAAAGTGTTTTTCTGCTCAATGGAAATATACTGTATAGAAAAGGTTCACAACATAGATTTTATAAAAAGATGGACGAGATGACTTAATTGCCCCCTGGTGGTCGGCTGGAGTATAGGTTATAAACCCAGTCTCCTCCATGTTAGTGGATGGGAAGTGGAGCAAACTAAAAAGACAAAATATGACTTAAATACATGATCAAGGATGCTTTCTTTCACATTAGATAGTTCTTACCACACCGATGTTCAACTGTAAAGTTTTCTGATAAGTTTGGCTTTTGTTAGTTATTTGATGTTATGAAAACAAGGCGAAGCATCACGACTGACAGCTGAGACCGACCCACCTTTGGTCAAACTCGTGCTTCAGAAGGACCTTGATACGGCGGCGCCACTGTACGGTCACTGCTCCGAATTTCATCAGACGCACAAGACTGCAGCGTCCGTGTCTGGAATAGTTTTTTACACGACGGGAGAAAGTAGAGCTGCATGGTCAATATTCATCTTCAGTCTGATGTCAATCATCATTTGATTTGATTGTGTCAATGAAATGTAATCATGTATTCTGACGTTCAGCGCGAGTCGATGGGAGCATCTGCCCTAATACACCATTAATATAATTTGGCATTTCCTCCTACTCCCATATATACATTTCCAATCAGGATTATGGATTATTTATGGCTTATCCAGCAACTGACACACAATACATGCTGCTTATATTTTCCTTTCTATTAAGTAGGTTTAAAGGGACCATAGAATAAAATATACCACGTGGAGACACACATTAAATTAAATCTATAAGAAGACAAATTTCCTCGAGTGAGTTTTCTGACAGCAACGAAACCAATTAATAAAAATGCAGCGCAGGGGTAAGGATCAGAAATAAAACAAAGTCAAGCATTTTTAATGGGGTGCACTCTGAGAAACGTAGAGTGAAATGGGGAAAGGCCAAGCAGCAGTGAATACCAATGAGACTCAAATCTCTGTGGGTATCACTAAGTCTTCTTGGAGAGATTGGATGTGAAGGATCTAATCAGGCCACTCGCTCTTCAGTGGTGCTGAATGAATCATCACGCCCCTACTTCTGTACTTTGTCTTTTTTTTATTAAATAGATGATAAAATGTTCTCTTAAATGAGAACATATTAATGATGAGATTCTGCTTTTGTAATGTGTTCTGATTTGCCGTTCTAGTTTGAACGACCATGGAAGGAAGTGTCTCAGCCGCCTGTTGAGGCCAGAAGGTCAAATCCAGGTCATCCATACTGTGAATATACGGCATCATACTGTGCTTTGAATTTCCCAAAAATAAATTAGCTTTATGTATTCTTAACAATAGCAATTAATATTAGTTTTCTTCCACTAACGCAGCTTTGTAGATATATTTACAAGATGTGTGCTGCATATTTGCTTTTTCTGACCTTAAAACACCAAATTATATTCAATGCAATCATCAGAAGATACTCACTGTTACACTTGGAGCAGGTGGGGACCCAGATGGAGACTTAACCCGACGAAAGACCCAGGAAATGATCTTCAGATTCAAAGTTTCGTAGCACGGAAAGGCAAAGGTATCAGAAATGCAAAAGTTAAAAGCGTAAACTTATAAGAGCTAACAGGAGGAAAATGCTGACTGGGAAACTGACTACGAGGGAAACACAGGGATTGGATACACAGACACAGGTGAAAGTAACCATGGGGGGTCGGGGGGTGTAAGCAATCTTCAGGGGGCGGGGACAACAGTCACAATGGCAGGAAATTAAGTGCTCTGAAAAAAGAAACACAGGTAAGTGTAAAATAAAACAGGAAGTAATAAATACAAAACACAAAGGCTGAAGTCGATAGAAACACACAAAGTTCACAAAACTTTTTTATGTATTATGAAGCTAAATACACATGGATTCTCCACGGAGAGACAACAAAAAGACGAACCTGGATTGATCTGTCCAAAAATCCAAGAGGATTCTCCCTACCCTGTCTAGTGCCCTTGAGCAAGGCACCTTACTCCCCAGGTGCCGTACAGAGCCACTGCTCTGTGTGTCCTGCACCAGATGGGTTAAAAGCAGAGGTTAAATTTCCCTCCTTGTATGCTTGTGCATGTCTGTGCATGTGGGACAAATAAATGTATCTCAATCTTAATCTTAATCTTAAATACAAGTTTTAACTGGCCTCTATAGGCTGGCTGGATTGGGAATAATAACCGTGGGGGGAGCTGGAGTGAGGTGAGGGCAGGGGACACCAGTGAATCACCAACAAACCATTTACACCCTCAGTCAGGTTGGAATCTCCAGTTAACAAACAAACCTAACTTTGGACTGTGGGAGGAAGCAAATGTATAACCGTTCCATGATACCCAACGAATTATTTAACTTCCTGACAAATTGTGTCTTTCCACTTTTGATATTGAGTTGTTAATGAAGTGATATTTTATAAAGTGAATCATACAACTGCTCAGCTAGCTGCAGCCTCTCATGTGTGTAACGTGATGATTGTATATATTCTTTTTACAGTGTATGAAAGCTCCTGCACGCTGCCCTACATAAAGAAAGCAAGTGTTGGTCTCGTGGGCCCCTCCTCCCTCTGTCTCTGCCTCTCTCTCTCTCTCTCTCTTTTTCTCCTTCTCTCTCTCTCTCACCCCTCTTTCTCTCTCATGCTTCTCTCTCTTTCTTTTTTCTCTCTTTCTCTCTCTGTCTCTCTTTCACTCCACTCTCTCATGCCTCTCTCTCCCTCTTTCATGTCTCTCTCCGACTAATCCCTCTCTCTCTCTTCCTCTCTCATGTCTCTTTCTCATGTCTATATCTCTCTCTCTTGCCTCTCTCTCTCACCCCTCTCTCTCATGTCTCTCTCTCTCTCATGTCTATATCTCTCTATTGCCTCTCTCTCTCACCCCTCTCTCTCTCTGCATCTCTTTCTCCCTCTCTCATTCCTCTCGCTCTCTCCCTCTCTCGTGTCTCTCTCTTGCCTCTCTCTCCCTCTCTCGCTCTCCCTCTCTCGTGTCTCTCTCTTGCCTCTCTCTCTCACCCCTCTCTCTCGTGTCTCTCTCTCATGTCTATATATCTCTCTCTTGCCTCTCTCTCTCACCCCTCTCTCTCTCTCCCTCTCTCTTGCCTCTCTCCCCCTATCTCTCTTGCCTCTCTCTCATGTCTCTCTCTCTCATGTCTATATCTCTCTCTCTTGCCTCTCTCTCACCCCTCTCTCTCTCTGCATCTCTCTCTCCCTCTCTCATCCCTCTTTCTCTCTCCCTCTTTTGTGTCTCTCTCTTGCCTCTCTCTCCCTCTCTCATCCCTCTCTCTCTCTCCCTCTCTCGTGTCTCTCTCTTGCCTTTCTCTCCCTCTCTCATCCCTCTCGCTCTCCCTCTCTCGTGTCTCTCTCTTGCCTCTCTCTCCCTCTCTCTCCTTTGCATCTCACCCTTTAAGTAGCAGTGGGAACTGGACGTGGCTGTAACGCGCCTCCTCCTCTGCTTCCTCCATCTGCTTCCTCTCCTCTTGTTCATTAACTTTTGTCCAATCTACAGCCTCATCCCATCTTCATGTTCTAGTTGACCTTATTCTCGCGTGGGGGGGTAGGAATCGGCTGCAGCATCAAGGTGAGGATTTAAATTCTATTTAATTACATTTGCCTGTGATTAGTTACTTTCGTTTTATGAAGATGAAGAGGTTTTTTCTTTCTTTCTGACTGGTGCGTGTAAGTGTGTGGAGAAGCCAAACTGAACAGAAGCCGTCATTTCTGAAATAAATACAAAGAAAGTACAATTTCCTTTGACCAAATTGGACTAAGAGCTCAATCCCCAGTCTCACTGCCATCAGGTGTCACTGTTAGATAACTCTTATTAAGCAGCATCTCTCTCATACTTTCTATTATGCGCATAACCTTGGATGTGCAGCGTGACGCACGAGATTTACCAAAACAATTGACCTTCTCAGCGAAGTGGCCAAGCTTCCAGCGGTGCAGTGTGATGACAATTATCCACAGGTCGCTGAGAGAGAGAAAGAGAGAGAGAGAGAGTGTGTGTGTGTGTGTGTGTGTGTTGGTGAGAAATGACCTGAACCACAACAGTCCCTCAACCCGCTGACACAATCAGACCATTCCAGGGCGAGACAAATTACTTTGGAATTGTTTCTTAAACAGCCATGAAAATATGTTGTCCCCATGAGTCACTGGTGATCTGGAGCATAATAATGTGAACAGCAGGTTTTTTCCTTATTGCTGAGCTATACATGTGGAAACTGCAGATTTTAATCACAAGCAGTAGCTAGGTTTTTAAATACAGACAAGTACAAATTATGTATCTCCTCCTACATAAAGATGCGGATGAATAAATGCACACAGGGTGAACACAGCACCTGAGTGTTGTTTGATTGTTTGGAGTGATGCATTCTGCACCAGGTGGTTCCGATGTTATCTGGATAATATGATTTTGCTGTAAAAAAAATTGTTTGGCTTTGTGTTCTGCCTGCAGGTGATTATTCTTCCGAAAAAATTGTTGTTGTTTGAAATGGTTCTCCACAAAGTGGTTTCATGGATTAGTAAGTAAACCGCCCACTGGTCCAGTGTTCCCATAATCATTTTTATTTTACAACGTTTCCCATTTGAGCAGCTTCTTAATAGTGAGGATTTGCTGGTTTTCTGAGTCGTATGTGATTTTAAATTTAAAAAACAGTTTGTTTCTACCTGTGTCAGTTAAAACACAGCATTTGAAAATGTCCAATTTTTAAAACTGCTAGCCTTCAATTTTTATGTGAGTCATTTTTGGCTCATAACATCTTCAGAATGTCGCACTTCAAATCAATTACCTTTTTGCTGTCCTTGCCAATTTATCTCTTTGTTCAAAACACCTGAAACTGAAAATAATGTTTGTAAAGATTCTCCTTGAACTATGCAAATGCCTGAGTTCCAGTTGAAAGAGATTTTATAACAAAAAGAAATTGTTGAACTGAATTTTGCCCCCCAGTAGGAGGTGGAATTCGTCTAATCCTCTCCTGATGGTATTTTGTTTCTCGCAGGTCCCTGGTGTTGCGTGAACCTTCACATCTGCACAGGATGCGCTGACGTCTCCCGTTGATTCTCCAGCTCTCTTCTCTGAAATGGAGATCTTTCTGCAGGGCTTCGCTTCAAACCTTTCCAAAACTCTCCTCAACACCAGCATGCCACTCAATGGAACTGGGAACTACACCAACGACCAGTTCACAGACATCAACCTCCTGGAGATCCTGGGTCCGAAACGATCCCCCTTCTTTCTGCAGGTGACCAGCGTTTACCTCCTCATCTTCCTCACGGGCCTGTCTGGAAACCTGCTCACGTGTGTGGTGATAGCCAAGCACAAGAAGATGCGTAACCCCACCAACCTGTACCTGGTGAGCCTGGCCATGTCCGACCTGCTGGTGCTGCTGTTCGGGATGCCCCTGGAGATCTACGACCTGTGGCAGAACTACCCGTTCCCCTTTGGCGAGGGCGGCTGCTACTTCAAGACCTTCCTGTTCGAGACGGTCTGCTTCGCCTCGGTCCTCAACGTGACGGCGCTGAGCGTGGAGCGCTACATCGCCGTGGTGCATCCCCTGAAAACCCGGTACCTGTCGACGAATCAGCACGCCAAGCAGGTCATCACCGCGGTGTGGGCGGCGTCAATGACCTGCGCCATCCCCAACACCTCACTGCACGGCATCTTCTACCTGCCGGAGAGAAGGGAGGAGTCGGCCATCTGCACCGTGCTGAAGCCCCTGTGGATCTACAACATGGTCATGCAGATCACCACCGTGTGCTTCTACTTCGTGCCCATGATGGTGATCAGCATCCTGTACCTGGTGATGGGCCTGCACCTGGGCAAAGAGACGCGGCAGCCCTGCGGCAGCCTGGGGAAGAACTGCAGCAGCAGCACCCGGAGGCAGATCAGCGCCGAGGGCAGCCGCAGGAGACAGGTCATCAAGATGCTCTGTGAGTGTTTTCTCATTCCTTCCTCCTGCAGGAAACATGACAGGTGACATGACAAGCTGTGATTCCAGAGCAGATCCTCCCTTAATCTGCGTTGTCAGTGCCAAGACATGTTCCAGAGACAGAAGCTGAGCTAAACACACAGTGTGGAAAGAGAGAGGCTTTCCTGTAAGGAGGATTTGTATTCTGAAGGGGCCTCTACCGTCATATCACACATCCGCTGAGCTCTGGAGCTCGATGAGATTTAGTGAGCAGTGTTAGTATAGTTCTTACACTCGACAGTGCATCATACAAACAGTGTAAAGCCTCCACCATTGTACACACAACACTTTTACGACAGGGAAGAAAATGCCTGAGAGGGAATTCTGGTCGTATCCGTCCAAAGGCCGAGTTTTCTTAACAATGTTTTCACTGATTGAAACCAACATGAAAACAATGTAATCTTCCGAAGGTAGAAATGATCCATTCCTCCCTCCGTGCTCCTCTCTCTGCTCCTCTCACTAGTTTGAAGTGGGCAGCGTTCTGTTGAGAGTTAAAAAAACACATGTGAGGAGAATAATGAATTTGAAAAATAGGATTAGATTCTGATGACGGGAAAACCACAGTTTTTTGCTCACATGTTTGGTGCTGTTGATCCTGATGAAACTCGATTTTGAGGTAATGAGGTTTCAACTATGATAAAATAACTATAATATAATGTTATTCTAAGGACTTACTGACTTTTGGTCGCTTTCATAACTTATAAAGTTGATATGGTGACTATACAGACGTTTTTTCAGACATGAATTCGGAGAATGGCCTCAAATTCAGCAGGCAGAGTTAAGATTTGACATATTAATTCCACTGCGGAGATCACATATTGTTTTTTAAATAATACATCGACACTGGCGTCAGCTCTTATCACCAAAAACTCTCTTATCATATTTGTCAGTGTCACTTTTTCCTCCAGTGAATTGTTTTATTTTTATTTTTTCACATCTGTGTGAATTCTGCAGAAGATCAGTGTTCTCACTTCGGCTCCTTGCAGACTTTTCATTAGTCTGCAGTTAGTGCCCCTCTGGAGAATGTTAATTTGCATTCAATTACTCTAAAAACACTTAATATAAAGTTAGTTAATTTTAGTGGTTCCCAGCTCAGCAGTTATGCCCTTTTAAAGAGTGAGATGATAAGTCTATTGGGTTATGATATGGTTAATTGTGTGGAGGAGAAGTCTTCAGATGAGGTTCATCTATATTCCATGTTCGCACGTTGTCTGCCTGGGTTTCCTCTGAGCACTCTGGTTTCCTCCAACAGTCCAAGGTTAGGTTAATTGGAGACGCTAATTATACAATAGGTGTGAGCGGATGTTTGTCTTTGTCATTGAATGTTATCGCCCAATGTCAGCCGGGATTTTCTCCAAGCTGTCAGAAAAAACTAATGAATAAATTGACCTTTTTCCAGCCTCCAAGAGTAATTAAACCTACAATTTCTGTGGCAAAATCTCCAAAAGGATTGGTAACTACTGATTTAATCTTTAACATATATTCAACAAGCTTAACCTGACATGTAAGTACAGCTTTGAGATAAATGTAGTAAAAAGAAACACATAAAAATGCACTAAGCCTTCAATCCCTGGATCGTCATGTATCCTGTCCTGTTTTTTTTATAGCATGTTAAGCCTTCTCCTTTCATGTGAAGAACTTTTCTAACTCTGTCTCATTTAATTAAAGGGAAAATGTCATCGAAAGTACATCGTATTAATAAATAACATTAAAAAAGAGCGGTGAGAAAGAAAATCTATGAATCTGTAACAGCCTGTTTTCTCTCTCCTCCTCCAGCCATCGTGGTGGCTGTGTTCGGAGTGTGCTGGGCGCCCTTTCACATCGAGCGGCTCCTGTGGAGCTCCATCAGCCAGTGGACCGACTTGATGCACAACATTTATCAGTACGTCCACATCCTGTCGGGCGTCCTCTTCTACCTCAGCTCCGCGGTCAATCCCATCATCTACAGCCTGCTCTCCACGCGCTTCAGGGAGAGTTTCCGAGAGCTGGTGTGCTCCCAGACGGAAGACAACAGCTCCGTCAGAGACTCGCCGCCATTCCCCAAAATCCTCCTGGGTCCCCCCGTCTCAGGCTCCAGAGCTCAGGCGAAGGCTAATGACTCGAACGGTTTTATCCCCCTGATGTCGCCCAACATGACGCTGAGCATGGACACCGCCATCCTCACGTGTGCATGCAAAGAGATAACCTGCCAGACCTCTGTGTTCTAACTGAGATTTAGATTTGAATAAACTAACGAACAACTCAACCACTTAAAAAGACATTTGGGGAAATTAGCTTGTTTAGTTTCTTGCTGAGAGTTCGATGAGCAGATGGATTCTAAGTTAGTTTGAAGCTAGAAGCTGCAGCTTGGTTTAGCAGAGAGACGTATTAAGACTGGAAGGAAAAGCTGGCCTAGCTCTGTTGAGACATCAAAATGTTCACTAATTTATTTGTTATTGTGTATTTAATTTGTAAAAAACTCAAAATGTCCAGCAACTAACCCTCAAAACTGCAACTTTATGTTTCTACAGGTATTTATGTACATTTTTATGCATTAACCTTATTATACATTAATGCAACCTGCTCTTGATGATATTTACTTGGATGCCGCAAAGACTCACCTGCTAATAATCATCTATTTCTCGCTGACTTTCCCTATACAGAGATATTCAGAAGTAAAAAGTCAGGGATGACTAAAGGTTTTCAAAAATGAAGAAACATCCTTTGTAAAAGGCAAATCTCGAGAGAGTCTCCTGGCCTTTTCCATCTCCTGATACGGAAAACCTGACAGAGAAACAGACAGAATCAGTTCACAGGGACGTCCCACTTGTCTGTTACTGTTGGGAATGTAAAGTCTGACTTTTTTAATGAAAGGAAAAATAAAAAGGTTGAAAATGTTCCTGGCAAAAAAAAAAAAAAAACCCCAATTGAGATCTTCAATAATGTAACAATGAACAATACTTGTTTTTGTTGTCGTCAATGTGTTTATGTTAATGTTTGATGAATCTATTGTGATATATGTTGTTCACCATGGTGACAGGTCGCCACAGTATCACCGATCCAACATGTAACATTCACACCTAAGGACATTGTAGATTCTCCAACCAGCCTTATCTGCGTGTCTCTGGACTGTGGGAGGAAACCCACGCAGACACATTGAGAACATGAAGCCATGGCCCCCCCGCTGTCCTCCAGCGTCCTTGCCACCAACTCAGTTTTAAACTTTTAAAGTTTGTTGCCCTGTTTTCTGCTCACGGACAGAGCCTGGCCACATGTGTCCCCTGGATTCCAGTCTTAAAACCTTTAATCTTACTGTGTGTCATGGCGAAGCTTGTACGTAAACTTTGGTTTGGTTTCTTTGTCGGACTTGGGACACTGTGGTCCTCGCACCCCCCCCCCCCGTCACTGCACGACATACAACGCACAACGAGGCTGAAATTCGGACACAAAATCAACTCGCACAGTGAACTACCGGATTGACCACGGATGCTCTCGTTGAGCAGTGCCACATTCCACCTGCTGTCTAATACCATAACTGCTGTTTGCCTTATAGGACGCTGTGATATCTGACCTGAATCGTAATGTTGTACTTGAATCATCCCGTCTTTATTCTTTTGGAACATTGATGTTGTGTTGCTAGGCAGCGAAAAACAGGTCATATCATTGTGTGTGTCAAACAACCAAATGAATGTAATTCTTTATCGTGGGCTCCTGTTGTGGTTTTGTCTCTTGAAAGACTGGTAAGCTCTTGTACACCGTGATTGCAAAAATGAAAAGTGATTATGGCTATTGTGCAGTGCCTAATGTGAAAAGCTTCACAATAAATGTCTCCGCTATCCACATATGGCTGTTTTTTTTCCCTTTCACTTCTGCTAATGCCTGTTTTCCTACGATGTTCCGAGAGTGGAGGGGGTAATTTTTGCAGTTTTGTTGAATACTGCATGAGCCAAGTGGTTGTTTTCCTTCCCGATATTAATCAGAACAAGCTTCATTCTGCTGGCCGTGGATTGCACAGCAGAGTAGTTCACACAGAGTCGGTTAAATGGACACAACACATTTATTTTTAAAATATTTTTTCTAGGCATTCACATTTCCTCGATTCCGCTCGTTTCCACCTGATGCTGTAGCACGAAGCAACATTTTCAATCTCTGCTTCAATCACATCCCCAGACAGTCAATCAATCACAGGGGATCAGCTTCTGCCTTGTGTGCAGCGTTTTCTTTTGTCCACTTGAATCTGTCATCCAGCAGCAGCCGCAGCCAGGGCAGTGTATTATTCATACTGGTGCGAGAGGTCAGGATGAATCAGGACTCCATTTTCAGGGATTAAGAAGGAAAGTATCACACAGGCAACCGAAAGCCTCTCTATCCTCAATCACTGCTATTTTGGGAGCCAAAATATTTTGCATTCATTCGCATCTAAGTGCATGATTGTCGACATAAAATCCGCAGCTCACAATTTTGTTAAAACACATTTGTCACGAACATTTTCCAATTTTACCCGCCACAGAAACAGCACCACAGAGAGAAATGTAATCGGTCTGTTTCTCACCATAGATGGAAGATAAACATGTATGAGACCATGATTTTTGTTCAGCTGCAAATATGGTCCCAAGAATGAAGAGTGAAATGTCGGTAGATAAATGTGCAAATTAGACAAATGCTGCAAGTCCGTTCACACTCGTGAAAACTTAAGGACGGCGGGCGACTAATAGCAGTTTGAACAAAGGCAGGAAAAGCACGAGCACTGTATCACCATCATGTTCAATCAGGAGACATTATGAAGGACAAAGAACAGTCACATAACACATCATTCAAAAGAGAAATCCACTCATTTTCTCTGTGCGACATTAGAGAGCAGGGGTTATGCAAATCTATTCCCGTTTGCACTCTGGATATCATAAGCTCACTCCTTCCGCTGACCGCCCACATTTTATTTTGTTCTCTCAAGTTTCACAGACCTCACACAGTGTCAGTCCCTTTGTCTTTAGACCACAGCCGTTGCAGCAGTTCAGCTTGAGAAAGACGGCTTTCGGGCTATTCTGACCACATTATACGTATTCAGTCCCGGAGCGTCGAAACCAGTGGAAAGACCACTCTTGTCAAACGTGTAGAAGTTAAATAATTGACCGTCCTGGGCTTCCAGGGACACCGAGGCCGAGCCGACCTGCAGAACACAAGGGTACTCTTTCTCAAACACCACTCTGAAGACCCGGTCCACCAGGTAGTTGAGCTTTATTGTCCGGAACTTTTCAGGGATCAGCTCTTCGATCTGAGGCCCAAACTGCTGCATGATGAGGACTCCGTCCGACCCTACTTTAATTTCGTAGAAGGTGATGTTGCCGTAGGTGAAGAAGCCGATGTAAGGGTCTGGGTTTGGCGGAGCATAGAGAATCTTCTTTGCCTCCCTGAAGGCTTTTTCTATGGCTGGGATGATGTGGCTGTAGGCTTTGGTGACCACATCCTGGTTCTGAGACCTGCCGCCAGCCATGAGCACCACGAGACCCAGCTTCAGCCTGGGAACCAGAGAGAAGGTGGCAGAGTACCCGTCCAGATCGCCATCTTTCCGCACCATCTCGTAGCCCATCAGCTCGTTCACCTCCCACGGCGTTCCGGTGCGGTTGGCGAAGTAGTCCTTATCGCACCTGAGGAGCGGCATCAACATGATCTTCAGAGAGTCTGGCTCCAGCAGCTTGCGGTGATACGCGCCCAGCAGCATCATGGCAAGTTTGGCCAAGTCCGCCGCCGTGGAGAACATCTGACCCGAAGGCCGGTACCAGCCCAGGTCGTAGAGCGGCGCCGGCTTCCCGTTGGTGTACACGCCTACAGCCATTTGACCCTGCAGCCCGGGGGTGATGTCGAAGCCGGTGTCCTCCATTCCCAGCCGGTCCAGGATGTTGTCTGTGATCCAGCGCTGGTAGTCAACGCCGGCCACCCGCTCGGCCATCACGTGAGCCAGCAGAGAGAAGGCGAGGTTGCTGTAGTGACATCTAGGTGGAAGAAGGATATGGAAATGAAGAAAATGTAATGTGCCTCAGTTAGAACACTTAAAAAACAGTGAGCATTCAGTTAGCTTAGCACAAGAATGGAGGAGTCCAAATGTAACTAAATATTTTTCCAACACCTCTTCAAAGCGTGAAAAACAAGTTAGGAATTTACACGTCAGACTTTTTTGATCATCAATTTGGTAATTTCTGAGTAAAATCACAGGATTTTGATCATGATTGAAATAAAAGTGAGTTTGGGTCTGTGTCATCAGAGTAATGCAGTGAAAAGAACATTAAGATTTAAAGCCTTTGAACCTGAGGATGTTTTTATTGTGTGGTTCATTTTTTAATCTGTATCAAGTCAAAGCAAACTTTCACAAAAAGTGCTGGAATTTCAATGAACAATATTGCAGCCCTTTATTTTTATGGTCAATTTTTCCAAGGTTTCGCTTTCGACGAAGAAGAAGAACTTCCTCCTCTATCCACTCTGGAATAAAGTCTATTTTGTCTTCAAAAGGATAAGACGTAGTCTCAAAAATAACCATAAAAGTCTTAAAAGAGTCAAATAAGAGTAAAATCCCAAGAGTTGTGCTGTTTGTCTGATTTTGGTTAAGAGGTTGAATGAACTTGGGGAAGAAACTGTCTGTGAATGTGTTGGTTTGAGTTTTCAGTGAAGTGCTGTATATCCTAATGAAGTGGAAGGACTCTCACTTGGTGCCTGGGTCTGCAACGAGCACATCGTCTTGCAGCAGATTGATTGCAGATTGTGTTTTTCCTTTCCAAAGCAGATTTGTTGCCCGGAGTCTCCTGGGCAGACCTGGATCAGCCCGGGGTAAAAAGGAACAACAACAGAAAACAGTTAAACATTATTTATTAAAAACGAAGAATTATACATGAAAACAACACAAACAAAGCAGACATTTCCTCTCAGCTTCTTATTTCAGTCTGAATATTTTTTGGAAATTGTGAAAAGAAATTATTGGTACGTGAAGGATTCAGAATTCTCCAGACTTGATTGATGACCCGATACCTCAATGATAACCTGAGACAGGGAGGATCCGTCAAAGATTTATGATTCTTCGTCTCTCAGGAATCTCTTTCATCTTTCATTTGAATTCTTTACACATAGTACAAAGTATTACACATTCAACTCTTCTGTTGAGCGGATCATATAGACGCAGCTGCTGAAAAGCAAATGTGACGGCAGGAATCTAAAGTGTTCAGTGTCTCTACTGCAGGTATGTCTGTAATCTTCTTAATACAGGACTAGAATATTAATTTTTCATTTTTATAGTCTACTTTGTTTTTATCAGTCTTTCGGAACAATTTATATATACATATATTTACCCTTTAATGACAATAAACATGTTTGAGAAATATATGTTTTTATGTCTGTGAATTTAAATGGCAGAAAAGAGGGAAGTAAACCAAACTAAGTGAACTAACTAAAATCTATTCTGTTCATTGTAGTTTCCTGAGACCAAGTTCTCTTTTGATCTGATGAACAGCAAAACTAAAACTATAGATTGTACAATGAAATCAGCCGTGACATGTAATGTGATTTAGGACAATCATATAACATGGAGGAGGCTAGGTTTAATACCTTTTCTACAGCCAACCACCAGGGGGTGATCAAGACGATTTGGCTTCACTTTAAGGAAACTATCATGTCACCCATCTTTGTGTGAAGACTATGGATTAGGTTGTGCATTCATAAGGATTTGCAATGATCAGAAAATGTAGTTCCTAACAATAAAATACACGTAAACGTTGCCTCCAAACATCAAGATGGTAACAATTTTAGGGCATGAATTGAAGAGTTACTGACGTCAGAACATAAAAACCCATTAAGATAATTTTACAACCAGCTATAAGTTGAAATTGTGACTGAAATTGTTCAATACTTTTGTCACTAACATGTCTTACAACAGTTTATATCCAATACAGAAGTTTTTATGATTAACATATTTGTCTGTCACTTGTGATCGATTTTCTTTCTTCTTCATTATCGTGTAAATTTTGGAACGAGCTGTAAAGATGTTGTTAAAACGCTGTAAACTCGTATTTACACATTTTGTTTAAATTGTGCGTTTTTTTTATCCTCCAAGAATCAGAATAAGCTTCATTTGTCGTCCATGGGTTCCCACACTCGGACTGGAGTTTGGTAAAATTCACTTAGTTCGTTGTAACCCATTGTGTGTCAGTACCTGAGAGCTGGCTGGCCATCCTGCGCAGGGTCACGGAGGACGAGCGGATCTGAACCTCTCCACTGTCCAGAAATATCAGACCATCTGTCACATATTTCAGCTCCGAGTCGCGTGACTTCCCCAGAGGGTTCTTGATGGTGAAGTTCTCCACGTACTTCTCCAGGGGGTCATCGAGGGAGGCGATCTTCCCGTCCTCCCACAGTTTGTACAGCATCAGCGTCGGGAAGATTTTGGATAAGCTGGCAATTCTGAAAGACGGATAAAGGAGCAATGGGATTGTTTTTTTATTTCTTTATCTGACAACAACAGCAACAAAAAAACACCTTCAAGAGAATCTTTGTGTTTCCACTGATGCAGTGTTTATTAAAGCATCTTCTCACATTTGCACCTTGACTTTTTCTTTATTTGCTTTTTTGTTTCTTTCCATCAGTTCCCCACTCAAAGCTCTTCTGTGCATTCTGTCTATATTTGTGCACTTCTTCTCAAAATTACAGATATAGACAAAATGGTGCAGTTCCACTGGAAATCACAGGGGGCAGTGTGGCTGATAGTCCAAGCGAGACAACCATGGGAAATTAGGAAGAAACTCGATAATGTCTAAATTTTCTTTCAAGAAAGACTTCACAATGTGGGTTCTTTTGTTTCTTTCTTAAGTGGCACATTGTCACAACCTCTATTACTGCCATGTTTGTTGTTGACAAATAAACGGTGCTGCCCTCTAGTGGATGTATTGCTGAACAACCAACACATGGAAGGATGACGCAGAGACAGTTACGTCAATGGAAGCATATAAAGTGAGGTCAGGGTTTGTGACCTGAATGCTGCCACTGAGAGAAGAATGACAAAGAACACTGAAAGTTTCTATTCGTGGATGATGTGTTTTCACTCTTTTCACTTTGACAGCCGTGATGAACGAGTCGAGCAGATGGCTCTTTCGCTCACCTGCCAAATGTGGCTTCAACGCGCTCACACTTTCAACATGGTTTCAAATAGAGCCTTCACAGATGGTTCTGTGTAACAAGCAGTCTGCTGCGTCCGGATGCAATCAGGTTAAACCAAACCAAACAAGGTCAAGACATCTTCTTTTTCCTGGGCGAGTGGGATATTTATTTTTGAGACACAACTCTTTTTATCTGTGAAGTTTGTGATTTGGTGGGAAATGTATTTTCACATCAATACACACGGCAGCAGTTACAATCAGGCATAGGCCGTGTATGAAGATGGATGACAAACTATTTTCACCCTGATTTTATAGCATCCAATAACTGCTTAAAGTAAAACATACCAGAAAAATTAATATTCACATGTATTTTGACTTTTTAGTTTTACCCATGTCCTTTCCACAAACAGGAAGGAGGTGTGTTTCATGACCTATACTGCAGCCAGCCACCAGGAGGCGATCAAGACACCTTGGCTTTACTTCTGTGGAGCTGTCTAAACACAGACTGGTCCGATATGGAAACAGTGCTGAAGCCATGTAGATATCACAAAGGCTGTTTTCTACATATAAAGCAAAGCAAAACAATCTTTAATAAAATTTGAAACTACTCATATCCATCTAAGAACATGTGAAAAAAATTATTACATTCAATATCAGCCGTGAAAAAACGACATAGATAAACAAAATCCCACTTCTCAGAGATGAGTGGCAGCCAAACAAATATGAGCAGGAGTGAGTGCAGTGAGTACATCGTAAGATAAATATAAATATATACAATTGTGGAAAATTGACTTCAATGGAACATGAACACTTTCAGGAGCAGCTGCTATTATGTCAGAGAACATTTCGAAGAATTCAATCTACTGAGTAATTGGAGCAATTTACTGCCAAGGCTGGTACCTCAACGTGTATGTCTCGTCAAATAATGTGAGACAAACAACTGCTGGAATATTGGAAAAACAGCTCACAAATGACTGATGTAACCATCAAGCGTAGAAGAGGCATTTCACCGAATTTCACACATGAACAACACAGACTGAGTTGTAGGCTCTGTCTCAGCCTATTAACATGGCTGCCCCATGTTTCCTGTTGCTATGGCGAAGCCTCATTAAGTCATCGCTCAGAAAGCTCACATCGTCACATCATCACATCATTATCGCCGTAAACCAAACGCGAAGAAACTCAAAATCGACTTTTTGTAAATCTTTACTTTGGCTTCCCCTATTTCTGTCATTTTATTCAACGGCAATTTATGAACTTAAAAATCTGTCCCTGCCGTAAATGACTTCAACTGCGAATTTCCGTTTTTATGTAGCTTGCTTTTCCCTGCAGAGACACATCGAGCAGATTCTTTGCATCTTTATCGTTGTCACGAGCAACGGCATTGTCATCACAAAGCATCAATTACACAATAGAGTCGGGAGCCAACACGTAGACGTGCAGCGGTGGAATCGCCTTTGTTCCCATTAGACGGAATCTTAATGATATAAAAATTCTCATCTCAGAACAAAACACTTTCCCTCTAGCATAGCAACCAGTGGGTTTCATCTGGCTGATTGCCGCCACAAAATCAGCAGAGCAACAACCGGTGAGAGAGAATGAGGATGAACACCGAGGATGAAAGTTATATCTGGTGCCTCTGCAGGTCTAGAAAGAGTTTCTAGTTTGATAAGAGTCCTGAGGTCCTCTCTTGTCGAGGAGGTTTGTGATGGTTAAAAGGGAATTAACTGGGGTTGTGATGTGGGCTGTGGTCCAGCTCTCACCTGTAGATGGTGTACTCATTGGGGGAACCTGAGTGAGGGTCGCTGCTGTTCCTCTTGCCGAAGTTGCCGGTCCATAAAACGGTGTCGTTTAAAACCACAATGGCCGACAGAGCGGGAAGGCTGACGGGGTTGACAGTCTGCCGAAGCAAAGCGTCCACCTGGAAAGAGACGGAGCAGGAAGTGAGGGGTTAACAATGAAATGCCTCTTGTGTCCCTGTACCATTCGTCAAGCTAAGCTAACAGGCTGCTGGGCTATGGAGCCGCTTGTGGAATAAAAGTGGTAAAAAAACTTTATTTAAGCTGTGTTGTGTCGTTTCTTATGACATTATTAGATGTTATTGCTGATGTTCATGCATCAATCCATGAGCATCATATTGACGTATGATTGACAAGGAAATCCCAGTGGCTCTGTGGTGAGCATTAACGTAACACTGAACCATCCGACAGTAGCCAACATGACTTTTGCGGTTGTGGTAAACATTTCCATGGTAACGGCATCGTGGATAAAACCCATTTTTATTAAAACCCAGTAGATGGATAAGGACATAAGGAGCATATATCCCTACCTCGGATGGTAAAAATATATTGGCTGATGATTCAAATCTGTATACAGCCCTTTTTTACCCCAGGAACCACACTATTTACAGCCATTGGTTTATTAATATGAGCAACCCAACTCAAATATATCTACACAATATTTTTTCCCTTATTAAACGGCAACATGAAATCCCAGAGAAGTAACTTTGAAGTCCCTCTCTCCCGACGACATTCATTTAATGAGAACAGTCTGTTTTTATATTGGGAGGAGCTGTGGCCTTTTGTTTTTCCAAAGGATTCTCTCCAGGTAAAACAACATCACTCTTCAAATTAAATTGAAAAAAGTTTTAATTTGATTTCAAGTTGCGCACAAACCTTTTCACTTTAATGAACATCAAACAGTTCGTGTATTTGATTTTCATTATTTCTCTGGTTTCAAGTGTTAAGGTCACTGCTCCGATGAAAGGTTCGCAAACACAAAATAAACTGGCTCCAATAATGAAATTTCTACGCTGATATTCATCTTCTTTTTATTTATTTAAATGTCATTGACCATGTGGGACCACTGCTGCTCCCAGTGCACAGAGAAAATGAGTTTTAGACATGAACTCCAGAAAGATGAGGAGAATTGGGTCCGAACTTTCTCTGGACTTTCTCTGGACTTTGCCTTTCACACGTGAACAACCCAGCACGAGATTCTTCACTCAATCTGCAGACACAGCACCAGACTGGCTGGAGAAACTCCGTGGAAAGTCCGGAAGCTCTCAGTCAGACATTTGCGTTCACACGTGCAGCCCCTCCGGAGAATGTCTGGATCTCCGGAGTCGAGCGCAGATCTGAGAGCAGCTAAACACAAACCCCCTTTCCTCAGACACTTTTTCATCCACTGTATCTTTTAATCTCCTTCTGTCGACTGCAGCGGCTTTAGGTGTGAAGGATTACAGCACGGACAGCCTGTACATTTGTGTTTTAGATCAGCGGCTCGATGGGTCGACTTCTCTCACCTTTTCCAGGGCCTCTTTCAGACTGGGGAGGGGATGCTCCAGCGGGAGGGGCTCCGGGAAGCGAGGACATATCATCTCTGCCTTGGCGCTGCGACCCATCCCCTCGTCTGGAAAGAAAATGAGAAAAGAGACAGAAAAGGAGGGGAAATTAAAGGGAGTACAAAGAGGGGACACGGGCATTGTAATTCTCAATCCGTATTGCATAGAAGAATGCCTCAATGGCACAAAAGTAATGTGGTGTAATATAATTG
The DNA here is from genome assembly GCF_963576545.1 of Limanda limanda. NCBI lineage: Eukaryota > Metazoa > Chordata > Actinopteri > Pleuronectiformes > Pleuronectidae > Limanda > Limanda limanda. The sequence continues at coordinate 25,110,634 of NC_083639.1, forward strand.
GCTGGCTGGGGGCTTCATTAGTTCTCCCTGCTGGCTGATGAACCCTGTTGATCATACAGGAGAGCAATCTGATAGGACGGTTTACAAGCCGCTGATCAAAAGAGACGCGGCCCAGCTCCCATTGTGAACTCCAGATGATATTACAATATGTTTCACTGCAGCTTCAGGCCATGATCTGCATTTTCCATTCTAAAGGACGGCCATACATGAAGAAATTAGTTTTTCGGAATATAAAAAGATGCATTAGTGCTTATAGGGATTTATGAATCAGAGCCTGCAGGGGGCTGCTGCTTCCCCCCCAGGAATGATATCACCTGATGTCCCCGTGAAGGACACTCACACAGAGTCGAGACCTGGACATGAAGTTGTGTGTGTGCTGTGTTTGAAGACAAATCAGATGTCAAGGGCGGCAAAGAGCCTCATTTGTACAGATTGAGGGATGACGCAACAACACTGATTTTACCACGACTGAAAACAATTCACATGTCTAATATGAATGTTGCCTTTAATGATTCGATTTTAAGAATTAAAATGATCAACCTCCTGCCGTGTTCTGATTGTTAACTCAGTTTCTAATCAGCGCTGCCTTAATTAGATCTCAATGCGGCCAATTACAAACCCTCAGCCATCACAACACCTGCCGGCTGATGTACTGTCAAGTTAGGACTCCACCTTATCATTACAGGATAAAAGATGCACAATTAGGATCTGTATCTTTTAATAGGGGAAAACGTGAGGTGGTGATTATCAGTAGAGACGCTGGTTGTGGAGTTGTTGTTGCAGAGAGACAAGCAGCATCCAGAGTTTTAGCTTGAAGCTATGTCTCAATGTTAAGTGTAATAAATAAAGACGAACCTGAAATAGGCTTCATGGAAAGAACCTTTCAGACATTTTGCTGACTTTCTTCTTTCAAGACTCAAGAAACGGGAAATATTCAGGCAGTCAAATCTTAAATAAGGCGAATAAATCGCTGAGTTGTTTGCAGATTTCATGTTTCACTGATGTGGAGAATGTGGCCTGAGCTGTTTAGCATACAGCTCCTGTTAGCTTCCAGGCATTGTTCACCAGACAGCAACAATATGTGTGAGTGAATCTCATCCCATGCTACATGATGCATCACCTGTTGTGAGAAAGTGAGCTGGTACTCACCCTGCAGGACCTTGGGCAGCTGGTACTGCCAGAAGAAGCATCCGGTCATCACCAGGGACAGGACGAGGAAGAAGACCAACCCCAGCTGGCTCCACTTCACCTTCATCCTGCTGCTTTTTGTGAGTCCCTCAAACTTAACGGTGGCAGCAGGAGCAGCCGCAGCAGCAGCAGGAGGCGTCTTAAATAACAGACACACACACAGCACCTACTAGGTTAGCACTGAACGTGTAGAGCCGATTCCTCTCCATGATCTCCCACACGTTATCTGTGGACTCCGGCCGCGAGAGAAGAAATCCCTGTCACCTTGTTCACTATACAAGTGATCTCTGCTGCACTTAGCCGGACTCACCACTTGATGCTTCACAGGCCCGAGCAGGGCGGATTACCAGTGACACAGAAAGCCTCTTATCACTCAATCAACATCCCAGACATTTACTCAGAGTTGGTTCTGCTGTGTAAGTGACTCCTACGCCCTGAAGGCCGAGTGTGGTTTCCCAGGGAGGTTTCCCTGAGCAGGAGAAAGGCACAGACATGGACTCCCAGCTTCAATTTCACATTGACTCTGCTGTAATTTGGGCCATCGGCGCTGCCGTCTCTCACAATTCAATTTCCTCTCCGGCAGCCACAGGCTGTTGACATCATAATCCCCCAGATTTACTCCAACAGAGCGGCCTGGGGAAATCTTAATCCTTAATCCCAGTGAATCAATTCACTTCAGTCCAGCTTCGCCTTGTGGAGGCCAGCGCCGAGCCGCACAAGCCGACAAAGATGGAACCCACTCAGCCAAAACCAATTGGGATGGGGGGGATAGGGTGGGCCTTTTGGGGAGCAGAGCTTGAGCGTGAGCTGCAAAATACAAAGACGTGCACTGAATTGCTATCAACTCTCTGACCACTGCCGGCTGACATACAGACACAGCCTCAATCCCACTGGGTTCTTCTGGACACCACAAATATCTAACAGTTTCAAGAATCATGTAATAACACGTCCATCAATCGATCTTTTTATCAAATATTAACATACAAGATTAACTGGATTAACACTCAGAACGCCAAAAGGGCCCAGGCAGCAGGCTCCTCATGCAACCAAATTTAAATTCACCATATAGATTCTGATTTGTATTTGGATCATGCACCAAATTACTCACACTCATACAGATCAGTCCACTAAACATCAAGATCCACTTCATTAGGGCCCGATCAGTTAAAGAGCCTTGACCCTTTTGGAATTGCATTGATTATTCTTCTTTTATGTATTTGCATTTAGAGTCTATTCTTGATCAATTGATGAAAAATCCATAAACCAGTGAAATTTACCCGTTAAATAAATGATAATCTTCTCTGTATTTTGTGTTGAATAATGATGTCTGCGGCTGCTAAGCCTGCTCATCTTATCTTCTTAACCAGAAGTGGACGGTAGGTTTGGATGATATGATGATGATAATGATGGTGATACCATGAGATGATGAGATTTACGGTTTATACCAAAGTGTTTATCCTTCAGCACCGGTCATTCCAGGAATTTAATTTGGTGGAGCAGTACTTGTACCATGTAGTATCATAGTACTGCTGTGTTTCAAAAGTACAACTCCTGTTTGCAAGATGAGTCTTGAGTCCAAAAATATGAGATTTACTGACTAATATGATATCTTCTTACTTATGACGATATTTACAATGATTATAACTCAGAGAATATGCAAAATGGAAATTCAAAGGTGATCATTTGGGTGATGTTGGAAGATGATATGTTAAAGTGTGACAATGCTACTGGTGAGAGAATGAAACAATGGGAGTTGATTGAACTATTCTATTAATAACCCCAACTATGTCATTGATAGCAGAATTGAATGAGTGCTGCTGTGCTGTGGATCTTCTCGGCTGCAGCTCAGACCAGGACTCTCCATGATTTAGAAGTTGATTCTTGGTTTTATTTCAATAACGTGTGAGTGTTTTAAGCCATTTTTCAGACATGTCCTGCAAAGGATTTCTGCAGGATTGGGTCCAGCGCAGCGGGAGCTTCACAACAGCGACAAATCCTCTGTATTACTGAGATGAGCAGTGGAGCAGCCGGGTGCAGCAGACAGAGACAGGAAGTGACGTAACATCAGCTCTCATCACCACAAACTCTCTTGACTTCTTCGTCGGTGTTAGAAGAGTCATCAACCCCCCCCTCTCATCGCTGTGAATCCAGCAGTGAACCTCCTGCTGTGTTATCTCACTGGATTCTACAGATTTTCTGCAGATAATCAGGCTCTCACTCCGAGATTTGCGTTCGCACATGCACCCCCCTACGGAGAAAGTGCATTGATCTCAGGAGTTCAATGCATGTCTGAAAGCAGCTTCTATTGCATATTGGACCCAACTTGATAAACCCAGATACAAGATGAGCATAAAGAAACTCTTTGAGGAGTTATCGGATTTACCAGAAGAAGTGCTGCAGATGATCTGGTGCTCGCCAAGCTGAAAAACTCTTCGAGGTCTTTGATTGCAAAACAGGTTGTTAATATCTGGAGGTGTCCCACAAAGGGCCGACCTTCCTTCTCCGGTGAACCTTTCCCAGGATTCACTGCGTGCAGGCGACTTAATGTTTTTCAAAGAGATAATAGCGGCTGAAAGTGACAAGACCGAAACTTCTGATGCGGACACAGCATCCTGCTTCACTTCCACCAAACTGTTTTTTAGTTTCAGTCTTTCTTGCAATTAAAGAAAGAAATTTGATCAATCTATTTCTAGTGGGTGGCTTATGAATATAGAAATACACTCTAAATATAATTTCTTCCCCGAGAACATCCAGTGACCATCTCTCCTTCAGCTGAATCAGATATAAATGGTTTGTCCAAAGCTCACTGATGTGTTTGCATGATTATAGATACGATGATGATGCTGCAGGATGTGGGAATGTGTGAAAGCAAGCTGCTTCTGATCCTGGTTACGTAACCTGTGGCTGCAGAGCACAGCAGCAGCTGGCCAGGGCACACACTGACACGTTGTTTAGCTTAATACACCTTTGCTTCTATCTGTACCGGCTCTATTCCTGCATGTGTTGAGTTTGTACTTGTGCAGGAAGGAGTTTGTACAGCTTGTGTGTGTGTCTGTGTGTTGTGTGTGTTTGTGTGTGTGAGGGCTGCATTTACCGGCGCTTGCACCCCGTCCACAGGCGTCTCCCTCGGGACTTTACTCCCCGCCTTGCCCATGGCTCCACTTCACCAGCTGCTACAAGGAAAAAACAACAAGTCAGTTGTGGCTTCCGCAGGAAAGTGGTCGTCCTAACTTTTCTTTTTCACACTGTATAATGGAATGTTTTAAATAGAAATAATGAGACTGGAATGACAATGCATTCCCTGTGCACATAAAATCCACAGATATTGAATCAGAGTACTTGGAGGCGAGAGCAGGCGAGAACACTTCTACCGGCAATTTACTTATCACTCTAACAAATGGCGACATTATAGACAACCAGGCAGTGAATGACTCATAATGATTAAGAAGAAGAAAGTGCTCTCCCCTTTCCCAGTAAATTAAAGGCACCGGGCCTGATGGAGAGCTGCTCTCTACTTGACCATCAACAGCTGCAGCAGGAGCACTTCAAAGCAAAGCGACGACAAAGCAAACGTTGGTCAGACAGTGGTCAGTTTCAGGAAATAGAAAGGTCAGAAGCAGCTGCCGGCTGCGACTGGAAAGCCAGTTATATAATATTTAAATGTAAAAGCCAAGACTCATCAACACCTTCAGTCGACTCTTTGATTGATTCTGATTCTGTCGCCCAGCAAGTATTAGCACGTTAGCATGCTATCATGAGAAACTAAGACTTTTAACATCTAAATGTTAGCGTAGTCACTAGAGCGTATTAGCATCCTGATGCAATGACTGCTAATAAAGATGGACGACATATCAACCCCCCTAAAGTGAACCAACCAGACCATTTAATGAAGTTTGTTCAAGTGTTCATTTGTTTTCATTTAGTTAATTGACTCCTGATTGGTCGGGGACGACAACACAGACTCTGATTCTAAATGAAAACAAAAGTGCAAGATGGAGTCCCACTTGTCTACGTGTTGCATGCTGCTGTCAAAAGATATTTAGTTTGTCCAGTCTGGGCTACTGTAAACAACATGGCGGCCTCCGTAGAGAGGACCTGCTCCTGATGTCAATATAAAGTATTTAAATATAAAGGGACCATTTTAGGGCAATTACACAACAATTTGTTAAATTTAGACGAAACACACGAGTGAAAACATCACTATAAAATCAGGTCAGTCATAAAATAATGAAATAAAAACACTTGGTTTATGTCTTGTATTCTCGTCTAATCCAGGCATCAGCTGATAATTGAGCCAATTAGAAAGAACATGCATCACTTAGATTTTTGAAATTAAGACTCATGAAAAACAAAATTTTTCATGTTTAAAACAGTAAAAATTGTCAAACCGGATTATGCATGTTCATCTTTAATCCTTATACAAGAGGCGGAATATAAAAAAACAAGTCTGACCTACATTTCTTTGCTTCCAAACCAATTAAAAGTCCATCAGATATTCGGCATCAAGCTAAAACCTGACCTGGCATTTTAGCCCCTACTCTTACTGAGCACATCCACAGTGTGCTGACTCAGCTGCATCCTTTCGTCAATGTCATTAGCTCGTGGTTGGAAGCGATGGTCGTGCGGCTGTGTTTTCAGATACACGAGTTTATATGGAAGTCTGACATCAAGTTCATTCACTGCCTGCAGGGAGATGTGACGCTGTTTCCATGCACTGCTGCGCTTTGAGCTAAATGTTTACACCAGTGCAACATGTTAAAATGAAGATAGATAGATATAATGTTAATCATGTTCAGCGCCTTATTTTAGCAAAATAATTAAGTCCGATGAGACTTTCCTTACGTTATTAATTTGGTCGTAAACTCAAGGTTCAGATAACAACACAAGTTGAAAATAAGAGGATCGGCAGGTTAATAGTTTTATATTTATCACACCAATAGGCCCATCATGTTGTTTTTGATTGATTCATTACATTGATTATTCTCAGGCACTTGCTTATTAGTTTATTCATTCATCTGTCTGCCGCTGCAATGACCCAATGTTTAGTAATTATCATTTCATCGATCAGTGTAAGATTATTATATCCACAGCTGCTCTAACTGTCGTCATATTTATAATAAAAATACATTTCTCATATTGTGTCAAAACAGGCGTGACCTTCATCCCATGAGGGTAAAACGCTGGAGCCTAATGATAAAACCTGTCTTCTGTTAAGAATTAATGACGGTTATAATATCAGCTGTCATGCGACTTAATGGTGAGGATTTTAATTTCACGATCTATAGAATTGTGCACGGCCTGATTTGCAGTGGAAGATAAACATTCACACTTCAAACTATACATGAGATGATCATAAAAACAGATCCTTTTCTGCGCAGGTTGGAATAAATACAGAGTAAAACTAACACCAACTGAGAGCAAGAGCTTTAAAACAAATCCCCTGATTAGTTCATCACCTCAAATAACCTCCTATCAATTAGAGTTCATTCTAAATACAAGGAAACTTTTTAGTAAAATGATTCACATGCTGATATACACAAAGCAGTGACAGGTATATATTAAAATTCTGCCTAATTGTAGCTGTCAGATCCATTTATATATAATATATTTGTTGTATCCATGACAATAAGCATCAACACCAAACTGCTGTCGTAGTAACAAAAGCTTTTTTTCTTATTGATTCAACTTTTGAAAAATGCAGAGCAGTTGTAAATAAAGCGATGCGTCACACGCACCGAGCATCGAGAACCAGACTGTGTGGGGGGGGAAAAAACATGTTACATAAGTTGTAATGAATCGTCTCTCGTCCGGGGAAACGTTCTTCGTTGATTAATTCCTGGTACACTTACCTCAGGTTATGAATCTATTAACCGCCTTTCTCCTCTTCTCTATCAAGATGCTGAGACAAAAACATTCCGCTTTTGTTTTTCCCGTGTGGGTTCGGGAGCTCAGGACGGGATCCTGACAGATGTTAGTATCATGGTTATGGCTAAATCCTGCTTGTAGAGAACCCAGCGTTCTGGATTAACTAATACAGCCAATGGCCACATCTGCCACAGCACAAAAATGGATTCCTATTCGTTGTGTGTCTGTGTGTGTGTGTGTGTGTGTGTCTATTTGTGATTTCTTTTTCTTTTTTTGCTTTGCATAGCCTTTGGATTTTGAAGGACAAGGTCATTCAATTGAGCAAAGAGCCAAAAAAGCCATTGGTGCTTTTCCCTGGGCTGAATTTGTTTTTTTCCCCTACAGATGGGAAAAGATTACATAGTTTAGATGTTATTAGTTTTATATAGAGAACATCCTCTCATAGAGAAGTGAGTAAAGTTTAACCCTAAAGCACTTTAAAGCTGCGCAAAGTGCTGTGAAAAAAGGACGTTGTAATATTCGCAAGTGAGTCAAGAGAAGCATAACGAAAAAAACAAGGGACAAACACACAGTTATCTGACAACAGATTGAAAGATTAGTGAGTCAAAAAGGCCAGTGGATAGAAAAAACATGTCCCCAGACCAGATTTAGAGACAGAGATGGAGGGAGCACATCGGATCCGTGCAGACACCTTTCAGAATAATATATGATAGAAATAAAAACCTCCCTTTTCCAGTCATGTCGGGGGGGGGGGGGGGGGGGTGTTTTGCAGCCAAGCAAGTTCATCACATCCTTGCTGAGAGCCGTATTGTTGGCACACACAAAGAAGCACTTTCCTTCGCCTCATGATGTTTCTTGGAACCAAACAGAAAACCAGCAGGCGGACGCCGAGAATCTAAAGACGTCCAAACTCCTTCCCCTGCCACCGGTTCGAGTTTTTTATTTTGGGATCTATAGATGACGCCTGACCTGATTATCCCCAATGTTCTCGTTTCACGTTGAGTAGGAACATGAAGGGGGTTGGATGGGGGTCAGATGCATTTTAATACAACCTGATGATCTCAGATAAGGGCTGAGACCGGGCCCTGTCGTCCCTAACAACAACAGGGAGGATGGGTGACACGCTGTAACGTCGGCTGCACAGTTTGTCTCTTCCTGCCTGTGAGCATGAGGGAGACTGACACTTTGGATTTCAAAAAAAATAAAAACATATGCAGGCAGCTCTCATTTAGTGCACGTAGTTTATTGCATGGAGTTGCAGGCGTGTTGCTGCGTCCACTTTGATTCTGCGTCACAATCACTGGTAATATGAGAGAGAGGCTGCTGTGATGCATGTTCACTGCAGGATGAGTGTTAATCAAACCGCTCCCCACAGGCCTGGAGGAAATTATAGAAATTATAGGTATTGAACAAACCACGGGAGAGTCCTATTTGATGGAGTGTGTCTTAATGTGTTTTTTGCACATTTTGAGCTCTTACATTTTAAAAGCAAGCTATGTGGGAATCGCTAACAGGCTCGGGAAAACACAATTTGCTTGTGTTCCCGAGCAACATCTTCGATATTAATATTAATGTATATACACACACAGTCGATATACGGATGCAATAATAGAGACATTCACCATTTTGACCTTTTTATCACGATAAATTCTCGCATTTGAATAAAATGTAAAAATCCAGTCTTATCCTCTTGGCAAGTGTATCTGTCTCTGATCTCCACTCCATTTAATTACTTCTACATTCATTATATTCAGAGGTATGATGTGTGATTACCATCCGTCGTTAGCGAGGCTGACATCAGTAATCCTCAGACTTCTGCATTTACAGAAATGGAAAATTACAATCCTTTGTTTTTCATCACTAATCAGAGACAGTGCTTGTGTGCATTAGTGAAATGATTCATTTGTCGGTTTTTCGAGCCGTAAACTAGAATAGAACAACTTCTTTAATTCAATTTACAGTTTCATTATAACACAAAAGGTTTCAGTTTAAAGTCTTTGAAAATGTTGGCGGCATTTTTTAAAATTCTTGTTCACATAATGGATTTTGAGATAAAAACAGGATTACGTGAATTCACTGTACAATCAGCACGGAGGAAAAATGACGATTGTGTTAAACCTGCCACGACTTTATTGGTTTGTAGTTTTGGTGAATAGTTGCACGGTGTGTGAACAAGGTGACAGTTGTTTTACTGTCACAATTGCAAAATATACAATAATACATTCTCTATATTTAACGTGCATAGATTGTTTAAGCAGTTTTAAAACTGAAAATGTTAATATTGATGCCTCTTTATCTCCTACAACAGCAAATGAGACAATCAGGGTATGAATGACTCTTAACGTCTGTGGTGGGGACGGGTTTAGGATTGGTAGAGAGCAGAATGTCTGTGTCACTCTTTGAGTTTGTGGAAGAACTAGAGTTAGAGTTTAAGAAAGCAGATGAAGAGACTTTACCTGAGCAGCAGGAAAGTCCCCGGACAATAAGAGATGAAGTGAGAAAGCAGAGAAGGGAGCTAAGAGGCTATTTCCCACAAAATGAGGCCGGGTGATGGAGGATGATTGTGACACGTTAGAGCAGCTGCAGACAAACCCGGGAGCAGGGAAATCAGACCAAAGCCAGGAAGTACAATAAAACCGACATACAAGGGCAAACACTTTCAGAGTAAAACAGGAAATAATGAACTTAAAGTGACACGTGAGATGTGAATACCAAACGCAAGGAAACCAACAAGGCCAGAGTCTGTGAAACTGAAAATAAAAATTTGACATAAGGAAGTTTCCGTGAAATAAATAAAAAGTCCACAAGGTCCTTCACAGTCTCATTAAAAGTTCTCCACGGGAGCAGAGTGATGACGCCTGCACACATTTCACATTAAGTGTTCGGGGGAAATCAAAATTAGATTCTGTTGCTATGACTCTGCTTCAAGTTGCTGTTTGAGGTTGTGATGAACTGAAACCAGGCTATTTATTATTTTAATGAACATTGTAAATCAACTGTTCCACCAGAGAAAGTGGATGTGATGTATTTCACTGTTTCCCTCTGACTATTTTAAATACCTCCACCAAGGAGATTATGTTTTTTTCTTTTTTAAATGTGGTTTAAATGTGTGTTTGTTTCTGAGCAGGATTACACAAAATCTAGTGGACAGATTTACATGAAACTCAGTGGTGGGGGGGCGGAACATGGGCCAAGAAAGAACCCATTAAACGTTTGTATCTGGTCAAAAGGGGCCGATCCAGGATTTTCACTTTTTATGACATTTTCAATGATTTCCAAGGAAATAACTCAAGGATCTTGAATAAGAAGAAGAAGAAATAACTTAACTTTTAATTAATTTGTTGTGTTTCTGGTGTTTCCAACATGTTACTACTGCCTATAACTAACTATATCACAGCTCAGTTCTTAGATTTCAACCTGTATCAGATGTGTATTTAAGCCCCTTCACAGCTTTGCACCTACAAACACATTCATGGCTGAAGTTTATTAGAATGATGGATGTGAAAGAGAACGAATGTTTCCAGGATCAACAGATTAGTTCAGACCACATTGAATAGGTTGTAGCGGCCTCTAGTGGTTAATGTGTGTTAATGTGTGTGGTATAGTTGAAGCTCAGGATTTGAGTCTGAAATATCAACAACAGCATCATCTGATAATTTAATTTCCTTCCTAAAAGGTGAGAAAAACGATGTGAGGACGCTTTGAAAAGGAAATAACTCATGGATCTTGAATAAGAAGAAGAAGAAGAAATAACTTAACTTTTAATTAATTTGTTGTGTTTCTGGTGTTTCCAACATAAAACAACTGCCTATAACTAACTATATCACAGCTCAGTTCTTAGATTTCAACCTGTATCAGATGTGTATTTAAGTCCCTTCACAGCTTTGCACCAACAAACACATTCAGGACTAAAGTTTATTAGAATTATGGAAGTGAAAGAGAACGAATGTTTCCAGGATCAACAGATTAGTTCAGACTGCATTGAATAGGTTATAGCGGCCTCTAGTGGTTAATGTGTGTTAATGTGTGTGGTATAGTTGTATCCCATGATTTGAGTCTAAAATATCAACAACATCATCTAATATTTTAATTTCCTTTTTCCTTAAAGGTGAGAAAAGACACTTTGATGTCCCTGTGGCGACTTCAAAGCTAAAGTCCCAGTGACAGTGAATCTGTTTGGAAGCTGATTGGCTTCTGCACGCCCTCTCTTTTTGTCTTTGAGGTCTGTGGACTCCAGCTGAGCTTTGGAATGAAGTAAACAAATTCAAATCTTAGACACAAGGTCATTTGTGGGGTTCAGTGAAAACTGGATATGATTTAATTATTGAATTGAACAGTTTTAGCAAATATCCATGTTGTGATTGCTGAGCAGGTGGATGCTCCTGTCTCGTTTCTGCACTGGGAGTTTTCTGTTCAATCATCACAAGAATGGAAATGTAATCAGTAAATGTTGGACAGTTGGTTCAGACCAGTGGTTAATGACGCGTTTATCAGGCTGAATCACAAGAATCCCATTTGAAAATGTGAATGAAATAAAATCAAATTCTTTAATTTCCACTGGGTGATGAAACAGGTTAAAATGAACACATGAGAAAGACGGTTTATTCAGTTCGTAAAACAAAAAGGAGAAATACAGATGAGTGCAATAGAATCAGGATTAGACATTTGAGATAAAATAGATTAAATATTAACACCTCATAGAAATAAACATAATTTCTCTGCTGTGGCGAACCTGACATCATCTTTTTCAAATTCATCTAAAAGAAGGTGAAGATTCACCCAATATACATGTTTTCAATTCAGTAATAAATACTAATACTTCTTAGTTATGCTTTCAGGTTTTCAGAGGTTTTATAATCTTGGTCAAATCAGTTCAAGGTCATCATCATCATCATCATCACCATCATCATCATCACCCACACAGTTGTGTAAGATGAGCGGCAGATGACTGACATGTTTTGACACACGCAGATGTTGTTAAATGTAATGAGAGCTGACATCAAAAAGCCACCCGGTTGCCCGCGGCAACGGCAGCAAGACCCGGAGGAAAGCAGATGTGTAAACACTTTAATTAATAATGGTGGAATTACCTTTAGCTGCTTCAGCTCTGTGGTCTATTTGATCTTTTTTGATATCTAAACACATCAAAACCTTTATTTCACAACTTAGCTTTACAAATATATTCTGCCTCTGTCAAGGAAGTTTTGTTTTCACCCCTGAACAGAATTCAACAGAGAGAGAGAGAGAGAGAGAGAGAGAGAGAGAGAGAGAGAGAGAGAGAGACAGAGAGAGAGGCAAGAGAGAGATATATAGACATGAGAGAGAGACATGAGAGAGAGGGGTGAGAGAGAGAGGCAAGAGAGAGACACAAAAGAGGGAGAGAGAGAGAGGGAGAGAGAGGCAAGAGAGAGAGGGGTGAGAGAGAGAGGAATGAGAGAGGGAGAGAAAGATGCAGAGAGAGAGAGGGGTGAGAGAGAGAGGCAAGAGAGAGACAATAGAGAGGGAGAGAGAGAGAGGAATGAGGGAGGGAGAGAAAGATGCAGAGAGAGAGAGGGGTGAGAGAGAGAGGCAAGAGAGAGAGACATAGACATTAGAGAGAGAGGGGTGACAGAGAGGGGTGAGAGAGAGAGGCAAGAGAGAGATAGATATAGACATGAGACAGAGACATGAGAGAGGAAGAGAAAGAAAGGGATGAGTTAGAGAAAAAGAGAGAGATGCAGAAAGAGTGACAAATGCAGAGAGAGAGGGGATGAGAGAGAGAGACATGAAAGAGGGAGAGAGAGGCATGAGAGAGTGGAGAGAGAGAGAGAGAGAGAGAGAGAGAGAGAGAGAGAGAGAGAGAGAGGCATGAGAGAGTGGAGAAAGTGGAGTGAAAGAGAGACAGAGGGAAAGAGAACCACTTCATGAATGAAAAACTCAAGTGTAGTGGCATATCCTCACCACTAGAGGCCGCTCAAGCTCCACTAAAGGTTTTAAAAAAATGACCCCTCGGCTGAAGCACAGATCACATGTGAAGATTCCTGAGTGACCACAGACCTTGAAGGTCACGACCTTATACAACAAAACCCTGTGCGGCAGAATAACTCATCAACACACAGCTGAACTCCCATAGTTCCCAGTTAGCCTCCGTGTGGGTTCCAGCACAGAGGAGAAGTGTAACTGCAGTGCAGAGCAGCAGTGGCTTGTGTTGCCTCTTGGCCTCCCACCCTGCTCCCACCCTGCTCTTTTATTGGACGTCTGTGTGCCAGGCAGTGGTGTATAAAGTACTTGAAAGCCATACTTGAGTAAAAGTACAGATATCTTACCTGAAAGTGACTTCGGTAAAAGTGAAAGTCACCCGTCAGAAAATGACTTGAGTAAAAGTCTTAAAGTAGCTCATATTAAAAGTACTTAAGTATCAAAAGTATCTGGTGTTGAAATGTACTTAAGTATCAAAAGTAAAAGTACAAGTACCAAAATTAAAAATGCAAAGTGCTTTTTATAGTAGTCCTATACAGACACAAAACAACCCAAAATGTTTCTCGTCAAGATTTATCTCAACTGACTGAAAAATTATAACAACAATATGAATATAATGTAGGTCATGTATAATTTTACAAATTTTGAACCCTAGATGAGAGAGAGGGAGAGAGAGAGAGAGAGAGAGAGAGAGAGAGAGAGAGAGGTGCGCCGTGCTCCGCTGCTCAGGTAACGAGCCAGTTTGAGAATGTAAGAAGTAGAAAGTACAGATATTTTTGTTCAAATGTAACAAGTAAAAGTAAAAAGTCGTCAGGAAAATAAATACTCAAGTAAAGTACAGATTAGTGAAAAATCTACTTAAATACAGTAACGAAGTATTTCTACTTCGTAACTTCCCACCACTGGTGCCAGGTCTCTGCAGCTCCTGCCAACAGTTTGCCACCAACTCACAGAAAAACCCACAGGACTTTTCCAATGCCTGATTGAAAAATTGCAATCAAGTCGAGTCAGGTCCACGGGGGGAAGAAAGTTTGGGGTTGTCGTGTTTGCGATGTTGTGATGTTGTGTTGTGAGGTCTCGGTGCAGCCGGCTGCCAGTCAGCCATGTCGAGCCTGGGAGCTTTAAGAGAGGAGGGTGGTGGGTGGGCTGGGGTGGGGTGGGGTGGGGGGGGGGGAGTGGAAAATTAACCGGTACCAATTGCCAGAGCGATCACGTGACGGCGGCTCATGGGAGAAGTGGTGAGCACGGTATTGGATTAGGAACATTCCAGCTAATGCACCAACATGTGACACTCAATTACACTATCACACAGATCCCCAGTGTGTTCCTCCAGCTTCATTCTGGAGCAGCACCAGCTCCGAGAGCATCCACCCACCGCACTGAAGGTCAAGATCATCATTCAGGAAATTACAGGGAGGACTTTTTATTAAAAGTGTGTGGAGGGGGGGAAAAGTCCCCGATCTGTTATTTAGAAAGCTCCTCTTCCTTCTAAAGAATTTCTTCTGACGAACAAAGAGCAGACGGAGAGAAATCCACTAAAATGAGTCAAATAGAAGCAATTATAATAAGAGAGGAGCAACTGGACCAAAAGGAAGCTGAGTGGATCCCCTACCCCCCCCCCCCTGCTATCTTCTTCTTTCCATCCTCTCACTTTTTAACGTCACTTTTTCCGCTTACTCTCACAAACAAGCTCCAGGAAGAACAGTGCAACCACAGATTACTTGTGAACTGTCACTATTATTATTTCAACTAATTAAAGGAGAGAACTAGAATGTTCCTTTAAATCCAATCAAGCTGCAGCGAATGTCACGAATGTCGCCGGATTTCTTTCATCAAGATCCATCAATCACTCCCCTGGAAAATGTTAAGAATGTTGAAATCGCCCTGATGTTACAGAAAGTGAAAGAAGAAAATCACAAAATTAACGGATTCATTCTTCGTTCTACATCCTTCCACCAAGTTTCGGGAAAATCCGTTTCGTCGTTAGGAGCAAATCAACAAACAAACAGGGTATGACTGTTGTTGTTGTTGTTATTATTATTATTATTATTATTATTATTATTATTATTATTATTATTATTATTATTATTATTATTATTATTACTATACTCCTTGGGGGAGGTGATAAATTAAAACCAAACCAAAATTATTGAAGCCAGGTAAAGTTGTAAAGCTGGGTCAGACAAGTTGAACTGAATCGGCCTGAAAGTTTCATTCTTTCATGACGTCCATATTAAGCCCACTACTGTATAATGTTAATCAAAGGAGTGAAAACTCAACACTATCACAATATTTTACAAAACAATCACTTATTTTGGGGTTGTTTTTTTAAACCTGTGGCTAATCAGCATCATATTTGTTGAGCTTCAGGCTACAACAAATGAAACTCATTCAATTCTGGTTTGACTGTAGCCCAAATCGTCTGGATCGCCCCCTGGTGGCTGGGTGTGGTACATATCATAAACTAGAATGTTCCTTTAAATCCAAGTTCCTCACCAACCTCGCTGGGCCTGATTTCTGATATGCTACGTTAGAGAAAGTGAAAAAAGAAAATCCTCAAATGTATGGATTCATTCTTCTTTCTACATCCTTCCACCAAGTTTCATGAAAATCAGTTTCGTGATTTTATTCTCGCAATCTTGCTTAGGAACAAACCAACAGGCTATTATTGTTGTTGTTATTATTATTATTATCAATCAATCAATCAATCAATCAATCAATCAATCAATCAATCAATCAATCAATCAATCAATCAATCAATCTATCAATCAATTATTATTGTTATTTTTATTAAAATCTCCTTGGTTAAGGTGATAAATTAAACCAAACCAAAATTAGAGGAACTAGATAAAGTTGTGATCAGTCGGGCCAGGTGAAGTGAATCTGCCTGAAAGTTTCATTCTGTCTAATGTTAATCAATGCTGGTTTGGCTGAAGCAAAGATAGTCTGGATTGCCCCCTGGTGGCTGGGTGTGGTACATGTCATAAACCCCGCCTCCTCCACACTGGCAGATATGAAACATGGTCCAAATTAGTCAAAGTAGAACTTTATTTACAGTCGATGAGTTTTGTATAGAATTGGCAGAAAATACATTGTTAGTTTTCAGAATGAAGGGATGCATTGTGTTTTAACCACCAGGCCATCGCACCTTTAAATGATCCACAACTGAATTACTAAGAATATTTCTGAGCCTCACTGACACACTCACACACACACACACACTCACACACACACACACATGCACACAGACACACACACACACAGGTTCACGCTTGTGGTGTCTGTTGTGTGCGTCCAGACGAGCCGATCCTTCTGCAAACACGACACAAACAAGCATCCGAGGCTTAGTGTTCTCGTCCCTGCTGCACATGACGTGTGATCGTGTGCTCGTTCTCCTCGTTCTCCGGTTTTTCCTCCTGACCTCTGACCTCTGACCTCTTTCCACTCCAGAACAGAGAACAGGGCATCTGGACGCCGCGTTCCCCGTGCGAGCCACACAAACGCCGCGCTCTATGTAGGTCAGCGGATGGCCCTCAGTGTCACTTGCAAACCATAAACAGATCAAGAATGCACGACTGTGTGCGTGTGTGTGCTTGTTTGTGAGTGTGTGTGTGAGTGTGAGTGTGAGTGTGTGCGTGTTTGTGAGTGTGTGTGTGAGTGTGCGTGTTTGTGAGTGTGCAGCCAACTAATTGCAGGGTTGATGTGCATTTCACAGGACGACACTGCACTGGGGGAAAAGTCCATCTGTTGCCAATGATTCTTTATGCTTCACGCTTGTTCAGCCGTTGGTGTGGTTTGCATGATGAAACGTTTGTAACATGCATTTCATGACATTCATTATTACATTTAACTGCTTAAAATCCTTCACAAAGAACACAAAACAAACTCCACACAACAAATTGTACACACACATCACTGCTGGATGTTAAACAATTTTACATTTCAAGCAGAAATCATGGGCAAGAAAAGAAAATCCCCTGTTCTCTCCACGTGTTGGTCAGAGTTCAGCTTTGATTTAATCCTTCAGCTCTTGAGAGAATTATCACATCTCCTCCCGTCATCTGACATTTCACACTGAATAAAACCAGCGTGTGTGAAGCAGTCATTTCTCAGTGTCACTGTAGGTGATAAGAACTCCTTCTTCATAACTGGAAATCATTTCATTTAGAGTAAGTATCTAAATAAACCGCCTGAAACTAAGGATTATAAGAAAAAGGTCATTCCACATACGTATTAATGCCTTTTGCCGCCACATCTGACGCTGTAGTTCCACCGACTCTGTCACTTGTCATTTACACCGCTCGATAACCATGGGCGGCCCATTGATCCGGCTCCACCAACACAGGCCAGCAGCCGAGCTCTCTGATGGTTATTTGCGGTGCAGAGGAGATGTATCGGGTTCATGTAGTTTGACACAGATTTGGCGGGCAGCCGAGCCTCCAGGGGCATCGATGCTTCCATGCTCCAGCTCACATCCCAGGGTTCATGGAAGCAAACTCCCGGTGACCCCAGCGTGACACTCCTGATCCCAGCCAGCGAGAGGCTTATGGTGAAGCTCGAAGCCGAGGAAGGATGAGCACTCTGCCTCGTAGCCTCTCTCACACACACACACACACACACACACACACACACACACACACACACACACACACACACACACACACACACACACAATTACTGCAATTCTTATAAACAGCTATATTTCTCAGTTATATAAAAACAACAGCAATAATAACTATGTTTACTGAAGTTGTTTGAATTTTTTATTTCTACATCCTACAGGGATTTTTAATACAAACCAATGCAACAGCTAAAAAATGTATTTAATTAATTTAACGTTAAAAATACACGTATGAATGTCGAAAGTACCCTATAAATATAATAACTTCTATCTACTTTCAAATACATTTTGAAAAATGATGATTAATATGATAAGGAGAGGAGGAGAGAGCAAGAAAGCGAAAAAGAGCTAAAATCCTCATATTATTCTCTTCCCATGTCAAATTAAATTATGAGGAAATTCCTTCAGTATAAGAAGAAGTCTAACACAGTTAAATCACATTAGCAATTTTAAAGGTGTTCAAACCTATCACACCTGCAGCTTTACAAAGGTCAAGGATCCCATGAGCCCTTGAACCAGCTGTGAAGTCACATCAGGAAACACCTGAGACTGGGAAGTGACACGTTAGTGCATGAAAACCTGCACTGAGCCCCCCCCCCTCCAGTCCTCTCCGGCCCACCAGGGACACGTGTCCTCGTCGGCAGATCCTTCACACCACCCGGCCATCAATGTCCCTCGTGGCATCGGGAGTGGCAGCGTGTTGACAGCGATCGATTTTCACGTCAGCAGCTTCACGGCCTCCTCCTGAGGAAGGAGAAGACATCGTTGGTGGAGAGTCATCGACTGACGAAGCACTTAGTCACGACAGAGGAGGGCTGGAAGGCACATGGTGACACAGGGCCGTTCAAGAGACTCTGTGGCGTCGTTATCAGGGAAGATATCAGAGATCGAGCTGGTCAGTATTAACGCTGTTAGGAAGATATTGATTAAGAAATATAAGTAAGGGTAATGAGGCACGCTGGAGGCCAGTCAGAGATGGGCTGCGGAGAGAAAGTTGAAATAATGACACTGTATTAAATGTAGCGTCAATTAAAGTGGTCAACAACATTTTACACCACAACAGACAAGAAACCACATTTTCATATTCAGCTGTAGTTCACACAGACGTTACGCAGAACCCGACCTGCATCATGTTCTGATTAAATGCATCAAAATAAGCAAAATGTTCTAAAAGTGGAATCAAACATTACATAACATGCTGCTATGCTACTCTAGAAAATGCAATTATAAGTCTTTTACCTTGCAGTTACACCCCTGACCAGTAGGGGATGCTGCAGCCCCAGCAGTACCCGTTCTTCTAGCATCATGGAATGTGATTGATTTTTGTATTTGAGTTTTATCTGATTTATTAAATTAAACTACAAAGACAAAATATGAATAAAATCAATTTGCTAACCCCCATTTCTGTGCTTGTGCTAAAAGTCACTTGTTTTATTTCCAGCTGATTCTTCTCGAAAAGGCTCTTGAATTCACGTGAGTGCTCCGTAAATAAATATAAATAATAACTGGTAAATTCCCAAAGACGACAATTAAAGCTCCATGTTCAAGACAAAAAGAAAAGTAGGCCTATTGTATTATAGATCATCCTTTTATTTTCATATTCTAAAACTTTATACTTTGCTTTTAAGGTAAAAGGGAACCAGATTAAGTAAAGAACATGTTGAGCCGAACCCTGTTAGACGGACATCTTGTTGCCACAGTGTGGAAGGTCCAGTGCTGAGCTAGTTTGTTCCAGCCTGAGCCGTAACCTCTCTTTCCTCAGTGAAACTCAGCTTCGTCTGCAAAGATCTACTGGAGAACGTCAGGAACAGTTTCAGGAACATGGAGAGGAAATCGACAAAGAGTCCCTTGGATTTGGTGGTAAGTCCAATCCAACCTGCAGGAAGCAATGTAAATAAAATGCCTTAAATATAAATAGATATAAAATATATGCATTGTGACAAAGCAGCATTGAAAAATGCAGAATTCAGAGTAACAGTGTAAGAAAAGAGTAAGTATTTGATTTGATAAAAGGCTGTGGTCTTCAGCATCGATTTAAAAGTAATGAAGTTACTGCAGGTTCTGATCTTAAAGGATCCGATTCCACGGGAACCTCCAGAGTCTGTGCAGAGGCCGAGCCTGGATCGATTCTGGAGACACGTAGGGGAGAGTATAGGTTTTAGTGTTGTGTCCGATGTGAGTTTACTTGTGTATCCGAGCCTGGTATTGTGTTACAGCACATCTCGTCTCTGAACAACACGTCAACATGCTCCCTGGCTGTGTTCTGAGAGCTGTTCCTCTCAATAATACATGGCTCTGACTGCAGCAAAAACAGATGATGCCTCAGGTTTTTCATCCCACTTCAGTGCAATGGGAACAGTGTGAACCTCCCAGTGTTACCTGACCCCCCCCCCCCATCACTGACCCCATGTGACTGCTGAGCCTCCGCCTGTGACTCGCTGCTCCTGGAAGTCTAAACGTTTCTCTGCTGAGTGAAATGACTCAGGAGTGATTTTGTCACTTCACACATGAAGAACATGAACATGCTCGTCTGCCTCAGGTCTTTATCTCCATCTGCTGACTTTGTGTTTACAAGGAAAACTTTAGCGTGAATGAAATCTCTGTCACAGTCATGGTAGATTACAGATCAGCTGCATGACAGATGGATGGGTGGATGGGAGAATAGATAGATAGATAGATAGATAGATAGATAGATAGATAGATAGATAGATAGATAGATAGATAGATAGATAGATAGATGGATGGATGGATGGATGGATGGATGGATGGATGGATGGATGGATGGATGGATGGATGGATGGATGGATGGATGGATGGATAGATAGATAGATAGATAGATAGATAGATAGATAGATAGATAGATAGATAGATAGATAGATAGATAGATAGATAGATAGATAGATAGATAGATAGATAGATAGATAGATAGACAGACAGACAGATAGACGAACAGATGGATAGATAGAAAGATAGATAGATAGATAGATAGATAGATAGATAGATAGATAGATAGATAGATAGATAGATAGATAGATAGATAGATAGATAGATAGATAGATAGATAGATAGATAGATAGATAGATAGATAGATAGATAGATAGATAGATAGATAGATAGATGGATAGATAGATAGGATCTAAAGTTTGTGAAGCACATTGTAAACTTGTTTTTGAAAAGTGCTATATGAATAAAGTTTTATTATTTATAGCTAGATAGATGAATCGATAGATATAAATAGATATAGATAGATTAGTGCAGTTGATGTCATCTTTTGATCTTTGTTTGTTTTACTGCTCTTATTTGTATTTATTTGTTTTTATTGTCTTCTTGTTTTTACTGCTCCTATTCTTCATATTTGTATTTACTGACTTTTAGGTGATACCATCCTCGTATTGCTTTTATATATTAATTATCTGTATTAGTGTAGATGCATTTTGTCGACCCCATTTTTAAATGTACTACAAACATCAAGTTATTATTATCATTAGAGCAATTTATTAAACTTGATAAAAGTAACTGTTAATAGATAAACATCCAAGTTTTTAAATGAGTCAGAATGTTAAAAATAGAAAATCACTCACTTTTTTTCGGAGCTGATTTTATTTCTGTGAGCGGGAAACAGCCTCAGGTGTTTTCATAACACTGATAACATTCCATTCACATGCAGCAGTTCCAGCGATGGAGGAGAGGAGCTTCAGGATCATCAATGTGATCAGCTGCTCATGTTTCTCAAATCAAACATGTCTGCCTCCACTCAGCGCTTCCCAGCATCGTAGCTTCTTCCACTTTCACTCTGGGAACTTTCCTCTAAAACTTGTTTTCAGTCGAACAGTAACAGAAGCTCAGAGGAGTCTCTCTCTCTCTCTCTCTCTCTCTCTCTCTCTCTCTCTCTCTCTCTCTCTCTCTCTCTCTCTCTCTCTCATAGCTGCCACGTTGCAGCGCTTTCCCGTGAAACCATGGATCCGAGGTATTTTATGAACTCGACACTGGATCCAGTTCATAAAACCCGGTGCCCGTCCGCTGCAGTGAAAGCTGCTCACCCAGCACATCCAGGAATCCATCCATGAGCGGAAGGCGAAGCAAGATGGTTTCACGCTGGCAAGAAGAAAACATTTATTTTCCCTGCTCAGTGAGGAGACCTATTGAAAACTTGGCATGTTTACTGCGTCTTCACTGCTTTTTCATTGTTGCTGGTCGAAAAAAAAAACTATTCAAATAAAGTTGAATGCTTTTAAATGTCAGGGGATTCATAGTCTGAGTACAATGAATGTCGGAGGCTGCAGAAACAAAAGTATCGGGGCAGATTGTCAACAATTCTTTCAAATATTTCTTTCAGTTTTGAAAGGTCCCTTCCAACAGGAGGCTAGCAGACTGGTTCCCAGGCACAGAACCAGATTTATTGAAGGTAGCAGTCGTACTTCATCCCTTGAGCAGCCCCGGAGGAGAGTTGCTGTACGGCATTAACTACTCATTGGTTTGCCCTTTCGCCTTTTCTCTCCCTCCTTCTTCCCAGATCACTGTCTATATCCGGGCCAGCATCCGGAGTGGAGTGCGCTCTCCTGTTCCAGATATTAAATTACTCATAAAATATTTGCTTGGCCTCCAGGCTCTGCTCCGAAAACCTCCACTTAGCCCCTGAAACGTCTCCAAGTGCAGGCTTGTGTCACCTCTCCGCAGGAAGGTCAATTTTTCCAATTTAGAAACCAGGCATTAGAGGCCATTTCAGATTGCATTAGCGTCACCGTTCGGCTCTTGTCACCTTTTTCCTCCTCTGTGCCGTCACATACCTCTTTCCTGCGTTCAGGTGGGGAGGAGCTCAGTCCCAAAAACAAGCAGTCTGAGAGGTTGAACATGGCATGATTCAGTAACGAGCTGAGGTCCGGGTGCAGTTGACTGGACCAGAAAGTTCCATCAAGCTCAGTGAACTTTGAAGACATTTTAAAGATTCAGCCGCAGAGTTCAGAAGGGCAGCGTGGGAGCTGGGAACTGTCTAGACGGATGTGTTATGACCGAGCCTGATGGCTCCTGGGCATTCCACATCATCCTAGGTTTTATGTTATGTTTTAAACTAGAAAATAATTAAACAAAATTTCAAAAGATTGACAACAATTGTGACAGAAAGATAAACCATTTTCATGGAAGCAGGTTTATCTGGATTTAATCAATAAATCAAGTTTGAATTTTGAAAATATGTAAGAATATTTATATACAATTTAAAGAGTGAGTTAGTGAAAAGAACACAGATTTTCCACTGGAGCTGAACATTTGGAACATAGCCTACTTTTAAAATAATAATATCATATGATATATTTGAAGACTTTAAAATGTCTGTAGATGGAGTTTAAATATTTCAAATCTCTGTTTCTGAAACAGTGTGATTGAGAAATTACCATAATTCCATTTAAAACGACTTTTAAATGGGAAAATCGTTTTTGAGGACACCATGTAGTACATCTGAATAGTCACTCGTCATTTAATAAAATATATTCAAACTAGATACACAGAATATCCTCCAAATGAAAAAGGACTGGAGTGTAAGAGAGTTTGACGATAAAGACAACGAGACAGTTCGGTTGCTTTGGTTTTTTTCCTCTGTGCAGACTGGGCGGTGTGCAGAGTTATTCTTGTGTAGGCAGATGTCAACACTGGTGAAGATCCTGGCTTCAAAGAAAGAGCGAGTCCGTGTCTGCAGGGGAGGCAGTGCACGGTTTGCATGATGCATCATGTGCAGGCGCCAACACTGCAGAGAATCAAGGGATGATGGGTTTAATTCTGCATAAAATGATTATCCACCAAGTACACTGAAGTACTTCTAAAATATTCCATTTAAAACGTCACTTATATTTTACTGCATCACATTTTCTGTTGCATGTGAAATATTTTGCCTCGAGAAAAGAAAAAGATTAAATTCAAATGAGGGAATTTTTTGCTCCACACTGTAGTAATATTAATTAACACCTGCAAATACTTTTCTCACATATTTCAAGATGTGTAAAATTACAAGCATTAACATGTTGTCTCACCATTTAAAAGCTTATTCTCTCACAATATGTAACGTCTTCTTAATCCCAACAGCTTCGATAAGACACATTCCCTTTTTGTTTTTAAATAGCCGTAGCAATCCTCCCTGATACAATCTGTTATTTCTTTGACTTGGAAGCGAACGCGAAGCAGATAAAGCGATGAAAAGCAGATGTGAGATTCCTCTGGCTTCAGACCTCAAGCATCCACATATGGCTCCGAAGGGCCCGACAAGTGTAGCTGCCCTCTCTCTTATAGATCCCAGCGAAAAAAGGTGAGAATCCAGTCACCCGTGATTATTACCAGCTCACTCATGAAATTGCCAACCACGGGGCAGTGATGGAGCAAGGAGCGGGCGTCAGAGATCAGGCCGAGGCTGAACCCGTACGCACACGCTGCTCTGCTTAGCTCATCTGACACACACCAGGAGAGAAAAAATATATATATTTTCATTGTCCACAGTTTGAAAAGAAAATATGCCAAGCAGTCATCCACAGCCCAATACTGTCTTAATTTAAATTCACACACATGAAATATTTATACTCTGGCCGAGAAGCTTTTCTTTCCATTTCCTGCAGCGCTGTGGTTATTACATCCAGATTAGATTCAGGGTTTGTATCAGCACAACAAAGCTGAATCAGGAGTATTTGTGAGAGTTGCACATTTAGGTGAAAAAGGAATCCTCTCGCAGCCACGCCTGCAGAAAATGAATGTCTTCCCATATACAAATCAAACTTTTATTAATGCATAAGTGAGTGTTAAGAATTTAGAGGATCCAGACCATGAAGCTGACTTGACTTAAATATGATTTAACAGCTCTCTGAACCTCAGAAAGTAGGAGTTTGCATTAAGCTTCCACTTTGCAGTATCTGGAAACCCTTAACCAAAGTCACATAAAACTCGAAGGCCCCTCTGAGGCTGGCTAGCCGCACTATACTCCAATACTCCAGAAACATGGCGTATAAATCATTCAAATCATATCTGTGTTTCTGCCGCATGGCCGCCGGCTCCGAGTCTCACATCCTGGATAGAGTGCTTCCCCGAGTGTTTCGCACTGATGACTCTGTGTGAGGTTGGATTTATCAAGTTACATCTCGAGACGCTCGGTACGGACACAGGTCGATTTCTTTTTAAGATGTCAAAAAATATATTTTTTCACTAAAGAGCCAGATAAAACACACACACATAACCCTAATACTTAACATATGAGGAGAATCCTTCAACCCTAATGTTGTGTTTGGGCTCCTGGAGACACAGGATCCTCTTTAACAGCTTGATATCTGATAACTGATTTCATAAGAATGGCTCATAAAGCTGAGTTTGAACTGAAGACGTGTTTATAAGTCTAGGACAATAAATTAGATATTATCTTATGTCTCAGGTCTTAAACACTCCAGCTGTAACACAGGTGTAAATAATAATTGAGAATTCTTATATTACTCAGCACTATCCTCCAAAATCTCAATCAGATTTCTGTTATTATTTTATATATCTATACACTTTAATACATTTTTTATTCTATTCATTTTAAACAAGTAGTTCATTAGTGAATTAAGAAGTAGTGAGATTTCCCTGGTGTCTAATGGACTCCAAAGATATTGTGAGTTATATCCATATATGGATAATATACTGTATGAACCATTTCTGTTTATAACTACAGTTCTTTATGATAACTTCTGTGTTTTTTCACCTACGCATGTTGATATATTAGCTATACACAATCAAATATGTAAAATATTGAATGAAAAAGGGTACAAATTGCAGTTATTATATATATATATAATTATTTCCACATACAACAGGTGGATCTAAGGACCCTGAACAATGAGCCAATGTTAAGACAATACAAAAAAAATTCTTAACTATACTGGAATCTAGATTTAGGGTAAAGAATTAGAGTAAAAACTCATATACATTGTTTTTATAACTGTAATATGATTCAGAAGTGAAATAATTAAAATATATATGTGATAAAATTTACATAACTGTTAAAGAGATTTAACTATGGAGAAAATATGAAAATGCCCCGATTAGAGAAAATGAGGTGAGTCATGTTTGTAATTTGAACATATACAGTGCACAGGATTAATTTCAACCCTCAAATCTTCATAATGGTGCTTTAATACTCAGCAGGATATCACTCGCCCCTGAACTACTCTAGTTCTCCACCTATAGACACAACATGAATGTGTTGACATATACGTTTAATAGGTCAGTTCATCATGTTACCATAAACACGGCCATTATCCTACAGTTGAGGCGAACGCCGAGATAAGCCGCGGTGTAAACCAGCTTTCCAGTATAATTTATGACCCACAAGTCAAGCCAGATTAGGCCTGATTGGATCGCTGGTGCCATATGTGACCTACAATCTGTGCTCCGCTTGTCCTGCGGGGCGGGGGCGGGGGTGGGGGCGGGGGGGGTCAGCGATCTCCTTGGGCAAAGGTTGCCATGGGAACGACCTCTGGATGCTCCACTCTGCTCTTTGCGCTCCTCGCACATCTCAGGGCAGAATTATCCAGGATTTTCTTTATGTCAGGCCCTGATTCTTCTGCTCTATTTCCTCACTCTCTTTTGAAACAGTTCCAGCCCTTTCCCTCTGTTTCCTCTCTGCACACACAGACGTTTACAGGCAGTGGCATTTGGACACTCGCATGCATGCTGACACATACATGTGTATGCATAGCCGCAAACACCCCCCCCCCACACCCCCGCGACGCACACATATACTCTTTAAACGCACACACAGGCATGCATCAGTCTTTGCACGCATGTTCCTTCTTGATCAAACCAGGATGTTTCAGCCGAAGGACATTCTTATATCTTTTCATGCTGTTTGAGATTTTCTCTATAACCATATGTAATTTCTAACACGTTCTGGCGAGTCCTCTCAAGCTGAGCGTCATCTGAAGATCTTTAAGCCTCCAGACAAACTCTGGTCAGTGCTGACAAATTTGTGCTCGCCAGCAAAGAGAGAAAAGCTCTCGCCACAAGCTCTCGGCCTTGGAAAGTTACCAGGTCTGCTCGTGACGTCACGGCGGGAGTCAGCGTTATCCTCGATTTACAGGGAAATGTATACGTCTCTGAATTTTAACTTGTACCAGGCAAACATTTAATACACAGCAGCCAATTGTTCCAATGTGGCTTTGAGTTAAGTGCGATGATTCAGCTACAGACTTGAGGAAAGTACTTCTTGGTCTTTTATATTGTTCATTAGGGTGAAAATGAGAGATGGTCGCAGGATAAGAAATATCGAGGTCAGGTAAGGGCGCCTTAAGATAAATAAGTTCTCTTAATAAGTCTATTGAGATAAAATCTGTAGGAAAAAAAGAAACTCCGAGAGCAGAGAGAGGTCTTGTTGCAAAGTCATTATAGTGCAGTGAACACGGGAGAAAGTATAATTGAATCCCCCTGGAGATCTCCAATTCCTCTCCCTCTTCCTCTCGGGTTTGAGGTTAAATACAAAGGAAATACAATAAAGAGGTAATATCCCTCAGTGCAGCCACCACGTTAAATTAACCATTTTTTATTCTTTCCTACAGTGAAAGGTATCTACATCGAGATCCCGTGAAGTCTACAGGGTTTTTATTGGATCTTTACTGAACTGTGCAAGTGTGAAATGCCTTCACAGTAGTTTGTACCTGTAAAAGCCAGCTCTTGTATAAATTACCTGCGTAATACGGCTTGAAAAATACAGACAAAAACACACATCAGTTAACACAGGACTATCAGAGAACCTTAATTATTGCTCATAAACCTCACAATTACACAGGAAATCATGGTGGATGATTTACTAAGTAAATAGACAAAAATGTAGTAGAGCTTTTATACTTCAGTAAAAGTAAGTACTTGCTTTTAAATGATACATTATTACCACAGCTCAGTTGCTGTATGCAATTTTTTTTTAGATTACATAAAGGTTTAAGTAGTTTTACACTATGGGCGGGTGAGGGTGAAGGAGTGCAGGGGGGGGGGTCGATCAGTGCAGCCGATTCCTGTTGGCTAATCCCTGGCCTGTTTAAAGTTGCAGCATTGCAGAAGAAGACAGAAGATACATCAGCTGTTCTCAGAAAGCGCACTACACTCCAGATAATCTCCTGGAATTATCCAGAGCTCTGGCCGTATGTGGGAACACAAACGTTCGAGTCACTTGCTCGGAAAAAAACAAAACAGACAGAAAGAAAAATAGTGTCTCAAGAGGAAAAAAGAGTAGTCAAGCAAAATGTCAACTTGGAAAGATGATGAGATTCAAGAGCTTTTGGTGATGAAGGCCGATGTCGGTGTCGATGCGCTGTAAACAAAAACCTGGGATTTCTGCGGTGGAATTTAAAAGCCGAGTCCTGCCTCCCGCGGCTCTGCCCAGACGCCACCTGAACGCTCCACATAGTTCTCTGTGTTAGAGAACATGTCGGACCCAGACAATCTCCTGCTGCGTTCTGCCTTCCTGAAAATGTCCGGACCCCAATTGTCCTGACATTTTCAGAAGTTCACGTCTAAAAAACAGCTCAAAAGACGCACAACTCCTGACACAACCACGACAACATATTACAACCCACATCAAATCAAACCCCTTTAAACATACGATTGAAAATTATGCTGGTCGTGACTTTAACGTCAAGATCAATAAGAATGTGATGTATGTTTGCATGAAGTATGTCAACCTGAGTCTTTCAATAAAGTTTATTATGTCTCCTGCACACAGAGAATGAACCAGACTTGCAAACTTTTCTGTGTCGTGTATCCTCCGTCATGTAAACGGCTTCACCTGGGTTTGTATGAGGGGAGAAAAACTGTTCGTATTTCAGCCTCGGAATGAGGACACACACGAGTAGAAGGATCGACACACGCTTTGTGCGGCCGCCAGCGAGCGAAGCACTTCTCTGAAAGGCGTTGGCACAACAAAGTACACGGAGGGAATCAAGCTGCTGCCCTGAGCCTCTTTGGCTTTCTCTGAAAACCTTGAATTACCAAGGTCTGAGGATTCTACAGTATGAAAGGGAAAGTCCTCGACAACTGGAGCTGGAGTTATTACTAAACTTCATTGAGTCAAAGCTCGATATTTTTATATTCAAGACACCAACTCGTAAAAAAGCAGAAGGTGAGTTTGGATAAAAACAGTGGAGCACAGATGTAGCTCCACCAAGGCCCAGCGGTTTCCTTAATTCAATCAGGTTGTACATTATTTCTGATTTTTTTTCATCCCTGAACGGGAAAACGGTGAAAATAAAATACGTAGATTCTTCCCTGAGTCACACGTCATCCTTCCAACGCGTCCGATAGTTTTGCTTAATCTCTTGCATAACAAACCAACACACAGATGGGAGTGAAAACATAACCTCTTTAGTGAAAGAGACTACTCACTCTTCTTACAACCTCTTAACTTCATTATTACTAACCCATGCAACTGCTCTAGCTCCGATTACCACACACGTTCAGATTTTCAGAATCTTTAGATTTTGGAGCATTATCCGTCAAACAGATTCACTACGTCTCTGATTTGTTGTGTAACAAACTTGCAGTTGATTGTTATGTTGTGTTATCACTAGGGTTGCAAAGGGGCGGAAACTTTCTGGTAAATTTCCGGAAACTTTCCATGGGAAGTTAAGCTTGGGAATTTTGGGAATTTTGAAAAAAATAATAATACGCAAATTAAATGCTGAGCAATAAAAGCATCATTCAAAACACTATTTTAAAGATGTATGGAATGCAGCACACACTGCAGGTTGAGTTTCAACCCTCCACTGTGCATTCTTCCATCACATGCACAGATAACTCCCAGCATCCTTCACTCTACAGCAGGGCTATTGAGGCCTGCTGTAGTGTGCAGGACTAGTCAGGTAAGTTTCCATGATATTACTGGTGAAAATATATTAGCATGCTGATTGAGGATTGTTCATCTGTTCATCTAGCCTACTTCCATTCATTTATCCATCAATTGTAAAATATGTTTACAGACGATTCCAATTGTTTGGCTAACTATTTATATCTCTGGCATTGCATTAGTGTTTTTTTACAAACTTTTTTCTTATCTTATTCTACAGAACAATGCCACGTGCACTCTCTCATATGTGGAGACATTTCACCTCATCCAATGTAGAAGGAAAGGCTGTGTACATTTGCAAATACTGTGCAAAGACCTATGTTAAGAATGACACAACGATGCAGAAGCATATAGTCAAGTGCCCAAAGTTTCCTCAGGGCTCAAATCAGCCTATGACAAAACAAAATGTTTATATTTATGTCTGTATATGACAAGGTAAATACAGTTAGTATAAATTACCCACAATATTTCCAGTTTATTCCCGTTAATTCCCGTATATTCCCTTTAATTCCCTTTAATTCCCGTGGAAAGTTTCCAACTTTGAATATTCCCGGAATTTTGCAACCCTAGTTATCACAGTATCTGCAGTGTTGTGAGAAGTTGCATGTGTTGGAAAACACCTCTCATCTCTGGATATGACAAGATGTGTGTATCAGAAAACAAAAAATGCTGAATATGTTGTAATAACGACACAGCACTCGTCAAATTTGCACTTGAATTATAGCTTTATTTCAGATTCAGGTCTGTAAAAAAATTACATAAATCAAGAATGGTACTCAGTGGAGAACAGACATCAGCAGTCCCCTTAAATTCAATCAGGCTGTACCAACACACACTCATTGATATCAGTTTTACCAAATGAACACAAAGTGCCATATATCCCTAATGTTAAGGAAAGACATATGTCCAAGAAACCAGAAAAGTGTTGGAATGCTATCAATGCTAACATAAGAAAGTAGCATTTATCAGATTAGCATTATAATTATTTAGCTTTATTGGAGACACAAAGGTCCATATCAGTATAAAAATGAAACAACATAAAGTTATTTGTATGTAACAGAATATCTACTGTGGTTTTATCATCATTTAATCCCTGGTAATAGAACCCTAGCGGCTTCCTGCCGGTACCGAGCACACACGGCCTCCTCTGAGAGAGAACTACAGGTGAGTGAACCTGACACCGAGCTGGCACATACCTCAGACTTCTGAGCGAAAGGTCAGAGTTCAGAGACTCACTACGTTACGAGGACTTTCCGAATCCCACCTGGTTGCTCAAGTTAATGTTATTTACAGCTGACTTGTGATCAGGGATCTCCGAGTGCCAAGCAGGCCAGCGTGGGCAGGGGGGGGGGCTTCAGAGGGGCTTAACCCACAACCCGACACCAGTTCCAGGAAGCCAGTCGAGCTGGTTCACGATGAAAGAGTCTGTCTCCACATAAAACCAAAAGAAAAGTCCAGAGTCACGGGCAAGGAAAGAGGAATCCTCTTAGTGGTCATATCCTGGTGTGCACTTCCATCTGTTGCTCTGTGATCGTCTACATGGGGGGGGAGGGAAATAGATAGGGAGGAGCAACATGAACAGAAATATCAGTTTCCTTGAAAGAGATGAATTCATAACATTCAAAACCAGTTAAACGTCTCCTGTGTGTCTGGAGATGTGGCTTTTTTTTTAGTTAGATTAAAGTAAAGCTCATATTTGTGCTGATAAACAATATGAAGTTTATTAAACTAAAGTATGAATTATTAAATCATGGCAGCAGCGAATCGATGTGTCTATGAAATGCATTATCATCAAAAATACCCAGCAGCGAGGGAAACATGTACCGAGTGGTTTCAGCAACAGTCTGAAATCCAATAGCGTTCAGTTTGCTGTAGAGGACAAAGAGAAAAACTGAGGTTCACACTTGACAGACGGGAAAATGCCCAAATTAGACAAATTAATTATAAAAAAATGTTGTAGATTGAGTTCATGTTGATTGAGATGAGTTGATTTACCACTTGACATTTCAGCTCTAAGATTGATCATTTTGCAGGGAAGAAAAAAAAAGAGAATCAGAATCATTGGTCAAAGAGGCTGAAGCATACAAATAAATCTGCTGACAAAATATGTGACTGTTATTTGCTCCATGTATCTCAATGGGATGAATACGAAATTAAAAAATAAAATCCCATATTAAAGGACATATAAGGAATCCATTCATACTTCTCCTGTTACAAGAGCAGCAGGAAGATTAATTAAGCTGCAAATCATTAGTCAAGATGTTCTAATTATTTTTTAATTTGACGACGAGATCTTAGACGTGAGGAAACTTCACAAATGTAATCTAATGTTTTACTAAAATAGAAGAGAAATAGTTTAAGTTGCCGCTTCGTTCTGTCTAAAGTCATTTTAAAAACTGCTGAGTATCATTTCAAAGTGTTTGAACTTATCTAACACCAGAGTCATTATAGCCCTGGTGACATCAGTGGAAGTTTATAAGGGGAAATCAGTGTATTAACAAAACCAAACTATCCACAACACAGGAGACTGACTGAGTCCACGGCTTGGTTTGCGTTATGGAGAAAAAGTATCTGTGGTTCTGAAATGCAAACCGCAGCGACAACAGCACATCAACACACGGCCGCTGATTTATGTGAATGGTTCATATCAATTAGCAGAGAGCTGCGAGGGGGATGTTAGCATCCAAAACCAAAGGCTTGATTGATGACTGCCATTTTTATCAAGGCATTCATTTCATCATGACTGTCAGCCCAGTCACTCTTTTACTGGGCCCATGTTTTATGGCAGCAGTGCTCAGATTTATTATGATGATAAAAAAGTGGTGTCTGCCTCGTGACAGGCGAAAAACACCATAAACACATTCGGTTTTTTAACTCCCCGGGAAAGGTGGCGACCCGACGTAAACTGAAGAAGACACATTTGTCTGAGAAAACTTTAATTAGTTTGTGGAAACTCTTTGGCTTTATTCTGAAGAGGGGAAAGAGAAGGTGTCCTCTCAGATCTTAGCAGTGCACTGGTGAAAGTTGCGTAAAGAAAGTTCACTTTAACGAGAACGTCGATGAAATCCTGCCAAGGCTTTTGGTCGATTTAATTAAAGCTGGGACAACTTAGTGGGATTGAATTAAATATTTTTGGCAGGAGTAAACCTATACGTTGGGAAGGTGGTGGTGGCTGGGTGGAGTGCGGAGGGGTGGGGTGGACTATTCGTGAAAGATAAGCAGTGAGACCATCTTTTCTTTTCTCAGCTCTATTGGAGAAATATTTTCTTTTCAAAAACAATGAGGGAAGGGTCATGTGAGGAAGTGGCACTTAATTTAGAGGAAGAAAAAGGAGGAATAGGGACAAGATTGGCCGGATCTGTTTAAAACAAATACAACTTTTTGAAACCTGGATTATCTAAATTGGGCTCAGCTCGTCTCCTTGTCAGAATTCATTTGGCCGACTCTCCTCCGCATGCCTGTGAGAAAACGTGGTCTCGGCTGAGGTTAATCCACGTGCAAAAGGTCCCTCTAGATTAGAGGAGTCCATCGCTCTTTCACAGCCGAGGGTCAGGGATCACGCCGCAACTTTCGCTGAGGGCAGGTCGTTTTATTTCCCTGGCTCTTTATCCAGCTGCTGATGCCCACCGTGTGCAATACTCCACCGTAAGCCCTCAGAGGCTCGAGGTGAAATTGACTCCAGGCCGTGAGTGGCCGTTTTGAATGGGCTTAATATTCCAGAGGATAAGTGATAGCTTATGAACTGCAGGAACTCATTCTCACCCTCGTCAACTTCGTTTCATCCTCCTTGACAAATAATAGCACGTCTTAAAAGATAATGGGCTGGGGTCAATTGTTTTTGTGTTAGATAAGTTTAAATCCATTTAAGCAAAAAGTTGCTGGAATACAGAGATGCTGTATTAATATTATTTATGTCTCATAGGACACCTAAACTACATAATTACTATTGATTTAAATGTGCCAATAACTATTCACGTATATATATATAAATTACTCTTTTTATTTGTTACCTTTATATAGCGTTATCATAAAGCCTAATTACAAAAGTAATGAACTACTTTTTACTTAATTTAAACCAAGATTATGAATAGATTACAAAAATACTCTTAGTAATAAAAAGTCAATCAGTAGTTTATTTTTCTAGCACCTCACAAGAGCAGATGAATCACAATTTGCTTCACAGAAGACATAAAAAAAGATGTTATAATACACGATAATAAATATTATTTTTAATTTATAATTATTTATTTTAAAATGCATTTGTAATTCTTTAAAGGGGCTTTTTTGGGTTTTCAAAGTATTCAGTCATTTTCAAAATGTTATATCCAACTCTCATTTCTTGATCTTTTTCCATTTGAAGCATAAAAATACTGAACTTGTAATTGAGTGTTGATAAAAAAAACTAAAATGTGAGCTGCTGTGAATCTTTGTAGAAACATTTCAGTGTCTTCAATAGTCAAATACCTGTGACTGTTCATCTGTTAAACTCTGGGGGGCAGTGTTGATGCAATGACTCAGTACACAGCTCATGAAGAAAATCCACCTCTGATACAAACATCTAAGTACTTTGAATATGTTTCTGTTTTACTTGTGGAAATTTACATCACTTATTAAGCTAAATTAATTAATTCTTTTCCAAATATGATACATTTTAACAATTATTATTTGTATTTTATTATTCTGCACAGAGGATTTGCTTTAACTGTGTTTAAGGAATATCAGACTTCAAATAGTAAATCCATGTCTAAACAAGACCTAGGTCTAAACATTTCCATAATCTTTACTATAAACATGGCTATCCATATAAATATTTGTATTGATCATCAATAAATAGTTTATATTTGTTTATTTCCATTATTTGTTTGGATTGGATTTTGAGTTAAAAAACATATTTCTGGTAAGCCGATTAATTCAATCATTGCCAAAACATAATACATAATTAAAAACATGAAGAACCGGAACTGTTTTTCAGCTGCAAGTTTGAGATGCTTGTAAAAAAAAAACACATGAGAGGGACTAGAAATTGTAAATAATATAAAATGTAGTAATAATAATAATTTGGATGCTATGGAGATCATTGAGTATTTTTAAATTAAAGTTTTGAAGATATCTATAACATTTAAATAAATTATGTTTATTTATACATATATACAAATATAACAAATATATTGCACTATTTTAGAAAAATCATATTTACTTTGTGTCTGATTATATCAAAATAAAATGCATTTATTTTGCTGCAAGTTTGTAGTGAATAATAAACTATATATTCAAATAAGGAGGAATACATTTTCAATATGGTTTTGAATTAATGCTGTAAATTCAATAACAAGTATTTCCTATAAATATGTTAAACTATTTCTCTTTCTAACATTTATGGTGATGTGTTATGTAAAAATATAATTGAAAGAAACAAACACAAATGATGTGGTAATTGTAAAGATGAAACATGCTGAATAATTACAAACCCACACGCAGCTCCGTGTTGCTGCTGTTACGTGGCTCTGCCTCTCAGCAGGCAGCTGGACGGGCTAACGGGTGATTATCTGAGAAGCTGAATGCTGAAATACTTCAAGCACGTGTGGAGAAAAACTAATTTCTCCTTGCTGCACCTTGTGTGGAATAGTAGGAAGTAACCTAACAAGTAATTTGTTGGGTGTAATCTGAGCTACTCTGTGTTTATAATAGATTACTGCAGCCTGTAAAACTCTGGGGATTGGAGTCTGCTCTTACAGAACGTACAGTACTGTACTTTTTATGGATCACGGAGTCACAGGAGAACATTGGAAGATTTATGCCACATTCAGACATCTCTGCTTCGCATTACGTATATTTTATTACCGTGCGGCCATTATGAGATTGCGTGACTGAGCGATCTCTGTGGGCAATATTAGAGGAGGAGTATTAATATCAGTTCTTCGACATCTTTCACGTCTCTTCTGGCTCGAGTCAATATTGGGCTTGTGTATGGAACTCATTATAGCGAGCTGCTTTCTCGGTGCCTGGCTGTTTTGTTCCATCTGTGTTGTAGTCACCTGCACATGATCTGAACTCAGCCAGTCAAGTGACCTAGAATAAATACAGTCAAACTCAGTGGAGGCAAATAAATCAGCCTGGCTCATTTAACCCGTAGGAGTCCTGCTGCCGAGCCACGGCCGTGCAGCGTCTAATAAGAACGACATGTTTGATGACAAATAACTAAATTCTTCTTTTTCCAGTGACTCGACAACATGAAGTGTCACTCCCCGTGTTTACTTCTTCGAGAACCAAGTCCCCATGAGCACACCTTCGAGCCAGAACATTCTTTGTCTGTACTTTGACATCCATCACTTTCTTTGTACCAAAAGCAATATGACATGTTTATGTTTATTGGAAATGTTTTATCCTCCGCGGGTATCTTTCCTTGCATGTCATCCCTTTGTATTTGAAACAATGGAGTAAAGTTTTGGTATATCTATAATTCGAATGGCATCTGTCTTTGTCGTCATGTAATATAAAAACCAGCCTGTGTTTTATTCTTTACCCAAAGACACTGGAATTTTACTCCCAGCCTCTTGTGTGGGAAATACTACTCTAAACTAATTTTAAAAATATGTTGTCAGCTCGCAAGATGCACGATGATGCATTTGTCGTTTTATGGTAATTAATACTGTCAACTTGGACCTGGATGAGAGTAATCTCATTAAGGAAGCAGAAAACTCATAAAAGTTAAATGTCTTATGATTATTAATATGCACACTTATTTTACGGGAAGCCTTTTAATTGTTTGTTGGGATTTTATTGCCAATAAAGTTACTGCCAGACACCGCCGTGTCATCTTAAATCTGCTTAGTGCAAACACAAGTCAATGTTCAAAACTTAATTGTGACGTGTTTTGAAGTTAAGATGAACCGTGAGTCAGACTCAAATCAGCCGGTTATGGTTTTGTGATGATTCATGAACAGGAGGGAACGTTTTTGGCCTCCTGGAGAAAGTTAGATTTCTCTCTGGGTTTGGTTGTTTGGCTCCGTTATTGGAAAATAACTCCTGTTATAGGTCCATCTATCTGTTCAACCACATGACGTCTCGCGTGTGATGCACGTCGGCCTCATACAGCAAACTGAATATATCAAGTTAACCGAATTGATTTCTGAAATACAATCCTGCTTTACTGGTCCAGCTAATGTGACAGTCATCATGTAGATGTCTGATATGACACCATTGTTTATTGCACAAAAAAGAACCAGTACAGTCAATACTTAGATTCAGTTTTTTATATTATGAAATGACCCTCACATCACAATGCTGTTGAAAAACTAACTGAATGTTAACTCAGCAAACAAGCAGATTTTAATATTTTATTAAAATGAATTGCAACTGCTTCTCATATTTGAAGACATTTTGGATTTGCCTGTGAAAAGTGATCCATAGTTTGTCATAATAAGCTGAAGTTTCCTACTCATACTCTCTCTATGGGACCAGGACACAAGTTGAGCTCTGAGTTGATCATTAGTGGAAAAAGGGGGGAAATAATAATTCATAGATAAAAGCTATAAATTCAAATCAAATATAACTTTTGCCTTAAATCTATTATCATTTGACATTTATGTTTTTTCCATCTGTGTAAATACACAGAGATGACAGGAAAAAAAATGGTTTTATTCAGAACTACACATGAAATCATAGCCAACAAAGTGATTCTGTAACAGGATACACACACACACACACAGACACAAGGAACACTCTGCTAATTCTCAAGAACTTAACTTATGGTAGAAACTAAAACACAAACATATATTGAATGAATATACACACAATGTTAAATTATGTTGTGCTAATGTAAACAAAATTGCAATATGTATTGTAAAAAGAAAAGGAGATACATAAATAGATTATATAATACAGAATTAATGCTTTTGTTAGAATGTGTGTTACAGAGGGAACATGTGTTGACCACAAGAATATTAATAATAAAACATGTGAATCTGTTAATTTAGAATCTTTAATATAATCAACATAACAACAGCAGTGTTCTATCAGATAGAGTTTATACCATCTTACTTACTAAGATATGATATTTACCATCGTTTTAGTACAGTCATCTTTTTTATATATATTTAAATAGATGGACATAAAACAAACAAACAACAACAACAACAACAACAACAACAACAGAAGCAGGGCAGGTGAGAAGAAGAAGTAGAGTTTCATCAAACTTCATGAGACCCGAGTGAAACTCACTTTGTTTCCCCGGTGCTCGTCACCTGTTACCGGGGCTGAGGCTCCTCTCTGCCCGGGGACAGCTCCACGGAGGAGCCGGCACTCTCCGGTCCGAGTCCCGGCCACAGAAG
This sequence comes from Limanda limanda, assembly GCF_963576545.1. Lineage (NCBI taxonomy): Eukaryota > Metazoa > Chordata > Actinopteri > Pleuronectiformes > Pleuronectidae > Limanda > Limanda limanda. The sequence goes on from NC_083639.1 coordinate 25,148,438, forward strand.
AACCGACATGTCCGAGTGGAAGCGTCCAGGCGGCGGGGACAAGTGTCTCCATCTTTTTAAAAACAAGTCCCTCACGGTCCTCATGACACTTCTTCTTCTTCGCTGGGTGAGGACAGTGCGGACTCCTCTGATTGACAGCCGGGCGAGTGGAAGTGGCGGGGGACGGGGGTGTCGGCTCCTGTGTGTTCGCGGATACGTTGACAAATCTCATATTTTACACCTTCTAATCTAACTCACAACAACAAACACACATTGTGTTATTTGTCTTTAACAACACGGTGGGATCAACCCATCGCTGCGACGCGGGGCTGACTCCCCCCGCCGCGCCGCGCTCCCCTCCGTCTGAGCCTGAGTTGGTCTCGCCCGGACTCGGTTGAGATTTGAGTTGCCTCGGCTCTCCGGCGTCGCTGCGCTGGAGGTGAAGGAGCCGGTCCGCCTCCGCTGTGCATGGCTCTCCGGACCTACTTTATGTGAATGCGCCTCAAACTGACCCATAATGGATATTCTGTGGATATTATGGAGCTTACCGGCGGTCCTCGCAGTGGAAGGTAAGCGACCCCCGGTCCTCCCGGCGGCGGCGAGAGTTGTGAGACAAAGCGCGTTGAATGGTGGTGAAATAAAAAAATAATAATTAAAAAAAACCCGCTAACGGATCTAAAATAAATGAAGTGTTCCGCTGCTTTCGGTTATTTCTGCGTGTTATTTCAGAGCCAGGCAGGTGATGGGGACGTTAAAGCAGAAAAAAAAAAACAAAAAAAAAAAACGTGCTCCCGCATCCGCCCCGCATCATCCCGCAGGTGAACGGATGCGGTTAACGGCGCTAATTAATTTGCGGGGGAGGTTTTGCGTGTCATGTGAGCTAGCTCCAGCAGGTCCATCAGGTGCGTGCAGGTGGTCGTGGCTGTCAAACACTGGAGGGGGGGGGGGGTTACACTTGTAAAGGTTGCCACGTTTTTTAATTGCACTAGTTTCAAGAGGCTGAAAATGATAACACGTCCTGTAAGTTTAACTTGATGTGTTTGTGTTGTTGTGTTGTGTTGTGTTGTGTTACAAGGACGTGACGCTTTTTCTAAGCTGTGTGGCTCAGCACAATGAAACATGGTGGGGTTAATCTCTATGGTTTTGCTAGGGACACTCACAAAATAGCAGGGTTGTGTTCCAAACGTACTATTTGCTAGGATGTGAGACACTTTCATTGTGTTGTTTGACCTTCAATCCTCTAAAAAATAGTATTTTCTTGAGTACATAACCCAAATTTCATTGTCCCTTTTTATTTCAGAGTGGATCACTCTTTAGTTAATAGTCCAACATGTGAAGAAATTGGAGGAGAACTTGTGTCCAAAATATTATGGTGTGAAGAATCCAGGTCCAGGCTCTCAAAGGGGTTTTGAAAAATGAAAACAGCTTTTATTTCAATGGGCTTGAATCTGTAAAACACACCAACGCGTATCGGCTTGTGCCCTCGTCTCGTGGTCTATGTACAATATGGGAGTTTGTGTAGCTGGACTGGAGTGTTTCCCTGTGACAAGAGGCTCTGGCCCGGCGGAGGATGGAAAGTGTCAACCCAGTCATCCCGGGTCATCATTCAGGTTATTTTGAGGATGCTGTCAGAAAGCAAAACGTGTCCTCTTCCTCTGGTCAGTTTGACTAAACCTCATAATTACAGGCCCAGCTGAGAAACTACAGGAAAGACTCAAGCGAGTGCAGCCACAGCATGAAACGTCAACAACAACAGAAAGAAACACAGGAATAAATACTTAGTTGCGTTGTGTTTTTAAAGTTGAACAATTTTTTTTAGTCTACGTGTATACAAATGTCCCAAATTTGTATGGAGACGTTGGAGGACCTGTCGGTTTCATGTGGGTCTGGCTCAGACTTTGACAAATGTTGTGTATTTCAGCAGACAAGCACCGACTGCTTCTGTTTAGGGTTCGAATGTAGTTACACAACTTAAGTCGACATTACATTACTCATGGAAGCTTAAAACTTCACAACTTTTACATTTGCGTCAAAGCTTCGTAATATTATTTAAGGATTGATCACTTGATGTTGTCTTAACAATAATAATTGGAGGGAACATTTACATGAAGTCCAGTCTTGGAAATAAAACAACACAATACAAATACGTTGTACACATTTCACAAATTGTACTTTTTAAGTTGCATAAATTAGGATGTATATTTTTTACGATATATTTTTAAAATTAATAGAATTTGCAATGATGTCTAAAAATGGATTAGGTGTGTTTTAAATCTATAATCATCTCATAATGTCATGTTCTGTGTCCTCATATATGTAAATTATATATTTAATATCAACATTAGACTGAATTTACATTTGATTTTTATGAAAATGTGTCCTGCAAAAATCTGCCTTGTCACATATGTGTTCTCAATTTTCAACATGATTTGTTATCTTTAATTACTCAAACCGTGATTTCTTATGATTATTTATTCTACACTTTTTATCCTTCATGACCGGGAGGAAGCGAAAAACACAGGATGGGAAAATGGCCAAAAATAATAACGCTTCACAGTTTTCTTCTTCCCCGTGTTGTCTTGTTCTCTCTTATAATGCAAACATGGGGACAGTTTGTCTGCATGTACTGGGAAGTGTATCTGTAAGCTGAGAGCGCACAGGGCCTCAAACGCCACTCGCTACGGCGCCTCAGTTATTTTAATGTGTTGAAATACACCTAGCGCTTGATGGATAAAGGTCGTGTTGATGTGTAATGTTACTTAAGGAAACAACAGGATACACGTTGCCATACATTTCGAGCCCGTACTGCTAGTGCCCCCCTCCATTTTACCCAGTGAATCACTGAAGCCGCCCGTCCAATGAAGTTTCAGGGATGGCTTACGTATGAAAAATAAAGGGTTGAAAAAGAGGTCACTGCGGATCTAATCCAGAAAAAAAAAAAGCACTTCCCAGAATGCAACAGAAAATGTCCCTTCGGTGGATCGTTTTGACACGTTTAGTGCCGGGACACTACATTTCTCCTATTGTTGCATTTGTTTGACGTAGAGCGACGCCTTCGATTTCTTCTGTTTCTATCCCACGGACGTTATTCACTAAATGTGCACTAACTAACATCGTGCTGTTGAATTTTAATTTGTCATTGATCGCAGTAGAACTCTGTGTACCGTGACAATTATACCATATAAATCGAGTAGAGTATTCGTGAAATCACAACTCCCACATTCCTGCAGGTTCCTGGAACTGTTTTCTGGAGAGCAAACCTATGAAAGGGCTTCTTGTTATACAAATAATCAATGAACCAGGCATGGACCACACTGGAACGGATTAGGGGATTAAAACAGGAGCCAAATTTAAGAAAATCTTGGCTGTGCCCGAGTGACCATTTTGAAAATAGTAAGTCAACAATCCCAAACCACGTTAAGTCTGACGTACTGTCAATTAGCCCAATGCTAATGTTTGAGTTTGAGCTTGTGACCTTTTCCCTCCGCATCGTATCTCATTTTAGTCTATTCCACTATATTCCCTCTGTCTAGTCTGAATTGCCGTGTTAGATAAATATGAATGGAATCCATTCAGTCGTTAGAGGCATTCAACTTGTTTCTCAGAGGCATTTAATTCACCCTGTGGAATGTGAAACAACTCTAAATTGTTGATTAGCGGTAATGTAAGCTGCCATTGATGCCATGTCCTATTGGTTCGGTTAACAGGAAGAGACGGGCTCTTTTAGAAAATTAATGGAGGTAGAGCTGCCAAGGAAATTAGCCTAGCCATGTCAAACATATCTATGAAAACACACTGTGGATTTATCTCTTCATTAGCTCGCCCATTAATTGTCGCCCGCCATACCAACAACAGCACTCATATAATTTTGTTGAGTGGAAGTTTTCAGATTCATCCCCGGCTGTAAAACTGCAGCAGCCTCCATTGTTCTGAGGAGATGGATTTTTACAAGACGTATCATTTGGCTTTTCTGTGTTGTACCAACCCCCTTCTGTTGTGGTATTACAGTTTGTACTGTGCAAACACAGAAAACAAACGCTTTCCGGGTGGATTGGTGTTGCTATGATGCAACGACAACAACCACCTCCAGACTAGTATGCAAGTTTTTGTTGGGGGGTTAACAGGATGATAGATCACTTTGATACGACATTTCTTCTTTCTTTTTGCTTTGAAGGGAACATAATGGGACAGAAACCACAGCAGAAGATGCTGAAGTGGGTTAGAATGAGATCACAGCATGGAGTCTTTCAAAAAATGTCTCGCAGATTTGATTGCATTTCAATATGTGCTGCATTCCTTCAGAGCTCCGTCAAGCACTGGAGCGTTTGAAAGTTGGCAAACACTGACCAAGCTGATGTTTGGACATTTTTTCATTTAAAATAAATTTGAATTCATTCTCCAAATTACATATATTACATTTGTGTTCTGCTTAACCCCTTACAGTATCCGTCATGCACAAAGCAGAGCAGCCGGATACTAACGGTACGATTGGTAATGCTTTGAAAATCCTGACAAGTTTGGTAAAGATGCTTTCATATGCAAAACCGGTAACTGTTTTTTAACCGGAATTGTTTAGTGAGGCACAGGCATGTGAGTGTAACATGGAAGCATTGTGTTTAGTGGAAGGGGAACAAAAGACGGCACAGAGGCGGGCTCAGAAATGGGATTAGATAAAAGGTAAAATGAGTGACCGTATACAATCCAGTGTTTTCTCAGTCCACCCAATGAGCAGATGCAGGGAGCTCGCCTGCACGCCAACCGCCACAGTGGGCTTTCACAAAGAATCTGTCTCTATTCAAGCCCTAATCCATGCTGCCGAGCGCCTGGGCATTGTCACTTTGCATGCAAAATTTCAATTAGTGCTGGTACCAGTTGTTTCACTTGAAGGGGAGTGTCACATTTCAGAGACTTCTGTGTCTACCTTTGGGTGAGATTGGGGCAGAAGTATCACTGCTCTGCTTAAGAACATGTAGCGCTCTCTGCCAGGCGTAGGGTTACTGCCATTGGTACCAGGCTGCTTTTCTTCATTGTTGCTATTGTACAGTACAGTACAGTATGAGCCCCTGACCTCAATCACAGAGTTATAATGTAAAAGTTAAAGTTATGACATCAATTATTAAGGCATATTTCCCTTGTTAAAACCTTTACACACTATTTTGAAATTGAATGTTTTTCACCCAGCTGGCTCTACATGCAGAATAGTTGCGTATGTTTCTCCTGGCTGCAGTCGGTTCGACCAGTTTAACTCCGGACTTGTTTCAGGACATGATGGTCTGTTTGACACTGTTTCCATACTTCAGCTGTTTGACTCTGCTGCGGTTCACTGACACCAGCCAGCTCCTCAGACTCTCCTTCCTCTAAACGCTCCAACCCAAACATATTTGCCCTTCTACACTAAAAAGGCATTTTAGCTAGTGGAACATATTTGATGAAAGAAATCAAGAAATTAAATTTGTGGATTCAAAACAGTACTTAAGCCATATTAATATGGCGTCAGGATATCACTTGTGTTGACCTGGAAAGGCTTGTGACATAGTAGAACATCACTAAATGGGCCATGTTGTAACCTGACAGCGTAACACAGTGAAACTGAGTAAGGTGCGAGTAATGACATATTTGACTAAAATGGAAATCTTGTGGGGAATCTTATGAGTGGTACTGTAAATGAATGGATGGCAGCCTGAGTGTGACAGATGTTTGGCGCCACTACCGCTAACGATTTTGGTAACATTTTCCGAAATTGATTCTGTTCTCACTGTTTAGACATTGCTGTGGGTTGTTAGTCCATTTGAGTTGAAGATGATAGGTTGTACTCAAGGTTTTTTTCTAACACGTCACATTCCCAGGGACTAAAAATATGCATGTAACACACGGGATATATCACAGAGACCATTCGTACAGCACCCTAAATATTTTTTTTTGCCTTATGTTCTGTAAAAAACATGTGCATGTTGGTCAAGATATACAAGATATGTCTGATAAGATGAGATTGGCCAATAAAAATCGTCTAGCGTTATATTGGTCATGCTCTAACGGCATTGCTTGGTAGACTCACACAACACACTCACGTCCCGGTGTCTGCGTGGAAAGTGCACACATCCACTCGGCACATGACTTTGGTTGTGGCTGTAGCTGTAGCTCTACTCCCACAGATCTACCAGCTTGTATAATGAATCACATTTTAAGTGAAATTTTGCTTGCGTTCACTACATACCGCAGACTTAGGAGAGGAAACGACTCGGGATCAGCTTACCGGAGTTCTGGATTTAACTACCACACTGGGTAGCACATTGTACATACATTGTAAATTAAAATCACAATATAACCTGCTGAATTACAACTTTAGAGGCCAAACTCTGAATGCAACTAAATCACAATGCACAACCTTCACACACTGAACACACTGAGGTTTCTTTTGTGCACTATTGTCAGTGACTTTTCACTGGTTCTGTATATTTATTTTGTCTCCTTCAGCTGTAATCAGACCTTTTTGATGTTTGGTCAGATATGGCCGTTACTTGATACTTTTAGAAAATGAAAATAGTTTTAAGTCGACAGGTGTTCCAAGTCCTTCGTTATGCAGTGTAATGCTGACACTGTTTAACTGCCTCCAGCGACTGAATAGAGTTGGCTCCTTTCAAAAAAATAAATACGACGTGCATTAGTCTCCCTAGGTGCTTTTTAAGCTTTAAAAAATTGGCACAAAAAAGCAACTACATCACTTTGTTCAGCCGGTGCAATTCCTGATGTATTCCATGTATCACCCTTGTCAGACGCCCGGCTCTGATTTAAAGCACACTCAGTCTTAAATTACCACTGATTATTTTGCCGTGAAGCTTTTTGCTTTCATGCAGTATGTGCTGTAAAAGGTGCCTTATTATGATTAGATTTTGCGCTGCGACTGCGAGTTATTAGCTTTTGGAAATATGTGATAGATTAATGCAAAGGACCAAAGGGAGGAGAGGAATCGCACTGTACTTAGAAACCAAAAGGGTGTGTGTATGTGTGTGTTATTTATCTGTTTCAGTCACCAGTTAATCAAACAGAAGCCTTTACCTCATCAATTAATTACATCAGGTACTACATATTATGACGGGAAATTACCATGTACTTTAGAAATGTTGCTGATTTTGTTCACATCTGTTGATTTCTTAAAGAACTGAGACATTTGACTGCTGCAGTTTCTACTTGCATGGGCACAGGGATGATCTTGGATTTGGGTTCCATACAATTCGGAAATCACAAGTGCACACATGTTTGAGTTGGCGAGGGAAGTCTGAAAGGATTTCTTAATCCTCAGTGTCATCGTATCTTAAACACATAAAGATACAAAGCTGTACCCACCCACTTTCACCTAGGGTTGTTATGGCCAGTTCATGTGTTGGTTCATTAATAGTTTCACTTAACTCTTTGGATTTGAGGCATCCTTCTTAAAATGTCTAACTTTGACTTCTTAAGGTAATTGCCAGTAAATACACAAGTTAAATCTTGAATACTTTGTCTGGACTTTCCCTTCATTTTGAGGTTTTTATATCAATGGCTAACATTCATCACGTTCTTTATTCAGTGAGGATCCGGTGTTTTATGGGTCTACAGTTTTGTTTTTCTTGCCGTGCTTTGAGGATTTGGATACAAGGGCCACGACAACGCAAGATGTAGCGCCCTGCAGCTCTTCTTAGAATTTTAAGAAACCTCTCATGTCCCCTAACAAGTTTGCAGACAGATGCTATGAATTAATTCAGGCAGCTTCACTCTGCAACTCAATTAAAGTTTGTGTCCGTCAGGCCTGCCTCAACCCGGGTGGAACAAAGTTCGATTCAATAAAGTTTGAATGTGATGTTCTCTTGCTACTGAAAGAGATCAGATGGGATGAATGCTTAGTTACGGAATAAACTTGCTTTACCTCCGTGTAACCTCTGGTATTTCACACAGGAATCTAGATCAAGGATGTTCTTATATCCTGCTATCTTAATTAGCACATGTTAATTGGCAATGTGCAGTCTCTTGTTAAGTCGTATTTCTTAAAGGAGATCCTGATTCATCCTAACCCGTCGGGAATAGAAATCATTATGGGGCAGTGAAATGTATTTCCAGACATTATTCATAACAGGAAAACGTGTAACACTCACAATCAAAATGGCCCCGACAACATCTCGGCTCGATTTGCAGTGTGAATTCTTTATGCAGCTCCTTAATTTGTCTGAAGTCTCGGCCATTATGTGGAATCAATGTTTTTTTTTTACGTCTTTGTCAGTGTTTATTTCCGCTCTTTCATCCAGGCCGTAAAACTGTTTATTCATTATCCTCAAAACGATAATTGAGTTTGCTTGCAGAGCGGAGACGGACTGATCAATGTGGACCCCCACCCCCTCGCTCCTGTCACATCCTTCATGTGAATGTTGAGTCATTCACATTAACAATATGGCGCTTGTGATATTCAACGCAGCAAAGTCAGCTATAGAGCTAGGACGCAGTGAGACAGAGGGAGGAGGAGGAGGAGGAGGAGGAAGAGGAGGAGGAGGAGGAAGAGGAGGAGGGAGAGTGTACCCTGAGAGAGGTCAGACCTCGTTTCAGAGCGCCACAACCACACACACACACCCCAGGTACTGTGACACGGGCTTTATGAGTGCGCCCGGAGAACACAAACCCACGGGATTAGTGTCTGGCTCTCAATGTCCCCGGGAGCAGCGCCCGTCGGCCGAGACAAAGCAGCGGCTGATTGCGTCGTCATCTGCATCACAAAGGGAAGCCTTCTCTACCTGAACCGCCACGCTGCACATCACATCTATCAGCGACTCTGGACCCACGTGACATCTGCCTTTTTTTTTTTTTTTTGTCCATCTCTGTCTCTCCCCCCCTCTCCTATTTGGTCTCACGCCGTCTGTCCACCGCGGCTCATCGACAGCACAAACCCCTCCCCCTCCCTGGAAACTACCTTCTTAGTCTGCAGCAGCACTGGCTGTTTTTCATGTTTGTGCCGGTGGATGTGTGCTCAGTGCTGTGTGCATCATCTCCTCTACGCTACAAAGAGCCACTAACACATTCGCTGTCTTTCCTCTCTCCCCACCCCCCCCCCCCTCTGGCTCTGGCGGGATCGCTGTGTCCCGGCTCGGCCAACATCCAGACACATCAGACAAAAAAGCTGCGTCTCTCCCGCTGTCAGACCCTAACAGGTCTATCGCTCTCTCTCTCTCTCTCTCTCGCACAGAGAGGACGACCGAGCGGAGGTGCTGCCAGCCAGCAGACCCGTTTCATCTGATTAGTGGGACACGCAGGCAGCCTCTGCTCTTGTATAACCGATGACTGTTATCTTGTGTTGGTGACCCAGCCAGTTCCAGCAGCCATAACAGAGATGGATCAAGCTCCCGTCTTCGGATTATCATCTTATGCTGATGTACAGACGAGTTTAGGATAAGCCTTACGTTGGCTTTTATGTTTTTGCAGAGCTTTATCATCATCGTCAAACACAAGTTCCCCTCTTACTTTCATATTTGTGACCTGAATGTGCTCATACAATTATAAAATTTCATTTTTCGAGGGGGAACAAAGATGGTGGGGCTATCTCAGGAACGATAAGTGAAGCTGAACTGTACACATTTTTTTTTTTAATCTTCCATGAACGAAGCTTTATGATTAGATTCAATAGATTAACGTCGATATGAAAAGCAAAGGGAGAGGGATGGAAAGGGAGAAAATTACTTTCTGTTTCTGTTGGCAAGTGATTGCATTAGCTTAGAGAATTGGGAGTCATCACAAAGCAATTAAGTGATTTGGCCTTTGACTGTGATTTTTAGAGAGCTGGAGCGTGTGTTGTCACAGTCGAAGCTAGAAATCACATTCGATTAGATGTAAAAGCTAATTAACCTTACATTGGGAGAACATGATCTACATGCAGAGCAGAAAACAAGCACTGCTGCGTGGTTCATTCTGAAGAAGCCATAATAAATCTAATGAAAACTAGGAAGAGTGCATACCCCGGCTAAGGCCTAATCAGTCTCGCAATGTTAGAGAAAGTCCAAAACATATATCTGGATCATTCTTTCAAGTTTTCGTCGTAATCCTGCATAAACAAATGCAGCTGAAAACATAATGTCCTATGCAGAGGAAGAAATGTATGGAGCAGGGTTCAGAGGTGTGGAATCCCAAAGGGGGGGGAGGGTCATTGCAAGAGCAAAGTTTAATGCATTTCTTAGTGCTTAATCACCTGTAGTCAATTATTGAAGAGTGTAAGGCCACGTCAGCTAATTGTCAACATTAAGCGTGTAATTTCATTTCAGCTTTCAGGGAGAGAACTACTGGGAACTGATGGAGACACTATCTGACTACAGATTGTTCTTCTTCATGTGAACTAAACAGCGTGTTGAAAAAGGAACATACGGTCACAAAAAGCCACGTGCTTTGACAAACAATTGATATAAGTGCTTGGCATCGACGAGTGGGCTCAATATTCTTATTTTTTACGATGGTTAAAATGCTTATGTGGAATCAAGGAGATTGTGGATTCAAATGCGAGACCGATTCATGAATAAAAGCATATTTTATGAGGGAAATTTACGAGGTCTGGAAAACATTACGACTTTTTAAGGGCTAATATGCACTCAGTTGCCAATTTATTGGGTACACACGGCAAAAACTAATCCAGTCTAATGCAGCAGTCCTTCAATAAATCCCCCCCCCCCCCTCATGAAGGTTGTAATGTTCCGATTTTGTGGAAAGTACATTTTTGAGAGGTGTTGATTCAACGGCATCAACTGAACATTAGCTTGTGTTAAACTATGTTTCATTATGCAGAGGGAGTCTGCTCTCACTGATATGAATGGGCTGAACAAAGCACTACGACCACCTATCAGAACGTAATGGTGTTGTTTGAACACAGTGTTATCAGTGGTCTGGATTCCCTGAGATATGAACGTAAAACCAAAGTTATAAAGCTTTTGTTTCACTGTCAGTTTTCTCTTATTCCCTTTGGTCAGTTCTTTCCTTTGTGTTCAGTATCAGAGTGGCTCAATATAACTGTGTTTTAAGTAGATGGTGTCTATATCTACACACACACACACACACACAGACACACACACACACACACACACACACACACACACACACACACACACACAGACACGCACTCTGACCAATAGAAACTGGGGACTGATTTGGTTATTGTGTGTGGTTGCCCTGTTGACAGATGGACACAACATGCTGGTTTCTTAGTCTTCTTGTGTTTTCGTGGTTGTGAATAAAACTTTAAGCCGTAATTTGAAGGGATCGGTCATTTAAAGAATGAGGGAGAGGGAGAGGGAGAGAGAGCTGCAAGCCATAAATAGCTGTTTCTATGCCCCTCCCCCTGACGCCAGGGAGAAACGCAAATAATTTGGCGGAGATTGCCCATCACTAATGTGGAGCCCAATTTGATTTGAAGTCTGTTTAAAGAATTACCACATTTCTGAGGACTGGGTTTTGGCTCATTGGGATAAAGTCATTTTTTATGCATGATGCAACACATCAATGGTTTCCTTGCAAAACTGCGTATTTACATAATAGAATTGACTGCGTAGGCATGTTGTTCAAGCCCTAAACTAGTCCCTGTGGATTCCGCATAATTTGTCCTACCATTGCAACTTTGCAGCAAATTTGACCAATCAACATAGTTTCCTGCTGGTTTCACCTAACAGCAGTTTCCCCACTAACAACGTTAAACCATAAACACGCATATCACCACTCTCTCTGGTGAGTTAAATGAAATGTGCATGGTTTGTGGTGACATTAGTGTCGTACAATCATCCATGACAAACTGTGTGTGTTTGTGGGTTTAAGGAATAATGTCTCAAAAAGCCTGGCGGTTTCTGGACAATGTCAGTTAGCAAATTAGCTTCTGTAAAGGTTATAATATGTCAAACAAATCAATGTTTTTGTGTTTCATTCATTCATGGTTTAAGATTGTCTCAGTTGCTGGAGTTAACAGAGGTGGACAAATAATTAGAGCAGATACGTCTCTTCTTAAAATGACAAAACACAGTTATGGTTAGGATCTGATGGATCTACCAGTGGGCGGCGGATGGAGAACACAGTGAACCTCACTGTGGTTTTATTATGAGGATTTATTTAATTTCAAACCGAGCCATAATTTGAATTGATTAAAAGCAGGACTTAACATTTGTTTTATTTTTTTCTTCTCTGACCTCATACCACTCTAATCAGTCTACCTCGGCCCACGGCTCCAAAATCAATAATCTGGACTCAGCAAAGAACGGACCCTTATCATTGTGTTTATGGAGTCCTATTAATTGACACTTCATTGCAGTCGTTTCATATGCAGCAAAGCCGATGATAAATGTTCCTTTGGGGCAGAGAAAGCTAACGTGGATTTACATAATCACTTGTCCGCGAGTGGATCTAGTGTTGGGAGCAATCAGCTGCGTCTGCACACACTCACACTTGTAAAAGCTCTCGTCCCTCTCTTGTTCCGACTAACATTTCATTGTTATTTTACTCTAATTTAAAACCTCTTAAAGATTTCCAGCAGGAAATACTACTCTCAAACGCATGCCTCGAGTTCGAGAGCTGCCAAAGAAAGAGCAATACACGTCTTTAGGGGTCAATAAAACGATGTCTGGAATGACAATCCAGCCATGAGGTAACGTGGCCTACAGAACGGGAGCCAGGTATATAAGGAGATGGTGAAATGATGACTGTTTTCCATGCTTCCCTCTGGCAAAGCCCTTTGGGTAGGAATCACAATGGATCTTTTGGGAGGGCAGCTGGAAAATCTATAGAGATCCTCCAGAGACCCGCTGTGCATGTGAAATCCATCAATAGAGATCCAGCTGAGACCATTTAAACGAAATGGATGTTATATGATAGGGTTAAACATGTAGAATATTATTATTCATTTCAGTCCAAATTGGTTTTTCATCTGCAGATAACGCAAGCGGGCGTGGACGTCCATAAAGGCACCACAGAATGTGTCTTGTGTTTCATACACTCACTGTACATAGAAACAGTCCATCATGCTGCTGACCTATTTTTAGCTGTGGACGGAGAGACCAAGATTGGGCAAGTTAGAATGACCTATTAAACCAGGATTTACTGTGTTTGGTCAGTATTCATTGTAGTTTATTACCAAATATGACAAAGCAGCAGATGAAGGTCAGTAGAAGTCAGGATGGGGGGGGGGGGGGGGGGGGCTCTCACCTGTATCAGCTCTGGTATTGCTGGACTTTTCTAAACCACCATTAATCAGGAATTCATGTGTAATATAAACAATCTGTATACTGTGTATATTACATTGAAGGATTGCAGACAAGTTATTTCATTACTTTTTACTCTTGCAATTATTTTCTCAACTTATTCATTGATTGACTAATTGGCAGCTTTCAAACATGCACTGAAGTCTGGACATTTTCCTGCCAGCTCCTCAGTAACATGAAGTGAGCCCATGTGAGAGGGAACATGTCTGGAAAATCCAGACGTGAGTCAGTGGACATGGCGCTTGATGATGTTAAATAATAAGCAACCGAGGCGAAACTGGCTCACAAGACAATGTCAACTCTGAGAGACGATTTGAATTTAGAGTTTTGTGGTATAAGGCCAGAGACTGGTGAATTTTTATCATGTCCTGCTTTACCCGGGTGTCACCTGAACAATCTCCTGCTGAAAGGCAAACTATGGAAGATGCTTTCCCTCTGTTCATGTTAGTAAACAGCTATTGTCTCTATGTCCATGATGTAACTTGTTTTTGGAAATGTGTCTGTTTATAAAATTCATCAGTACTGAGCAAAACCCTCTAAGACATGTCCTAAAACACAGCTTTGGTAAATTAAAATGCTCATTGTAGAAACAAACAAAACCAAAACCAGGGACCAGTTACTCGTGCATTGAGATTCACTGTGGTCCCGCCCCCCCCCCCAGCCTGCATGTCTATCACAACTCCTCTGAGGACTTCACAGTCTGCTTTCCCTTAAACACAGTCTAACACTTTGTAGATAGATAGATAGATAGATAGATAGATAGATAGATAGATAGATAGATAGATAGATAGATAGATAGATAGATAGATAGATAGATAGATAGATAGATAGATAGATAGATAGATAGATAGATAACTTTATTCATCCCCAAAGGGAAATTAAGTCGTCATAGCAGCCGGTATATTTGAATACAATAAAATACAATACAATAGAATAAAATAAAAAATATTGAGGTAGAAAGAATAAAAAACAGAAACACAAGATAAATAGGTAGATAAGGTGCAGTGGCAAGATGATGGTAATAGTACTGATGATATGATGGTAATGTTATTGTTAGACAGTATATAAGAATAGTACAGTATATATAGTATATAATATAACATAATATACATTTATATATGATAGTAATTATACCAATATAAAAGCAGTATATAGTAATAATGGCAGCAACAGTATATATAATAATAATAGTAATAGTGATATAATAATAGTAATTATAACATGTACACATGTATAAATATGTGTATATAGACTTATGCTTACAAAGAATATACAGAGAGTATGATATAATATATGATATATAGTAGAGGTATGAATACAAGTATTTGACTATACAATAGGTGATATAATATACTATGAGTGTAAGAATATGTAGACAGAGTGTGCAAAAGACAATAGTTGTAGTGGTCGGTGAGGCTCACTGCATGCACACAGCGCCCGGGCTCTGGGACTGCTGTCAGGGAGACGGCCTGCTGGAGGGATTGAAAGAGCATGGTTGGGGATTGGCCGTCTGTCCTCATCTGTGTGACGCTCTGGCAGGGGGTGTGTGTCGGGGGGGTGCTGAGTGATGGAATAGGTAGAGCTGGACCCTCGGTTCTCCCCCGACTGTGCTGCTGACACACAAATCCTTCACATCGCTGAACGCCCAGACACACGAACACATTCCCTGGCTCAGTAGATTCATGCTGCCAGTAAACAGGAATATATGGAGAGGGATAATTTAGGACCTTGCTCCTGACGTCCTGTGGGCACGCTGCGTTCAACCGCTTTAACACACAAAGGGAAAAAGGCGCCTGATGCTCTGATTTGAACTTTATTTTGCTTCACTGAGCAAAATTGATAGGCTCTGGGTCATTTTACTATGAGACTTAAGTATTCCTCCCACCATGAGAACCGGTGATACAGCACTTTACGCAAAAGTGATTTCCCTTTGATCGTTGTGCCTACAGTGATATGTCCTATTTTTGTAAAATAGCGATTGAGACCAATAATATAATTTAGGGGTTTTCCTATTCACGGGCAGTGAGCGTGAACTAATCTGTATTTCACAGATAATAGCATGCTCCTGTTCTGTCTCTCGGGTTCCTTGTCTCTCACACACACACACACACACAGATATGAACGCTTCTGTCCACACCATTTCTAACTCAACACCTGCAGGGTTTGCCTGTCAGACTTTTTTTGGGGAATTATGGCATCAACATGGAAACCAGAGGCTTGAAGCTGGATTAGTCGCGAGGAGGTGTGAACACGAGGTCAGGGCAAAGATGGCGTTTCAGGCAATATTTTGTCGTAGTAAGTTCTCCCCTGTTTGTTTTCACAGCACTCGATAAATGTTGATAGAAAAACATCCTGCCTAACGGAATAATAACGTTCATTTTGCTGCTTAGATTTTTCTCTCTCTCTTGTTTTGATTCTCTGTCAGATTTACATGCATCTTATTTCCGTACATATGCCTGAGGCTGAACTTTTGAGGAGCCTGAATCTTCCCTTTGGTTGAGTAAAGATTATCGCAGTTGGCAGCTCTCTCAAATCATCTTGCTGGAAACTAAGTAGGAATTTCTTTTTAACCGAAGTGCTGAAGTTAGTGAGCTGTCTGTTCAAAACCCCAACGAAGCCAGGCTCGGATATAGCTTTGTAGAGATCAGCCTGGATCTGCTTTGACCGTTAAATAATTAGAACTTTAGGCTTTCTGGGAAACAGATGTTTTACAATTATAATTTTTTGGGGCTTTTGAAGCTGAGATCCATAGCTTTCTGACCATGTACTGCAAATATAAAAAAAACAGTTTGAAATATCAATGATGGACTAAGAAACATCAATATGTACTGAAGTGATGCAATAACATGCTATTTAAATTAGAAACTAGGCAGGTGCAACCCAGAATACCCATTCAATATTTAGCAAATGAGAATGAAGGGGGTCTATAGTGAGGAACACTTCCACACTCGGCTCCTCGGATGCGTAGGCGTCAGCTGTTTGCTCGGGTCGACAATATTTGTTGCCAAACAACGTCACATTATTGGGTTGCTTTACCTGAAGGTCAAGAGGTCATGCAGTAGGTCAAGCTGAAAGTCGGTGCCCTCTGCTGGATCGCAAGGTAAACTACTTTAGAAGGTTGGATGTGCTGTGTATTTTCAGTTCAAACATCCCAACGTTCAAATAAAAAGTGACAGCCCTAGCTTAAGAGCATGATGTAGTTCGAAATGACTAAGAATGAGTAAACAGCCGGGACTCTGGAGTCCTGATGAACACAAGCAACAGAGTCAACATTTGGATGTTACATCCCTAGAAGCCCAAGGACATGTAGTGACTTCACAGATGTAAACAGATGGCCCTACTGTTTTGATAAAATGGCCGAGATAATTCCAGGTTTCCATCCCTACAATTACCATTTTGAAGGAGGCTGGTTTAAATTTTCGAATGCGATTACTTCAGCACTAAACAAGACAAAAGGAAACAACCGTTGATTCTCAAGGTTTCGGCCTTTCAAGGTGTCGGGACCAATTTACAGCACCTGATCCTTGAGGTGACAAAAGAAGTGTGCTAAACACTCACTTGTGGTCGCTTCCACTCCTGTGAGGACACTGGAGGGCACTTCTCTACAGCTCACTCATACAGCCTGGGATGACCCATTTCAAAACACTACATTTGCTGCCATCTTGTACCTCCTTTGTCCTGCTCCAGGCTGGTTCTGTGTAGGAAAAAAACCGGCGTCACCCTTACCGTTTTCCTTTTTTGTCTCTGACCATCCGCCACCTGTCATCCCTGTGCTAACGTGAAACATTAACAGCCCAAGAGCCTGAATAGAAGCACACCGCTGCGTAGAAATACATTACCCGTCACTCTGTCTGTGGATTAGGACTTTACCGGTGCCGAATGATTTAAGGGCTTTTTGCTAGGTTGTCAGGAGGGGCATGATTGTGCCTGTGGCTATAAAAAAAACATATGTGCCGTTGTTTTTTTGTGGAGGGTGTCAGGCAGGCAGCACCAGATGTGTGCAGTGAATGGTGATGCGTTTGAGTTTTTTTCCCTCACTGCACTGTGTCAGATGCCGTGTACAGCTGCAAGGAGGAAGAGGTTAAGTCCGTCTCACATGGTGCGAGGAGGAGGTGAGAACCAGCAGGTGTAATTGAAGTGGTTAATGGGCTGTCTGAGGCCATCATTCTGCCTGACGTCCCACGTGGAGAAGCTCTTTATCACCGAGCTCAATCTGATAAAATGGCTCTTATTCAAACACTCTTCTATTGGCTGAGACGGGACTTCTGAAGATGCAAACACTGCTCGATGAATAATGCCTCACTTGAGTCATTAGCCCTGGATATTTATGGAGCTCTCGGTCGACTGCAGCTTTGTTTTGCTTTCCTCCCTAAAGAACCTGCTCTGAACTTCATTGTTGGTTTTCTTTATGCAACTTCCAGGCAGAAGTGGTGATGTACTTACCAGTCTAAGTATCTCCACAATGGGTTTGTTTAAGGATTTCATTTTTTACGAACGCATGATTACACAGAAACACATTTGTCTATAGTGTCTGTAATCTCTTGGTATGATCCTGACACATTAATAATTTTTCTTGCTCCATTTTTCTGTAGAAAAATGAGTAAATCTGCATTTCAAACTAAATTAAAGTACTACTCCATGTGTTTTGACTAAAAAAAGTGTCAAAGACCTGAAAACATAACATAAGACTTTTTTTGTTGTTTTCTCAGCCTTAGTCCATCCCTGTTCCAACCACACCCCCCCCCAAGCCCCATTCCTCTCCTTCTGGCTGTAGTCCTAGTGCAGTCTCGACCTTCCTCCCCAGCTCTATGTTCCTCCCTCTGCAGCCACAGCTCAGCTCCCTGCTCAACTCAAAAAAACATACTTGACATGAAGGCTTTATGCACCGTGAACATTTCAGTACAAGCTGTTTTACTGGGAACTCGCAATGATGGAGGTGCTCAGCTCCTTGTGGAATGGTCGGGCATCTGCGTTTTGCTCAAGGGCATCTCAGCGGAGACAGAAGAGAAAAGCCTTCATTGTTCGTATATCCCAACCTGTTTTTTTTCTAGTAATGCGTCTACCACTGACCAGGGCAGGAGTGCAGGAGAGGCTGGGGAGCGGTGGAATGGGCGGGTCGGTGGGTGGTGGACGGATTCAACATCACTGACACAATGAATTGTTCTTATGGGATGTACCCTGGAGAAGGTGCAAGGTTGTGTCAGAAGCAAAGTGTGGCTGGATTTACTGAAGACATCCATCATAACGAGTTTTTGCAGCTGCATCGCACATTCCCAGCAACCGTGGCTGGCGCCAACGTGGAGGTCCATAGGGGAATTTTACTCGGTACAAATCATATCTAAATACGTAGACTTAGAAAATATAGACTTGGAAAAAGAGAGATAAATACAATAAATTGCATCGGAATTGGTTTTAAGTCAGTTTTGTGACGGTGAAAGAGAGAATAATAAAGTTAATTTGTGTAGTGCCAAAATAAGTCATTAATTTACAATAAAATAAAAAAGTTACATGTCCAAACACAAGCTCTGTTACAGGTTGTACCAGGAGGCCTTTAGAGTATGTAGAGAGAGAGAGAGCACTTTTAAGTTTTTTAATTCATAGTAATTCATATCATCGCCCTTCAAGTACCCCTGTCTCAAATGTCAGGAGGATCTTTCCGCAGACACCGAGCACAGTAGGTGGGTTGAGCGAATGATGATTAAACACTAAAAGGGTAGATGGCATTAATCAAGTTTTTTTGCTTCGAGCCCCAATCACCCAATCGCAATTAAAACTCTTAACACTCTGGCGAGACCGTTTCTGTCACGGCGTCCGGCTCTCAGACGATATGAGCTCTTGTTACTAGATAACAGTTTTTTTCTAAAATGATATTTAGTTTTTGAACTCTATGATCAGTTTCAGAGAGCCGGGCCGTTGGCAGAGTTCTTATAGGCGGCGGTTTGATTCAGCTAACAGGCCTCTTGCAAAGTGGATGGATTTCAGTGAGCGTTCATTCATATAGTCTCAGGGACAAAAGCCAAATATACCAGATGAATGATCAGCTTTTCTTCTTATGTTAGTTCCAATTTCAATAATTATATAAACTCCGAAACCACTTCATTTTAAACATGCTTTATATTTATCCGTTGAATAAAAAGAAATATATCAGACGATCAAACTCATTCTCTTACAGCCAAGGTCATATCATCTTTTCTTTGACTTCTTTTTCTAGTCAGGTGGCTGCTACTGAGGAGGAGGGGCCATAAATGTTTTGCCATTCATGGTATTCATGGTACAGGCTCACATGTTGTGATCACCATTCAGACTGGAAATAGCACCCCCCACCAAGACGCTTTTTTCTCCATCATCCACTCCCCTCACTTTTCATCTCATTTAAACAGATTGACTGCAGTCGAAGCTCCTGTTGTCACTGGTCCCTCCATGTTTATTCCTCCCTTCTGTATTTTACTAAATTACAGATCAATCTGATTCAAGGCTTTACTATTCGTTCTGCACTTGGAAGGTTTCTCCTCTTGTTTAAGGGTCAGAAAAATGGATGGGCAGTTGTTTAGTATCGTGTAAAATGTCCAAATTAACAACAAGTTTATGTTTTTCCAGTTAGTTTGTTTGTTTGTTTGTCTCTTTTTCAGCAAGATAACACAAAAAACATATTTTTATGAAACTTGGTGGAAGGATGGGACGTGGGCCAAGAAACAACCCATTACATTTTGGCCCACATCCAGGAATCTTTTATAAATCACTTTCTCTAACATTGCGAGGGTGTTATTTGACATTTTTTCCGAAGGAATAATGCATAGATCTTGAAAATCTGACATACTTACAAGGCTGATACGTAAAAGTGTGTAAATCTAGCAGATTTAAATGTGGTTTCAAAGGGGAGTCGACTATTTTTCAGCGGCTGTACAGTGATACATTTTGGTGCTAATGGGCTAACTACCTTCTTTAACTTTGGGAGATGGTATGTTTTTATTTTCCCAGGAAGAAATTCATGGTTCTTCACGACATATTTAGATGATCGATCTATGAATGTGTGAAATTTGGTGCAGATCCAACGAAAAGTCTGTATCTAGCAGCTTTAAATCTAGTTTAATTGAAAGTGGCCTTTCTTCAGCTGATGTAATACATTTAGGTGCAGATCAGGACAAAGGGGCAGATCCAGGACAATTGAATCACCGTCTTTGACATTGCGAAATAGGACCCTCAGTGAGGTATGTGCTCTACTGAGTGCAATTTAGTTATCGTCTGATATTACGTTATTTTATTACGATTTCATAATATATCATAAGTAATTTGGAATAAACAGGATTTAACTGGCCAGAGGTACTTTATTCTGCACTCATGCTTTTAGAGCAGCACCTCTGCCAGCAGTAGTTTGTCTTAGTGGAGCACAAGGGGGTCATACTTGCAAGGAAGCAACCAGAGCACGTGTTTTTTTATTTTATTTTTCATGAACCTTCACTGGGTGTTTCTTTTTTTAATTCAGTCGACGGAAATAGCAGTGACACTGTTGCTCATGTCTGTCCCCATACTGATGAGGCTTTACAGCCCCTTAGTCCCTGCCTACTGGAGTTTACACGGCTGAGTAAGAGTCGGATGTGATTTTCCACGAAGACCATCTGCACAGAGGATCTCTCGCTCGTGCAAGCAGCATATGCCCCAGTATGTAGATAACTGGGCTGGTAAACACGCTTGTTCCCTGAGTGAATTAACCTGCCGTGACAAGCTCCCTGTTATCCTCCATCTTGGTCTGGACTATCTGACAGTGAGGGGTTAACTCTTAAAGCCCCCCACCCTCCCTTGTCCTCCTTTAAAACTCACACACACACACACACACACACACACACACACACACACACACACACACACACACACACACACACACACACACACACACACACACACACAGAGGATCTATCAGTAGAGAATGAGTCATTAGTTCCTTTTAGCTCCCTGGCCAGTAGACTCAAGCAGATTGGATATACTTGACTAGGGTCTGGGATTGCTGAGGGACTTACTGCAAACAATAATCACATATTTTTGTTGGACGGCGAGATCCTGAATAGACTGCGACCGACTGCCTTCTCCCTGTCAGCAGCAGTATTTAATGTGCTGATTATTGAAGCCAGGCCGGGCAGGATGGAGTCCGGGGCCGTACGTTATGATCCAGACATGATGAAGTTTTGTACACGAACCGTAGCGAGGAGAATCGTAGCTAATCTCCTAATTAAGAATGCAGAAGTCAGCATGTAATTTTCTGTCATTATGTGCGTGTGCGTGCGCCTCCTTTGTTACCTAATCAGGAGCCGGGGCTCAGCTGGGTTGGCCTATAGGTGGTTTTGTGGACACATGGAAGCAGATGTGTGCTTGTGCCTTTCTTACATGTGTGCTCATCACACTTTGTCATGATCAGCACATCATCTCCTCCTCTCCTTCAATTATTTGTGAGGCGTAAGCAGATTATCTCAAAGTATTACACAGCTGAGCAAGTTTAAACATTCAGCACCCTCAATGGAGAATAACTAAGTAGGAGTAATTTGCATTTTTATTTGCCTCGGCGATGTAAGTGTATGGGGCGGCTTACGTTTTAGGCCAGAGGGGGAAACGTGGTTGTGAGGGTAGCTTCATTCTTGAGCCCGTAAAGCCCGTCTGGCCTTTAAGACTATATGTGGAAGAGTTGTTATTTTTTTGCTTGCTCCACTTTGAGCTGATCCACATTAGATTGATATAGATAGATGGAGGCAGACAAAGGGGGTAGATTAGCATTCAGTGGTGTAATATCCCTCGGCAATAGCACAGAAACCACAAGGGAAGCTGCAGCTCTATAATTTCTCCTCAACATGTTCTCTTTATTATTTTTTTTTTTCTTTTGTTCTCTCTGTTTAGTACAGTAAGTGTAGTGTCTGCTCGGGTTAACATAAGGAACTCTGCCCCGGTTTTTCTGGCGCAGAGCTGCTTTCATGTCAGCTCCGAGGAGATCGGCAGAGGGATTTGAGCAGCTCTGCCTAATCATTGCCTCGCATCGTGCACTTCTCGGAGCAGATATGCACACTTCAGACGGACACATGTATGATTCCCTGAAATAAATCTACAGATTACTGCAGAGATTGAATCTGTAAACCACAGTATCCACAGAAAAGGCCGATATCTTTTTCCCAGTGAGGGCAGAGATGATTTTCATACTGTTCGGGGATGGGAGAGATCATCTGGAATGGCTGAAGTCAGGAGGCTGTAGTTGTTCCTGACAGATAATCAACAAGATATTCAGATAAACAGCAACTCGGCTATCCGGCTAAAAAAAAGTCTAACAACCATATAATTACCTACCAGGAAACTTTACAGCAAAATGAACGTACCTATCTTCCAAAAGGTGGACGATCAGGTCAGGGACTAATGGTTACAATTACACATCTGCAAAAGGTTTATTAAATGTCCATTCCTGCAAATAGCAAAAGAACTGCTACAAGTATTTATTTTATCCCATCCTATCCCAGTTCAGCACTATTCCCCGTTTTGCTATTAAGCGACTGACCGAAAAAAATGTGCATTGCTGGTATGTATCCATCTAATTGAGGGCAGTCATGCTTTTACAGACAATTTTCCCATTAAACCTGGTTTCAGCGACTGCTAAACTCCTTGATTACATTATGCCTGTATTGTGAAATAAACACCGACCCTTAAAGAGACCTGTGGGAAGTGGTGCTCTGACCCCACTCAAGTCTGATTGTTACTCAAATGCTACAAGCAAACTAGCAGCAGTTAATACACAGGGATTGTTTTTCCGAGCGTGATTTGGCTTAGTGGCCCACTTGAAACACAAGCTACCTAATGTGCAAAGCGATGTATACACAATAAAGAGAGTTGTTTTCAGTGTCCTGAGGAAGGGGTCATGGAGAGCCGGAGCTAATATGTCCTGGCATCTGCATCGCAATACTAATTCCTGTACATTTTCTGCTGTTAATTATCAAAGTGATTATAATTAAAAGTTTAATGCTCGTGGTGAGTTAATGATCATCTCCAGATTAGGCTGCACTTATAAAACAAATCACTGTTAGCTCAGTGACTCCTAGTTTTCTGACAGTAAAGACGTCGCAATCAAGGCTTTGATGAGTCTTTGTGTCGAGAGCTTTGCAGAAAAACATTTTGGGTTAAAGCTGCGATAGAGTCCTGCAATATGTCGGCTAAAAATAGCCTCAGTGATTCAGCCAAGACATTTTCATTCCCTCCAGGGAGAGAACCTTGGATGCAACATGCTCCGTCAACTTCTTTGTTCTTCCTCTCCCTAATAGGAACCACAGCCCAGGTAGCAGATGTAAGGACAAGGCTGGTGTTTATGTTCCCACATGCTGACATTTGCCAGCCACTTTAAATTCCTCACTGTAAAGCTGATGCAACGTGTACTATGCCAGGTTAGGAGTTGTGTTTCTGCCACAGTGCGTTTCAAATTGGGAGTGAGTCGATCAGACTAACCAGTGTGACTGGGGAGAGCAGAGGTGACGCCATGTTTTGGGCTTCGTCTCTAACATCATCAAAAATATGCACAGTCATGTTTCCAGAGGTTTCTTAAACCATCTGACCTGCAGTACTGTTCTACACATTTAGTCTAATATTGACTTCATCTAAAATGAACATTAGTTGAGTACCTTGCTGTTTCCGAATGATCTCTCCCCCCTTTTACACGCCGCTCGGTGTAATAGCCAGTATCCACAGAATGAAAGCATTTAACTCCAATCAATGGGATTTATGGCTGCTTTAAAAGGCAAAGGTGTCTTTTCTCTCTTGAAAGTGCTGTTTTGGCCGTCGTCCAGCTTAGATCGGGACCAATAGCTCGGTATGATGAATTGTTATTATCTTGGCTGGCTGCTTAGGATTCACACTTCCCCCCGAGTTTGAAAGGGCTGCAGTATCTTCCTGCATTAAGAAGCACTGAAGCGGATTTAAGTAAAGTTTTACCTGCCAACTATATTTCATGTCTTAGTCTACTACAGGGATGAAACCAGACAAATGTAAACCAAACAAATGATGCTCAAGCTATGGATTTAATGGAGAGAGTATACACATCCCCTCCTTACTTTCCCAAGCCTCCATCTCTCTTTTAATGCAAGTCTTTAGAAAAGTAATGTCCCCTCAAGACGGGGAATTTCTTTATCCCTTTTTTTTTTTTTTTTACAGATTAGGTCCCACAAGCAGAAGCTTAAAGAGGAAGATGGGGACTGCATTTGTTATGTCCTTGCAAGGAGTGATGTACTGAATCTTCCTCCTTAAGATCTAAAGCAATATAAGAACTACTACTTTTTCATTTTAGAACAATTACAATCAACGTCCACCTTAAGGTTTTGGCTCCATATCAGTTTTTAATCGCTGTTGCAGTTGCAGAACTAGCTAGCCTAATAATATCTTTTCTCCTACTCATTTAGTTAAAGTCAGAGTTTAACGAGACAGCAGCTGATAGCAAAGACAACAGAGTCATTAAACAGTTAACCAAAAATAAAGTTTAAACAAATTCGACAATTTATTCAAATATATGTAAATTGTGAGAAAACTCCCCAAAGCAAAGTACTTCAGATGGTCCGATGCACTGTCCAAGAAAATGGATAAAATTACAATCTGACATTATTCAAAAAATCTGCTGCTTTTAGGAACATTGTGTTCAGGCAATGTTTCTTTTTTTATTTTTCAATCAATATACTCATTGGAAAATGAATGGCAGAAAGCCCTCCACTAATTTGAACAGTACAGCTCTGAAGGCAAATGGCAACCCCCCTCAACCCACAACACATAAACACAGTTGCATAAATGAGTGGTCGAACCTATTGGTTTTGAATCAAAGTGTGACCTTAATGGAACAGAATCCAATTGGACGAGTCCCATTCGTCTCCATTCCAATTGATCTACTCTGGTTTCGGTTTACCCTCTCTTGGCCTAACCCTGGTCCCGCTCGTCATGACTGGGGGGGAATGGAAGTTGGAAGAGGGTAAAGACCGTTTGATGACCCAGAGAGCAGTAGGAGGTGGGAAACTATTATCGGCTCCACATCACTCAATACCATACAGCGTCCTCCTGTGTTGTGTCGTATAGTTTGGTGGAAAATGCTCGCACAATATGTGGGATACAGTCCAAGCTGGGATATGGGACTCCCCAATATGAGATTTCATTATCTGATAAGTAAAGATTGGACTTTCCCCAGCAAATGTATTTATTGTGCTCAGGAAGTAAATGGGGAATAGTGTGCTCACAACCTCCACCACAGTAAATTAAATCACAATTTGAAACGCGGTCAATCGTATCATATTTCTCTTCTTGTCTTTCGACCGCTGCCAACTGCTGTTGTCATTCAAAACAGCACAGTGTTCTATTTGCTTTTCTTGGATCTGTGTTCATTCACAGATAGTGACAGGAAAAGAAAATCTGGTCCTTTGAGAATATGGTCCTAAGAGTAGGGCCACGGGAATACGATTGTTGCGACCTGTGGTAATGTTTCAGTCATTTTTTTTATACACAAACTCCCCTAAGTACAGCCTTCGTCACAGCATGAAATTGTTAATAGATCAACAGTGGAAACCCCTCTCCCGTCTCCCTCTGTAATCTTCTGTCAATGCACTGCCTTTTCCCTACAGTAAGTGCCGGAGCTCATTCAGGGAATAAGTGAGCAGTAATGTATTGCTGCAGCGTCGCTTTTGAAATGACAGGAAGCGATTCAATTGATGCTGAATTATGTTGTGTGTTGCATGTGATGGGTTTTGTTCAAGAGGCTTCATCTGGTGCTCTGTGAAGAGATTTGCCCCACTGCTCAAGAATGTGCTATTGTTGTGGACGGGGATGCTCTTCCTGAATGAATCACGGTGAATTTGAAATATAAAAGAGAAAAGAAAACCATATTTAAATAGCTACTTGCCATGAAAGCCGCTCATATTCTGTTGAACTACAGATTTAGGTTGTATTAAAAAAAAGAAAAGAAGAGTAAAATAGTCGTATAAGCGCTTATGTTTTTTCCCGGTGAATGTGAGGATTGAAAGGGGAGTGGGGTCCGGTGCTGCGGAGAGACTGCGCTTTGGACCTCATTTGCCTAATCTTGGGAACTAGAGTGGAAGCTGTGTATAATGAGGACTAAGGCTTGTCTGGGATGGTGATGTGGGGTTGGGGCTGGGGACTGGGGACTGGGGGGGGGGGTGAGGGGAAGCCTGAAAGACATGAAGGTATTAATCAGACAAAGGGGCAACCGAGAAGTTTATGCAGAGGGAGAACGCCTGTGGAATGGTCAAGCATTTTTGCATTTTGACCGCCTTTGTGCAAGTGCAAATCCAAAGAACAGAATGGCGATGTATTTTTTTTTTTTGTGTTTTTTTCCATCGAGGCTCCTCTTGAAAAACCTTTTCTGTCAGAATGGATGAGCTGTGATGTTGCAGAACCAAGCAATGTGCAAATTTTCCTGAAGGATGAATCCGTCAGAGCATGTTTCCGCTTCATTGTGCCTACAAAAAAAAAAAAAAAAAAGGAAAAACAGTTCAAACTGCCATAATGACAGAAAGCCTGGTTATTCTGTCCTGTCCAACTGCAAACTTTCAGAAGTTCAAAACAGTTTGAATTTATATTTAAATTTAAATAATTCTTGTTTTGTTCAGGTCATATTGAGCCCAAAGAGACGTTTATTTTCTAAATGTTGTTCTTGTTGTCAGACACATTTTAGACAAAAGACATGTTTTTGTTTTTCAGGTCTCCACTAATTTTATCCAAAATGACTTATCTCCACTGACCGTACATTTAAGCAAACACAAATATATTTGTGCATCGCTCCAGGTTACAAGGGTTGAACAATGAATTCAGCATTTGCAACAATTGGGCAGTTTTCTTTAAACCTCAAAACTTAAAAAGAACTTTTTCACGACCTTCATTTCCATGCTAGTGGCGCTCGTAATTCTTACTTGACTCGCTCGCCCTCCGACAACAGGTCTGCAGCATTAGGCTCAAGCTGTTTTGTCTCAGTGAGTTATGCAGGCTATTTGCCCATGTGTACATCTGCTTGTGTATAATTAAACACCATTTCTCACTTAGGGACGTCTCAGGGGCCACAGTATCCTCCACAAACACACAGACACACATTCTGGTGTCTATTGACATGTGCCTGACACTATCTACACCAATAGCACTGCCAACCTAATTTTGTAATGATACGGGCATTATCCAGTGTAATCTTGCAGTAAATTAATTACAACCCACAATCCCTCATTCCCCTCTGTACTCCCCCAGGAGCTGACCACATTTGCACTTTCATTCAAACGGGCTGAATGTCAGCGACAAGCATGAACATGGAAAAGAGCTTCAGTGTTAAGACTTTGGCTAGTTACAGAACATTTCAAACGTTATACGATACATTTCGCAACATTGAGGCAGTGACTCAGTCTTGATTGGTCGTACTGCGCAGTGGGAGAGAAGAGGGAATAAAAAAAATCCAGCTTAAACATTCATCCATGTCACCTTGGAGAGGAAAAAACCTGATCAAATATTCAGTTTGCTGTTTCGTTTGCATAAAATCTGCCAAAGGTGTGAATGCATTACTGTGTGGCGTCCTTCTGCCAAGGTCAGAGTACGTTTCAAAGTAACCACGGCTTCTTTCTGAAAATGTATTCACACTCATAAATAACAATTAATGGCACTCGAGTTCGACTTTGCTGTGATTAGTTTCGAAACAGTGCCCTTAGAAAATATGGAGCCTGTTGTTCAAACGTGACATTGGAAATCTTATTAACGCTTAAGAGGGGAAAGTGGCATTTAATTGATGTAAATGTGGCCATTGTCAGCTTGTGAACTCATTAGGAAAAATTGGATGGTGTTTGAGGGAATGAGATGCAGCAAGTTGATCACTATGCAAAGGAGCCACTTTGAATTAGGTTCAAAACCTTATTTTCTGTATGTATGTCATGCACAGAGAGGATAAAATATATATCTCTTACCCCTTAGTTCTGTTCTGCTGGTTTCGTACTTGTTGGTGACTTAAGTTTGCATCGCCACAATCGACAAAAGCACACAATAATGATTCTGTTACTTGGCTTCGGGGCATTGTTATGAGTGTTTGCATGCAGCAGGCTGACAGCAGGCTCTCCGCTGAGTTGGCCAAGTAATCCAAGATTAAAATGTATATACACCTATTATCAGGAAAGAGCGAGAGAATAGGCCAGGCACCCCGAGCGCTGAGTACACACACAGTCACACACACAGTCACACACACACAGTCACACACACAGGGACATGAGGTCACAGCACTGGGCTGGCAGAATATGCTCAACGTATGCAGGCGCACACCCCAGCACAAAGAATACACACAGATATTAATGCACACACACACACACACACACACACTCTAAGAGATGAGCTGTGGCAGGCGGGCATCAGGGGAATTTGACCGTCCATATCATCCAAAAAAGAAGACTCCATTCAATTTTAAGCCCCTCAAGAGCTGCAGCTTATAGACTATGATGTTATATTTGTAATTTCTGGTATTTACTGTATTGTCAGCTATCTCAAGGAAAGCAGTCCCCCCCCTCCCAAAAAAAATGCTCTTTTTTTTAACTTTCCTTGCAAGCAGCACTTACTCGGCACTCTGACTTTAGAGAGTTGCATACTTTGCACACAAGAGGTGTCTGGCAGTCTGACTAAAAGGATTTCCAGAAATAATTGACACAGGGAACAGAGCCAGACGGGCTGAGTTTGACAGGGTGGTGGTGGGGGGGGGGGAACTTGAAGAGTTTACCCTGGATATCACATTGTTAGACAGGAACACGTTAAAAGAGTACACTGTGATCCCTTTGACTTCTCTTGTTCTCTCCATGAAAAGTTTTGCGTGTCAGTAGTTTCAGGAGGGAAACTTGTTTGAGACGGCCTGGGAGTGATGAGGTGTTCGTTCTCTGAAGTCCGGATTCTTCATTCGTTGCTAAAATAGAGCCTTTGCCCTACAAAAAAAAAAGTTCTAGTAAAGCAGTTTGAAAGAATAAATAAGCTTAGACAGATTTTTAACAGAGGAGCTCATCAGTTAAGGACAGTGCAAGGAGAAAGCTGATGTTTTTGAATAAGTTGTGATCTGACCGAGCCGGTGTCACATCCGGACACAACCTCCGGGTTCTGCCGAGCCGCCACTGCTTCAGACACACTTTTTGCAGAAGCGGTTAATTACTTAGTGCTTTGGACAATTAGTAAATGAGTCTGACAGTAACCTCCAAGCATTAATCACAGTAAATTACACAGAGGAAGGCGCAGCACAGAGGTTCAATTAACCTTTTAGCCCTCCCTCTAAACGTGCAGACTGGGGCTGGTTGTTCTGTGCAGGCCCTCACACTCTCTCAGGTCACCGGGGAGAGAGAGAGAGAGAGAGAGAGAGAGAGAAGCACCGGGCGCCACAGACGACTTGTCAGAGGACGCACGGTCAGTGAGCGCCTCCCATCACTCCCACACCTCCGACACACTGTCCTCACCAGGCCCGGTCCCCACCCCCGGGAATCACTGAGCTGTCTGGAAATCAAGGCGACCTTTGTGTCTTGCGG
This sequence comes from Limanda limanda, assembly GCF_963576545.1. Taxonomy (NCBI): domain Eukaryota; kingdom Metazoa; phylum Chordata; class Actinopteri; order Pleuronectiformes; family Pleuronectidae; genus Limanda; species Limanda limanda. The sequence continues at coordinate 25,178,193 of NC_083639.1, forward strand.
GTTTTCTCACAGCTGCGAAGGCATTTGCTTCCAAAGGGGTTGTGCCAGAATCCCCCCCCCCCCCCGAACCCCAACCCCAATTTATTTTGTTTAATTTAGCTGCCTGTTGAACCTGACCTTGTGATAACCACCAACAGAACGTGGCGACTCTCGAGAGAAATCAGAAGTCGGAGTTGGGGACTTGAAAGGCCAATCTAGATTAATCTGTGTCATTGTGGTTTTTGAAAATATCCAAAGACTTTTCTGTCAGAATCAGAATTCAGAATCAGAATTCTTTTTAATTGCCAAGTATATCTGCACATACAGGAAATTGCCTTGGTGTGGTTGGTGCACATAAATAACAATCAGACATTAAACAACAATATATATAAATATATATAAAACAAAACAATATATACAGTGAGAGAGTTATGGGCATGTACAGTGCTAAGGTGCAGAGATTTTCTGGAATAGGCGGTGACCGTTAATATTCATTAACAAAGAAAACAGCTGTGTGTGTGTGTTGTTGTGTGTAAAAGTAACTCTGGTGACTTGTCAACTGAGGTTAAACTAAGTTAACCTCTTAGTAAACTGAACAGTTGCATATATTGGAAGTATTTGAAATCGCCACTGTACATAAAAAACAAAACAACAATATATACAGTAATAACAACAATATATACAGTAAGGTTTCCCTGGTCCATCGTGTCTCTTCATTTTCACAAATTATTCTTAAACATAGTAAAAGCCAGTAGACACACTTTCCTCAGTTTGCCAGTTTGGTCATAGCCAACAAACTCTGAGGATTGCTGCTCTCCTGACTGCTTAGCCAGTCAGTTTGCTTGGTTAACATTTACCTTAAATAACACATCACACAGTTTTTATGCTACCCGTGGCAATACCGCATGCCTTGATATACTACTCTCTGACTTTCGTGCACTTTGTCACAGAAGCGATGCAAGCGCTCGGCTTCAGACCAGAGATGTCACTGGAAGATTTCAAATTAGCACTTAGGGTTCCTACCACCGCATTTGGCATTTTTACATCAGCTGTGGTACCTTTTTATAAAGACGCTGGATTTACAACCTGCTCTGAGCAAATGCAGAACTGTTGAAAAAAAAACGCTGAGAGAGAAAGAGGGAGACGTACTTTACTTTCTCTCCCTCTGCCATGAGAAACAGACAAATGAAGGGACGGGGACAGAGGAGGCATAGAGACAGATACACGAGGAGGAAAGACTCTCCGCTGCCATTGACTGAGCTGCCGGAGCCGAGCCGGCACAGAGCCGCCTGTGTCGGGCCACTCGTCCAGCCCGGGTTGTGTCTGTGGGTTGATGCTGATGTTTCAGGATTGATTTGTCTGTATTCAGCAGAGAGGCACCCCCGCACAAACAATGAGACCAGGCCTCGGCCCTAACACGCTGCCCTCTTGTTTCCGACTGCCCAGCGTCCCCTGTGAGAACCAGTGGTCACATGTCCTGTCTGCCCCCCCCCCCACTCTTGTGTTCCCCCTGAAATCCCTGCTCTCATGGGGCCACAGTTCTCTCACACACACACACACACACACACACACGCACGCACTCACACACACACATGCTAAACCACTCTGCTCTAATGCCGGACTGTTGTGCCAACACACACACAAGTCCACTCAGGCACAAACACACACATGTACCGGTGCTCTGAACCTGCATACACACTCACTCATGCATACACCCATACGTGTAAACACGTATAGACACTCCACCCATAACTCCAAGCGCACACTTACATGCATGGCCACCCACGTGCACAACAGGCATGACCGACAATAAAACACAACCCTGGGCCGACATATGCCCCAAAAGAACACGACCCTTTGTCATCAATACTGCGACCTCTTCCTCGGGGGGGAGGAGCACTATTCAAGGGCGAAACATGATTTTAGGATTTAAACGGCCTCACGCAGACCCGCCCGCACGTTGAGCCTCACTTCCCCCTCTTTCATATTCCTTTGGCCTCTTTATCTTTCACACTGCACCCAAAAAAAAGTCATGAAATCGACATGTTTTGTAGAACAAGTGAAAAACTCGCTCTTGGGTTTTCATTCCATCCAAAGAATTCTGCGGTGGAGAGAGATTATGAAAATACACAAACATGTAAAACAGGTATGTTGTTACAAAAATATGCTTCGATATTTATTGTTTCTAGCACTATAGAAATGTGAAAGTTCTCTGTTGATTGACTTGTCAGAACAGGCTCACGGTCTTTCAATATTCCAACTTCCAACGTCAATCCCCAGCTATCATGTAACCTGACGTCAGAGTGGAACCATCCGTCCGACCCAGCCACTCTGTGATTTCTTTTATCCGCGGACGGCTCACTCACTCACTGTTGAGCAGAAGGAAGGTTCATTGTGAATCTGTACGTGCATAACATAACATCGTATTCAGGAGAGTAAGCTCTTTGTTGTCTCAATTAATGTCTTGGTGTGCTTTTTTTGTGTTAAAGCTTCCCTTTTGTGATTAGAGCTGATAAGATGACAGTTATATTTTAAAAAAAAAACAGAAAAGAAAAGAAAAAAAAAGAACCAAGCGCAACTTTTTAATGACCATTTTTTTTTTTTTTTGGAGCCGTGCAGGACGAGCAGCTACCCCCCCCCCCCCACCCACCACTCTTGTTGCCGCTCGGCTGGAATTCCTCGCGGATCACTGCCCGCGCCCTCTTTATTCCCATTCTGTGCCTCCTCCGACACCTGGCTATTGCCCCCCCCCCCCCCCTCCACCCCCCCGTCCTCTCTGCCCTCTCCCTGCTAGTCCCTCATTAATCGCTCCTGATATTGATGGGAGCTGAATGCTGGCGAATGACTGCCTGTGAAGCCGCTCCGTGCACCCGCCTCTCACCCGGCCTGCGACCACATACAGGCTTGATTAGCATGCCAACCGCTCGCCAGGCCTGTGAATCAGTCCCTCTGTGCCTCAGCTGGCTCAATCCTTCACTCTGTCTGTCTATCTGTCTGTCTGTTTATCTATCTTTTCTTTTTTTTTTCTTCCCCCCCTCGGTTCCCATGTCTGCACTCGTTCTTTTTTGGGGTTTTAAAAGACTTGTCCGGGCAGCGTGATTGTTTCACTTTTGTGCGTGTCCTCAGTGTTCCTCTCTGCCACCTGTTGATGCCTTTTCTATCCGGCGGCTTTGTTAGATCCCATCAAAGAAGATTTCAGAGTGAAAAGACATGGGCGCGTACACACATCCTGTTCCTGGCTCTTTACACACAAACGGCATTCACAACTCCATTCAAGAGTCACAAAGCAACTGTCTCTGCAGACCCACAATTGTTTGTCGATAAGTTTAAACAATCATGTTTCCGTCCCTAATTAACTTAGCGTCGTCCATCTTTATGTCCATTCTATGGTGTAAACAGCTAGTTTATAATTACTTTGAAGCTCAGAAACAAACCACTTTGCTCCTACCTGTGGCATTACATTACATTATTACATTACATGTCATTTAGCTGACGCTTTTGTCCAAAGCGACTTCCATTTTTAGTACACTCAACATTCATGAGGGGCCATTTAGGGGTTCAGTATCTTGCCAAGGACACTTCGGCATGCAGATGTGGGAAGAGTGGGGATTGGACCGGCAACCTTCTTGTCGGAGAACGCCCACTCTACCCCCTAGGCCACACCGCCCCCATTACATCCACTACATTTGTCTGGTGTGGTGGCAGTGCCAACCTTTCAAGATCTCTTTACCTTTAAAGGCCTTGAAAACGAACTTCTCTTGATAGCTGATGTGCTGACCTGACAACATCTGAGTTTCATCAGATATTCACAGGCCTGACAGAAATCCACTCGATAATGGGTCGTCATTTCATAAAAATGTGTTTTTTATGTGAAACTGTTACAGAATAACTTTATTGGCTAAATAGATGAAATACGCCGTTTTCAGATACAATTAGTTTCTTGAGACCAAGAGCAAGAACAAGTTTGTCAGATGAGGTTTAATAAACTATCCTTGCTTTAGGAAAAGAATGGAGTCAGTGTTTGGATTTTTTTTGTTTTGAACAGTTGAATGAGATTTTATTTTATTTCTATCACTACAGCCAAAACAAAACCAGGCTTTCTGCTGCAATGCAACCCAGATGGGAATGTTTAGAGGAGAAATGCAGGTTTACTGGGGCGTAGCGGAGCCTTGAATACCTGGATGGTGAGGCCGCATCGTTTGTGACCATGCGGCTCAAAAGCTTTATCTCCTGGCTGATAACCAGCTCCTTTATGGCTCCCTCCTTGCCCCTACAGGACAGCGTTATCTCGACTTGGGGAGTCATGGAGTCATGCCTGGTCGTTAATGACATGCTGCCCGTATCACCGTAGCACGCTGCTGACCAGTTACCATGGCAGCAAACAGCTGCTCCGGGACGTTGACAGGGTTTTTAGCTTCTTTGACTTTGAGTCACGCCACGCAGGCAAATCACTCAAACAGACAAATACTCCAATCCCTCCTCTCTCTCCTTGGCAGCATTTTTTTTCTGCTGCTATTACTCACCGCTCGCTCTGTTTTGGACATCTTACTCCTGTGGTCACCTGTCAGAGCGTGTGCTGGAATGAGCCTTTTGTCTTTTTCCCTTCTGGAATGAAACCATAAAGTCATTCTCAGACACACGTTGTGCCATCTCTTTCACCGCCGCTTGCTCGAAAAAGCAATCTGTCTTTGATCTGTGTCACGAGTAAACACTGTGATGGGAGTTAAACCCAAGGTCGCGCAGACGCTGAAAACGCTTATACGTTTTTAGCCGCGCAGTAGATAAGGGAAACAAAGTGCTCTGTCAGGCTAAGTGGTCGTAATGGCTACAAAGCAAACAGGCCGTGGGCTCGCTGCTTCAGAGCAAAGAAGGACTTTGCATTCCACAGAGAACCACAAAGCGTCTCTGGACTTAACTCGAGCCAGACACTGTTTGTTTACCTTGCAGGTTGTAATGCAAACATTTTTCCGAGTTTATGGGAGAAAGAAGTCTGGTCTTCACCTTTCTGTTTCCGACCTAATGCCACATGACGGATAGACCATAATGCAACCTGTTGTACCTCCTACCGCACAGGACAGCAGCCTAAGAGGGGAAATACATGTTTGTCTTTTATTTACTGGGAGCTGGCCTAGCGCAGACATTTATTGTGAAAGATTATATTTTGCTTTCAAGACTTAACGGCTAGAACCAAGAATCCTTCAGTTCTCATTCTCTTTCCTCCAAATGTCCAATTCTGAGTCCACGTTGACCTTACATTTAGACAAGGTACTAAAGTTTGACAAGCACACTGAAGCTTGTTACCACTTGGACTGCTGCCGCTTGTCGACCGTATATAAAGATGGACGACGCAACTCCACCTCATCCTGTTGTACAAAAATGAAGCTAATTGTCCCAGATATGGACATACGGAGGGTGGAGTCGGTAGCTATGGGGGTTGTTTCCGACCTGGCCCTTTGCTGTGTGTCTTCCTCATTCTCGTGGTGCGGACCCGTGTTACTGGGACCCCACAGGTCAATGTGCCCGACCAATCACCGGTCATTCTTGGTATTTTGTTTTTACAGCATCAAATAAAAAATTTAAACCCAACGTATTGGAAAAGTGAAGATATCTGTATAACACGCACTACTTAAAATGAAATAAACCACCTTTTTTTAGTTTGGTCCATGTCCCAGCCACTAACATGGATGGTTCATGACCTATAGTGCAGCCAGCCACCAGGGGTCGATCAACATGATTTTGCCTCACTTATGAGAAGCTATCATTTTGTCAATCATGAGCTCGGACCCCAAACAAACATAGATTTGTGTCTGATAAATTCTAAAAGTCTCAGAGTGCCCCATCCCAAAAAATACAATATAATACGAGTCTACTTGGAAAGATGTTAGAATTTTGTTAACCATGTACTCAAGTTAATTATCATAATTTAAAACCATTCATAAAATGTAACATTGTGTTCTTTGCAGGCCGTAATTTAAGTTGTCACTTTTATAAAATATTAACTGACCTCACTTTGTCCTTGGAGACTTTTCTTTAAGAACAAACTTTGAACAATATGCTCTGGCCTGCTATGAGTTGAAGGGAACAGCCTGTAACTCTGAGGACAGACGCAGGTCACGGTGATGAGTGTGAGGCAAAGCTCTCCCTTCTATCATTCCTCTCCACTCTCCAGCCCATTTTCTCCTCCACTCTCCCGGTTGACCACCATGAAACCATTAGCTCTGTGTTTTTGCTCCACTGGTATCCAATATCTCCCAGTGAATGTTAGTTTGACGAACACAGGGTCCTTAAGGTGCCTTAATGGTCGGCCAACACAATTTCCATTGTGTTGTGCAGGCAGTGATTAAGAGGATGTTGATTACCGGGGCTTTAGGGGTGCCTGTACTGTAAGTGATATTTGGGTTACTCTCAGGCCTGTTGTTGCTGCATGTCTGTGTGATTGGATGCAGTAATGGTCCCAGCAGTTCAGCAGCCAGGCAGGCATATGGCTGAGAGCACTGCCTTCCACTGCCTCCCATTCTGTGCTTTATAGACCTCTAGGGGGTCGTGACCCCACCATAATTCTTCCAAACCCAGAGGGAGAGGAGCTTGCTCACAGGCCTGGAATCCACCGAGGTGCATTACCTCCCATGTGATTCCTCGAACCACCATCACCTTGTTCTGCCACAGAATGTGTGGTCCCCATTAGGCGAGACATAGTGGGAACGGACAGTGGTAGTGATGGTTAAATAGTCATGGTTGTTTGGAGGTACACTCGCCTCCTCCGCGGGTCAAAGAGCACTGGGGATGAGAGCTGAAAACTGAGAGCCTTGTTGATGTAATAAAACGTCATGGAGGTAAGAGAGAGGCAGGAGAGAGGGAAGAATGGAGAGGAGAGGCAGGTGTGGGAGAGAAGAGAGGAGGGTAGAAGAGGAGTCCAGTGTCTTTGGCGCGGTGCTGACAGAGAATAAATCACAAATTATTTTTTAGTATTCCTACATGACTTCAGGCGTTGTAAAACACACGTAAAGATTCCCATTAATACACATTATTATACCCTTACATCCAGCCTCCCTCCCTGCAGATAAGAGCAGCGTATCATCTGTAACGACACAATTTTACTGCTAGTTGCTCAACCGCGTAGAGCATCTTCCCTCTTCTGTGCCCACCTCATTGCTTTTTAATGTGCATACATAATTTAGAGCCTCTTGTCTTTGGTATGACTCTGCCCCTAACATCAAGCCACGAAAGAAGTGAGAAAATATGTTGGCTAAGTACACATCGCCATTGATTAACTAGCAGGTGGTCTGGAAGGTGGATGCCTGGACTTGTGTGAGTGAGAAGGAGAGGTGGGGGGGGCTGCCATATCTGCCCAGACACAGGAACAACTCTGATCTGCTGACTTTCTTGGCAGACGCGCTGTATCGACTGGCAGGAGATCAGCTCCCCTAGCTTGACCCTGTGATGCTCTCACACATCGATAACGCTGTTCAGATTCCTCTGCTTGACAAACAGGCAGGATGTGATGCACCTGAAAATAGACGAGTGAATTACTCATTATAACAAGAGACTTATCGGAATCTACGGTCACACATAATTTGAATTATTTTGGCCTTGTCAGTTCCTCAACTTGGGAACCCATTTGATGTCTGTGCCGATGCCAGCGAGTGTTTTTGTGGAGGCATTACCAATCGAGTGCGTTGCCAGTTTAATTTAACAGAATGCATTCCAAGGTTGTTTTTCTTAGCTCACATGACAGTAATGAGGAGGTCTTGGAAGAGATAAGGACATTTACTGCCACTTAAAACTGCAGATGTGCTCCTTTATAGTAGCGTGTCAATTTTTTTATTTTATCTCCTTTACGATGAAGGCATTAGATCGTAAATGCAGATTTTTTTTTTCTTCCACCTGAAAATAAGAGAAACTGTGGGAACGTGTTTTCCACATTTGCAGGTATCACATTTACAATCACACAACTTCAGTTTAGTAAACATAGTGCTGTTGTACAATAAACCTAAACAACTTTTTTTCACTCTAACCATAAGCCACAAAACAACCCACATAGAAATAAGTCATCTTAAGCCAATAACTGCTTTCAATCTTCCTCCGTCTGTGGTGTTGATAGAAGTGGTGAACCAGGTACAACAATTTCTTACACAACATATTGTATCACACAGTCACATAGTCATCATTCATTCATTCCCAGGTACACAACAAAAACAAATATGGTGTGTTCCATATTCTATTATTCTCTGTACCAAACTAAAATCACTGAAAACAATATTGTATTTAAGAACCAAGTAAATTTAGTTTGTGAAAAACAAATTTACGTAGCACACGGTAAATGATCTATCAAAAAGGGACAGACAAGAAACCAGATGTTTTACTGATGCAGGTAAAAAGTTTGGGCATTTTTCTTTGACTCTATAACAGAAGTTGTTTTACATTTTATTACGACTGGGTTTTCTGAAAACTGATTATTTTAGAGCAACATGTTCTGCAAAGGTCCCTTGTTTGCACTCGTGATTGCTTGTAATCATAACTTCGCCTCTGACAAACACACACGGTTTTGCAACACGGAGCGCCAACTCATTTGTTTTGATTGCGTGAAACATTTACAGCTCCAGATGAGTCGCATTCATCATCACTGCACACAAGGATCTCTTTACTCTCTCCCCTATACTTGACCCAGAAACCAAACCCCAGGAAAGAAGGAAAGCCGAGCGTATAAGTCATTTTTGAGGCAGATTCGTTTGATATATGATGACATGCAAAACTAATTTGTCAAGCTCAAACAGCAGGCTTCAGTTGTCAGTTGCAGCAGCGGGGTGTTGGTAAATCTTGGAGCAGCGTTGATATGTCTCGAATGGAGCACCGACATTCAAGCTTTAATGGCTTTAACACAGCTAAATGTATAAGTCTGGGTCAAGTAGAGTAACAGAAAGTTCAGCTTTTAAGATAAGGGCTTATTACAGCTACGTTTGTGAAACAGCTCCACTAGGATGGGACATGAGCCGTGGAGGTACCCATTCATTTTGTTCTATATAACTCATGGAAAAATTCATGGATCTCGATGGAAAAAAGTCTAATATCTTTGAGTGTAACCTTGGCAGATGATTTTTGCTCTCCTCCTACTTTTGGTATTTTAATATTTGATGCACTACATTTAAGAGACATTGAATTTGGTAATGGAAAGAAAACATTTCCCTGTGACTAACATGATAACCGAAGTGGAAAAAGCTGTCTTGTCATTTCCGTCTGTTGGATTTCCTCGGTCAAGCAGACAGCTGTGGGACGTTGGAGCTGGACGCTGTAAAACAATTTTTTTTTTTTGTGGAAAGTTTATTGTCTTTTTGAAGGAGCCCAACTGGTGCAGTTTACTGGACCACTGGTTCGCCTGGACCCACTGGGCTTCACAAATGTCTCTTTGAAGGCGGGCTGGTCACATTGCGTGTTTCAATAAAAATTGTTCTACATTCCCAATTCACCATTAACCAGACCTTTTGATTTAACAGAAAAAAACTCGGTAAATCTTGGCTATTTTGGGTTGTAACTATCTTAAGTTGTATTTGGGATTTTTCTTGGAAAATATTGAAACCACATTGACAAACTTACTTGATGGGCTACATTTCTTTCCTGGCAAGATGATTCAAAATGCTCCATGTCAAAATCTGTCTAAAACAGTACACGATGCACAGCTCTGTTCTATCCATTTATTGTTTTGGGTCCTGTTGATATGAGCAGGTGGGAATTCTCTGTATGACTTAAACACAGAGGGACATTTAGTTATTTAGTGTCTACCTAGGACAGGTCAACAGTTCAACCCTATCACCAGAGCTCCCGTGATAAGGACACAGAGCCTCTGCACAGGAATTTACTGCAGCGTTTTAAAGGCTCTTTCCGAAGGATGAAAGGCTCTTTAAAGGGATATAGACGAGGTCATAAAATGTACTTTAATGACTTGCCTTGGCACATTATGTAGGAGGATGCAGTTTGACTAAATATCAAATAGAGGGTGAATTTCTTATCAGCCAAACAAGGACAGGCCATGGCAGTAAAACCAGCTCCCATCTTGTCCCACATCCCGCTGCACACTGTTTACGCTTCCTTGTTAAACTACAGCTGAACTCTCAGGATGCTGAAACACCTTTCACTCTCCGCTCAGATGAGCTCTCTCTTGCATCGTATCTCCGTCACACTTTTCAATCGGTGTCCCCCACCACCTTTACTATGTAACCCACATTTTTTCCCCGAGCTGCCAATCAAAACGGTTGGCATGGAGATAGCTGCTCCCTTGACTACCGCAGACATCATCTCATGTAGGACAAATTAGGAGGGGAAATTGGTCCCTTTGCTCCCACTTTTCCAGTTGAGTATATTTTAAGCTGGGGGGGGGGGGGACGTCTTGTCTTTGGACCGATACAGGCGTATCGTGGTCACACTGCTCCTGCAGGGCCCCTAGCTCCATTATTACCAAACCTAATCAAAAAACAGGGAGAGGGAGAGAAAGAGACTACGAAAAATGACGACAGTAGAGGGAGAGCGAGACGATGAAATCCCTCACGTGAAGCCGGAGACCGCACATCCGTGAAATAGAGGATTCCTTCACGCTCCTACATGAGCTATGTACGGTTTTTAATCTCCCACTTTTAACTAATGGCTGGTAGGCAAGGCGTGGGAGGGTCGGCGATGATTACTTCCATTAAGTCAATTAGTAGTGGTATCTGAAAAGCTGTCACCGTGATGAAAAGTGATTTGTTCGTCCCTGTCCGACTCTGCTGCAGGTATTTCCGCTGCACTCGTAGAGGAACGTCACAGTTCTCATACAGCACTTAAAATGATTGGATGGATGGTTGAATGTCAATTGTATGGCCTCCTTTTTTTTTTAATCATATGCTCGTTCACTTCAGCGGCTGCATATAAAAATGAGGGACCCGCTTTTACAGAATTTTCCGCTGCAGAATTGAAAATGTAATGATTTGTTAAACAGGTCTCTATGGGTTGTGAGGGATTTGGGAAATATGGAAAGCGTACTTATAAATCCTCGGGCTTGTGTTATTTGCCAGGTTTCTTTCACACGGCTCGTGATTGACCAGGTGACTGTTCCCACTCTCAATTTATTGCTTAGATTGATGTCTCTCTGCCACGAATATGGTGTCACTCAGAGAAAGAAGGTTTTAATGGTGAAACTACACTAATGATGCCCCCTACAGGTGTAGCTGATAGCAAAAACATCTTAATGCAGGGAAAGAAAAGCTATACTCGGACAATGAGGGAACTTAATCGGGAAATGCAACAATTGGACAAATGTTAGTCTACCAATGGTTACAAGTAGGATTTGCAATTTGCTGTGTGTAACCTTTTCCTACTCGAGCACGCAACATACCTCTCTCTACCAGCTCATCTCCACTGGTCTCCACTTCACTCAACTGATTGTCGCTCAGCTCCCAAGCTCATTCCCCTGCCAACTGATTAATCACAGCTCAACCTTCTTTGGCTTTGTCCTGGAAACCGCCAATCCCTCCTTGCCCTCAGCCTTTGCCTGTTGAAATCCTAACCCCCCCCAAAACCCCATGAGAATTTCCTGATTCGCTAAATCTGATCGCAAAGTTTATTTATTTGATTTGGTCAGCGACTGCAGGTGGTTTAGGGTCAGACACAATTCTTTTTTTAGTAGATCTGTGACTTTAATCTCGGAAATTTTTAATTTTAACTAAAATTGCCCTATATTCCATTTTATTTCACTGTATTGAATCATCAGAAAAATAAAGTAAATCCCTGAAACACATAAACACACTTCACAATCTAAATTGAGGACCTGACAGGTATTCACTCATCCGTCCCAAAACTTTTTGCTACTCTAAATTTGTTTTTGGTGAATGCCCCTTGGCCTTGCTGACGAGTGAAGCTACACTGACTGATAACCCAGCACGGCTGTGTCGGGATTACTGTTGAACATCCTGCCCGAGGCCCCTGGGACACCATGCTGCATCATTCTGTCATCAGCTGGTGCTCTGAGAGTCCTGCGCTCCCTGTGTGTGGTACCGTATTTCAGACCTCACTGTCCTCTGCCAAAATCAACTTCCCGGCTTCCTCCCTCATCTCTCCTTGCCATGGATTACTCAGCGCCCCACGGCAGAACTCTGATGAGGTGGGGCTGATTTTTGAGCCCCACCTCATCGTTTTCCCCAAAAACACCGTCATCATCGCCCCAACTCCAGACCTGCCTCTTCAACAATCACCTCCACATTAGATAAATCTCCGTGACAGAGCGATGTCTCATGAGTGACACACCAGGAAGGTCCCTGCATACCCAGGGCTGCGTGCCAGTCCAACCCTGAGCTGTGTTCCTGAGGTTTGGGCCTGTGCCACATGGTCCACAAAGCCCCTGTTTCATTGTAAAAGTGGGATTAAAAATTCATTTAACACACTGGGATATGCTGTTATGTGACAGTGCCGGGAGCTCTACTGTACCTAATGCGCCCAGCTTGTGCTGACAGATAAGTTGAGCTGAGTTTCTCCGGACCAGGGGCTCTGTCCACTTCTTAGCTCTAAATGAAACAGACTGTTATTCTTTCCAACAAGCCATACAGTAGCCCTGTCCATCATTAAAGCTATGAATCACGTCTGTGCAGTTGCATTGGCTCCCTCAGGGGTATATCATTGCTCTGCCCCTTAATCTGGGCAGATTTCCGTGCTAGGGCCGCTATATAGGGTTCTGTTTTTAGCACAATGAGCAGCTTGCTCATGTTACTCTGCAGAAGCAGGGCATACCACAATCTTCCCACATTTGCCATCGAATACTGTGGTTTCAGGTGTTTAGAGAAATACAAGTAAATGCAGCCCTTCAGCAGTGGTTATACAGAACTAAATAGCTTGGCTTTTATGGTGAGGATGTTTAGCTGCTTTTTAACCCTGCTGGCAGGAATTATCACAGCAACACAAAGCACCATATGTGGTTTATATCGACGTTGAGAGATTTGTTCCGTGGAGAGGAGGCTGTAGTTCTGCAGGCGAGAAAAAGATAAAAAGAGGTCTTGCCTCCAAGCTGCTTCACGCTGTTTCGGAGGTCAATTGCTTCTTCAAAATAACCCCATTAAACCGTAGGCCCTAAATGTATGCTACTTTGTTAGAAAATCACTATTTTTTTCTTTTGATTCCTCCGTGTCAAAGTCATTTATATGCAGGGTTTTCTGCGGCGGTGATGCAATATGTTGCAAAGCAATTTGTCAAATTGGGTTCTTCATGCTGAGAAAAACAGAGAGACAAGGAGACATATCTGTAGTCGACCATGTAACAATATACTTACGCGCGGGCATGTATCAACATGTATGTACTTGTGTTAGAAAGACGAGAAATGTCAATTTGCTTGGAAAGCTGCACTTGGGTTTTCTCCGCCCGGGGGAAAAGCACTGCGAGTTGGAAGGTGTACTTTAGTTGAGGGATTACTCGTGGCAGCAGAGAGAAGTTTCCATCCATCACTCAGACTGCAGGAATCTGTCTGTTCCCTGTAACTAATTGGCCATCCATCTGTCAACCCCGGATTTCCTTGCCCTTTGGACAAAGCATGGCTGGTCAGTCAACACCGTCAACCAACCGCAAAGGTTGAGAAACATGCTGCAGAAGAATAAATACACAAAAATAACCGAGAGAAAACAGTGCAGAGGAGGTAAACGGGCGAATACTCTTTACTCGGTGAGTGATGTGAAATCCAGCGTGCACCACGTTTTAATATTATATAGTGTCTCTCATTTATTAATGCTGAACCACAATGGCTTGTAGATAACTTTGACTCTGAAGTCTTTGTGTTTGCATGTGTATATGTTTTCTTACTCGCTGTGCTTGTTTGAGCTGAAGCGTTTTTTTCTGTGAACAGTTTGCTTCTGTTTCTCTCATTGGAAATTCTCCTGCTTTCTTTAGAATGCGGTATTGACCCCTCTTAGAGAAGAGGAGTGCTGTCGTTGTACCACGTCCTCCCCCTTCTCGCCTCTCCTCTCCTCTCCTCTCCACTCCTCTCCCCCCCGCCTGTCACTTCAGAAAGCCTCTCACTGGAGAGCTCTCTCTCTCAGATCAGCACTAAACTCTCTCCTTAGTCTCAGGAAGTGTTGGAAGAAGCACTCTCCGCCTAGCAGGCTTTTCTTAGACTCCGAGGTCTCATTGCATATTCATAGCCCCCTCTACAGTCGAGGGTATCAGGTTTAAAAAAAGACAGAAGAAAGAAAAAACAAAAACACGTCCACACTTAAATTTTTTACGGTTATATTTTTTATATTAGCTGTTGTGTATGTGAAAGAAATATAAAGGTTTTTCCAGTCGATGTGTAGAATCATCTCTTTGTCTTTGTTGTCAGTGAAGTGCTGCTGATGATGTTGGCTGCTACGGTTGAGGTCATTTTCCCATGAGCTCAGTTAAACTGTTCAAACACTTATGTATCCCTCTTCATTGCCACACAAATAATGCAAAAACACTAGGACTTGAAGTGGGGAAATTGAGAGGCTCCAATTTGTCACCAGATCTGAGAGCCCGGGATGTGTGTCCCCCCGGACGTTACATTGTAATGGTGACAAAATCCATTATACTACTGTATAATTTGGTACAAGTATGATTTGGTACAGCATCGAGTATTAGACTTTACACTGTTGGATTAAAATAAAATAATTCTCTATTAAATACTTAAAATAATGGCTCCTAAGAAGAAAGTAATCAGTTTGACGAAGCATTAAAGTTCACCTTCAGGTGGAAGTTGTCCTAAATGATCTGGTTGAAACATGGATTACACCTGGTTTTCTACTTTGAATAACAATTTATACATACACACCACCAGATGTAATAAATCTGTTTTTGCTGTTTCTGCCCTGATGGAGATCTTGTGAGGTCCAAACCTTTAAATCATTATATTTAGCAACCTATTAAAAGTTTTAAATGCTACGTTTCTCCTCCTCCCTCTGTGTGAGTGTTCCTGAAGAATGTTTGCTTTTCCCCGATCTTTTCCTGGCGAGTATCGGCCCGTTGACAGTCCTCTTAGGGCTGCAAATCTTTTTTTTCCCCACATAGTGATGATGATGGTGACCAAGCCATAAACAGTGTAGAGGAGAGCAGTGGGACGGCTCGTCTTTACACTCAAACCGTCCTTCTCCGGGGACGTCACTGCCTGTCCAACGAGCGACAAGATTCATGTGATCACCTCGTAAACAAGTGACCACAAGAAAAGGAAAAGAGTGATTCCTGTGGTTGTATTCAGACGAGGATCTCTGCACCCTGTTCTCCTCCTGATTAATAGCCGACTGGTCTTGCCGAGCCGCCACGCTCTGCCACGGCTGGAGCTCCGGCTGAGAACAAGGCAGGGGCTGACAGTGGTGAGCTATGTGCTGCTCTGCTGCACGGGAGGTAATGAATCGGTGCGGCTGCCAGGACTGAAGTGTAGACAGCAGGAGGAAGAAAAGTGATCAGTCTTTTCTTTTTGTGGGTGAGGGACTTCTTGTCCGGTGTGTGGGCCGGAGAGAGAGACAGAGCATGGAAGAGAGGGGAAGAAGAAGAAGGGAGTCAGTGAGTGGAAGTGGGTTGAAGCTAGGGTTGCACCAATCCGATATTTGTATCGGTACCGATATTGAAGAAATTTGTTGATCGGGTATCGGTGACAATGGGCCGCTCCATATCGGCTGATCTATTCAGTGTAATTCTATGCTGTACGCTGTGAGTGTATTTTGAATCCCTAATTGCAATGACTGAACCAGTCACACTATATTTTTATGATTAAGATTGTTTTACTGGTGCACAATTATTAAATAAATAAGTAATTCAGTACATTTATATCTGTTTATTTGTTTTTTAAAAAATAGGAAAGAAATGTTTGAGTCAAGTCTCATGATCCCAGTCTTTTCCCCCAAATGAAACTTACAGTTTGTTACCATCATTTTGCGCTGTTTTTCTATATCGGTATCGGATGGGTATCGGCCGATACTAAACCTCAGATATCGGTATCGGAGGTGAAAAAAGCAGATCGGTGCATCCCTAGTTGAAGCAGGAGAAGTGTGTGTGTGCAGAGGATGCTGGGAGGAGTGGGGGAGTCGCCGAGTCTGTGTTAACAGTCCTGGGGAAATTTGCTCCCTGTTTCCCCCACAACTCTCCCGACGCCACCACGCAGGGAGTTCATTATTCTCACTTTACTCCTCCGCTAATTATCGTTATCATTATTGGAGATAATTACCATTTCACTGCCTAACACCCATGTAGGCTCCTCGGCTCTGAGTCACACACAAGGTTATCAATAGCTGCTCAATTGCAGCCTCGTCTGCCTAATTATACGATTTGGGCTTTGTGATAACTGAATAGGAAGTGAGATCTAGCATTATGCCTCGTGTGCAGCGTAGATGCACACAGTCAGCAGAAGGGCCTGAAATAAACCCATGCGTGTGGAGCCTGTTAATTAAAAGCTGTGGCTTTGGCTGGAATATGAATCAGACGAAACAACTGGAAGTCTCTGAAACATCGGCGAGCGTTAAATACAATCCACCGAGATGTAACTTCAGATCCTCCGCTTCGATTCCCTCCGTTCATTCCTTACCTGCAGGAAGATCTTGCGATATTAACGCTAATTCAATCGGCTCATAGCACAATATCAGTGACGAGCCTCTGCAGCATGCAGTTGTTCCCCAGACCTGTTTTACAGTCGCTCGCTGGGACTTAAATGCTAAGCTTAGTAGCCCTGTTTGTAGAGAGGGGGGGTTTCTAAATCCCTCTGTGGCATTTTGGGGGTGGCAGCTGACGCCTCCAACCTAATGAATGCTCTCTCCATCTGCTGCAGCTCAACGCGAGAGCACAAGAGCGACACAGGCCTAATCAGCGGGGGAAATTCATTAGACCTGCCCCTCGGTTCCGTAGATCAGAGGACGTGAGGGATGGAAAACAGAGGGCACGGGCACAGAGAGTCTGATATAAAAAAAAGAAAGAGGGAACGAAGGTGACATTGTGAGTGGGTCAGTGAGCACATGACGGACAGTCGGGTCAGGCTGCTGGAGTCTGTGCTGCTGAGGATCTCATGACAGACAAGAGGCACCTTCTCTTTGACCCCAATTACCAGAGGTGTTCCCTTCCACGGAGATTTGCTTTCCCAGCCTCTTGTTTACTCTTCAGAGTTGTATGGATGATGGCAAAGTTCCCCCAGATTGTGTGTGAGCTGTTGTGAAACTACTGGGACTCTCCTAACACATGTAGTGTGTGTGTCTCGATAGCTAATGATGAGGAGCAACTTCTCACAATGAAACAGATTATTTTAAATAATAATGAGTAGTAAATAATGTCATTATCCAGTGACCAGGTCTTATTCACTATGATGACAATGCAGATAATAACCTTTACATACATTCACTAATTAGACTTTAAATAGCCTGTAAATATCCTATTGATAATATTCAGTTTTATGTTTGCCTTTCCGCTTATATTCTGCTTTTCCAAAAATGCATTTCTTTGTTTTTAGGCTTTGATGAAGAACTTTTAATGGACATTTGAGATTGTTTTAGACAAATTTGCCTTTAAAAGCATTTCTAATACTCTTTTATACTATCATACCATTTCCTGCTTGTTGTTGTGAGATGATCTGACCTCCTCCTTTCTTTGATCCTCTCCACAGAGACACTCATGGACTCCACCACGGCCACAGCAGAGCTCGGCTGGACGGTCTACCCCGTGTCCGGGTCGAGCGACAACAGCGTAAGTCACTTGCCCTTCGTCCTAATATGCTTTACTTGCAATAGCAAAGGTTTAATTAAATTACTATTCAAGCAATAATATAATTGAGTGTTGTTTTTAGGGCATTTTCATCGGGACAAAGGTGTAGGGTTAGTTAGTGACCTTCTTCTAAGATTTAAAATTGCCCTTTTCTGCTGGTAGCCGGTGTTTTGGTTTCTCACTCTGAGGTCAGAGATCAATTAATGAGCTCGCCTGCCTCTCAGACTGAGTTAAATCATCCCCCGAGAAAAAAACTCCTGCAACGTGATATTTGGCACCATATGTAGACGTTTGAAAAAGAAACCTTTAGACTCATCCGGGTTTTTCTCCTATGTTTGATTTTCACCAACCCCCTCAAACACTTTCTATTGAGTTATCCGTCCGTAAATGATCCAGATTTTGTACATGATCTGAATTCACTGAATCATGACCAGCACTGTATGAATGAACAATCGGACTTTAACTCACATATGTGTACTCGTGTGCCAGACCAGAAGGGCCTGTGTTCTATGGGCCCTGTTGGTGTTTGATGCACAGTATTTCCACATGGTTTGCCAAGGCATTGGTTTTCTCCCAGCCACATGCAAGCCAGGCCCACTTACAGCCAGCCAGAAACAGAGTCTCAGTCTCCTGCACTTCTTTCCCCACCACAAGATTTAAACTTCTCAGACTGGGTCCAAGAGAGAGAAAAAATGTTGTAGACTTATTTGCTGGTGCATTTCTGAAAACCACTGCCGATTTTATTCAATTATTTATGCTTCTGTGGTTTGTATAAAAGATGGTTTGAATTATCATGCTGTGTCTTTTTGCACTATAAAATAAGCAAAATATGGCTGCATGGAGCGAGCTGGCCTTCAAGAGTTCCATGATACAACTTCAAAGTTCTTCAGCAATAATTTAGTACAACTTCATCTCTCTCAACCTGAGGGCACGTTGTCTCCTCCCTGCTAATTCCGACAATCAATAGCAAAGCAGAAAGACGCCTGCTTTCTTTTCCCCTCGCCAGCTCTGGATCCAATCTTCTCAGAGCGTGCTTACGCACATGCATACCAGCTCCAGAGACAGTTTACTTCACAAATCGCTTTCATCTTTGCAAACTGGTAGATTCAGCAAAACATTCACTCAACCCATATTTCGTAATCAGGTTTAATAGGAAGTGGAAACTTCAGACTTGAAGAAAAAGGTCACTGTTGCGAACTCTTCAGTGTTGTTCAGGCCAAAATGAGGTGAATTTAGTGTCTGAACATCCAACTCAAGAACTCTACACTATAAAGTAATCATCTGTGGTGCGGTAACTTGTGGCTTATTGTCTGTTTTCAGTGTAGTTTTGTTTAAAAAAGCTAATTCAATAATAGAAAAGACTATACTGAGCATAAAATAGGTAATCAACAGTAGATTTTCAATTACATTTTGAATTTTCAACATCTTCAGCTCCTCTGGAAGGTTCTTCAAGCGAGTCTGAGTGTAAATGGCTGAAAGCAGCATCCCCAAACCTTTTGGTTCTGTTTAGTGGAACAACTCAGAGAGAATAACCAGAGGATCTGAGGGGCTTCATAAACCACAGGCATGTCCGATAAGTAGATAGGTCTAATTAGAGTCTCAACATTAAAACTAAAGACCTCTAAATTCTTCAAGAATCACCTCTGGTCCAGTCACATGTGATGAAACCCTTGGTTCTGTGGTGGCTTTGTCATCCAAATCAAATATCTTCACATTAACTCGTCCTGGAACACTTATCTACGTGTGCACTTATCTTCTGCTTTAAACTTCAGACTTGAAAACTTTAACTGTTGTGTCAAACGGGTCAAATTGAAGTAAATTTAGCTTCCAAACATACGACCAAAGCCGTCCAAGCTCTTCAAGAATCATCTCTGGTGCAGAAACATGTGGTGCACGGCCTGATTTTGTGGTAGTGTTGTCGTCCAAATCAAATAACCTCACAGTTACACTTCCTGAAGCGCTTATCTGTGTGCACTCATTCTCTGCTTTAAACTTCAGATAGTCCCCGTGCTCCTATCCGGAAACCTCCACACGCAATTATGATATATCCCTCTCTCGGAGTGCAATGAAATGCGAACAACTCCCTAAGCCCCCGAGCTTTAGTCAGGTATAGGTTGGCCTTATCAGCGTGGGCACTGAAGTTTAATGATGATATGGCTGAGCTTGTCAAACGCACAGTCCACTGGAAAGTGAAGAGCGAGGGCGATGAAGATAGCTTGTCCCTCATGGCCCAGGGCAACAGGTGTGGAAACAGAGCTGGCTGTCCCGCTCCGTATAACAGCGAGAGGTGCTTTACAGAAGCTATTGTCTTACACACATATATGCATGGCTTCACGGGCTTAGGCGGTGGATCAGTAACATCCAGCAGAGCGCCGCACCAGCAGTTGGCTTTCACTGCTCTACGCGGCTTCATGAAATATATCCTAACTCGACACGTGATACTTCTGCCACACAAAGGAAACGCAAACAAGTAACAGTGTGATATTAAGTCAGAAATGTTATCGCAGTTGGTGCGGTTCCACGCTTTTATTTTACGGGATATTTGAATAACTCCTGTCAAATTATTAGTATAAGAACTGTCTTGAGTTACAGCAATAAAATCAACTTCCTCCATGAGGGTTTTTTTAAAAGCGATTTGAGGAAAACAAACACTTGAGCTTTTTCTAAGCCAAATATTATAACCCTCTCTGTGCATGGCTTTGGCAGTGCCTCCTCTTAATTATGTAAAGTGACAGCCAAACGTGTGTTGTCCCTGAGCCAGACAAGCATGACGTCTTCATTATTCATAGCAAAACCAAAAACATTCAGCTTTCAACATTCAACTAGT
The DNA here is from genome assembly GCF_963576545.1 of Limanda limanda. Lineage (NCBI taxonomy): Eukaryota > Metazoa > Chordata > Actinopteri > Pleuronectiformes > Pleuronectidae > Limanda > Limanda limanda. Next base: position 25,198,702 of record NC_083639.1, read on the forward strand.
GCAATATTTACCAAACCAGACTTTATCCTGGAGCCATTCAGGAAGTTTGATGTCCTCTAACTTATGTTCTGAGTTTGTCAATACAACAGTCACTCCACCCACACTGGTGCCGTCTGTACAGTTGGAATATCATGTCGACATGTGTCTGAGCCGGGGAACTTTGAGTAGACTTAACCCCAAGTGCACAGATACACAGAATGTCACAACACGATTATGACATTACAATGGCAATGCATATAAATATCTGGCACAGCTTAACAGCACCTTTACATTTATATTAGGGCTGGGCAAGTTAACTCGTTTCAATCGAGTTAACTCAAGTGATGAGTTAACTCGATTAATTATTTTATCTCGCATTAACTCAGGTTTGATTATTTATTGTTTTATTGTGAAAGTCAGGCTTTTATTTTGTGAAAGTCTGTTGCTGACTGCTGCAGAACAGGAAAAAAGAAAATAATTGGCGGATAAACAATCGAGTTAACTCATCACTTGAGTTAACTCGATTAAAACGAGTTAACTTGCCCAGCCCTAATTTATATATGTATATATATATATATGTATATATATCGTGTGTGGATGTATAGACCATCAGAATACAATGAACTGCTACTGATCCCTGTTGCTTCTCACTGAAACTCCATCAACTACTCTCTTTATTAACTTGCTCCGAGATCTTGACCCTCTGAGAATCTGCCGTGACATTGAGGTAATGTATAGCCGGCCAGCGGAGCAGGGTTAAGTGGTCACTGTTTTCTTTTCTGGAGTGGAGCTGAGAGATGTTGCGAACATCGGGTCAGATCTCCTGACCCGCCGGCCACCACTCTGCCGGAGTACTGACATTTAGAAATAGACGTCCGGCTGCGGAGAGCACACAGGGCGACTGTGGAAGGAAAACTGAGGTCTCCTGAATAGGCGGAGAACATAATGAGTTGGTGTGCGTGGCTAAGGTTAAGGTTATCATTATGGATGTGTCATCATAATGTCCCTGTACCGGGATATGTCCGGTGTCACCCGGGGACACAGCAGGGAGAGGTTTGCAGGACGGCTAGGAGCAGCGCATGTTGCAGAATGTTTGTAAAACAAATCATTTCCTTGTGAGTCATCAAAGATCCTGCATATTGTATTAGAATTCCTCTGGAATAAGATTGAGACTGTTTACATTTAATGCTGGGCATGTGTGGCAGACCAACATGGCATATTTCTGTTTCCACATAGCCTCTCTTTTGTCTTTATAAGCAATTTGTTGAAGTTATTTCACTGTATTGGAGTTGCTGGATCTTTAAAGTGACCACTAATTTGCTGTGATTCACAATTAAAGTCTGTGAAATTATGTTTTAAGAATAAAAGCAGGAATAAAGGGGGTAGAAGGTAGAATTGTTCCTCCAGCTTCACATGTTGTGCATTACGTAGTGGACAGTGGTAATGGGAGTTGACTGCAGCAGACAGTTCTACTTAAGTGTGTGTGTGTGTGTGTGTGTGTGTGTGTGTGTGTATGAAGCCCAGTCTCCTGCAAGATTTGGCTCCCATGGCCCCTCTCATAGTAATTGAATGCAGAGAGTGGGTGTCATTTGTCCGCTGTCCCTCCGGGGAAGCCACTCCTGCTCTGACAGATTTCCCACCACTGCAAACAGGGCGCCTGTTCCCCGGGAGTTCTCCACCGGCTCCTTCTCTCTCTCCGTCTCTCTCTCTCTCTCTGCTTTTGTGTGAATAATTTATTTACTTCTGTCAGTGATAGAGCAGTGATATGTAATGTGCCCGTGGACAGAGAAGCTAGCCCAGGTTAATTCAAACGCTGGAATGACAGGATGTGATAAATACGCTGTTCACGTTGTGTCAAAACACGGAATCCTTTCAATATTGTGACAGTTCGTTCACACTGCGACGTGACGGATGTGACACTTTACTCTGACCAGCTGTAGCTTGTACAACAGGCTGGTTCCGAGTGTAGTTGCCTTTTGCAGGTACACACGGCTGCGTTGTCACTAGGGTTGCAAAATTCCGGGAATTTTCAAAGTTGGAAACTTTCCATGGGAATATACGGGAATTAACGGGAATTAACGGGAATTAACGGGAATAAACTGGAAATGTTGTGGGTAATTTATACAAACTATTTACCTTGTCATATACAGACATAAATATAAACATTTTGTTTTGTCATAGGCTGATTTGAGCCCTGAGGAAACTTTGGGCACTTGACTATATGCTTCTGCATCGTTGTGTCATTCTTAACATAGGTCTTTGCACAGTATTTGCAAATGTACACAGCCTTTCCTTCTACATTGGATGGGGTGAAATGTCTCCACACATGAGATAGTGCACGTGGCATTGTTCTGTAGAATAAGATGAGAAAAAAGTTTGTAAAAAAACACTAATGCAATGCCAGAGATATAAATAGTTAGCCAAACATTTGGAATCATCTGTAAACATATTTTACAATTGATGGATAAATTAATGGAAATAGGCTAGATGAACAGATGAACAGTCCTCAATCAGCATGCTAATATATTTTCCACAGTAATATCATGGAAACTTACCTGACTAGTCCTGCACTCTACAGCAGGCCTCAATAGCCCTGCTGTAGAGTGAAGGATGCTGGGAATTATCTGTGCATGTTTTGGAAGAATGCAAAGTGGAGGGTTGAAACTCAACGTGCAGTGTGTGTTGCATTCGATACATCTTTAAAATAGAGTTTTGAAGAATGTTTTTATTGCTCAGCTTTTTAATTTGCATAGTTTTTTTTTTTCAAAATTCCCAAAATTCCCGAGCTTAATATTCCCGTGGAAAGTTTGTGGAAAGTTTCCGGAAATTTACCGGAAACTTTCCGCCCCTTTGCAACCCTAGTTGTCACTGTCCTTTAGTTACTGAAGAAGCAGAAATAAGCTACAAAATGTAAAAATTTAAATTGGCACTTTCGGTATGTGTAGTAATGGATCTATTCATCCAAATCACAGTTTTACACTCCGTCAAACACATTTGAGTGTCTGCATTGACGATCCACGACTCCTCCACTTGCACTTGCCAGACAGATCTTATGTATTTATCAACATTTTCTGACTTGCTGTTGACAACTAGTTTGTGAGGAGTGTATCTGTGGTCATCTCCTTGCAGCCAACAAACTTGTTGACCGTGTGTGTGCTGGCATGTTCTCCCTGTAGCGCAGATGTACAGGAAATTGAGAAATCTGACAACCTGACTGTGTTGCTTTCGGTACGAATGCATAAGAGGAGAGTATACAATCCCAGCAGAGTAATATGAGGAGCGACACATCAACAACCATGGGTCTCCCTGCAGGCTGTTGGCTGCTGATGCTTGATTCTTCCCCTGTTTTTCATTTAGGATTAACATTTGGAAGTTATCTTTTGTGGCTGCTGTTAATCCCTCCGAGGCTGTGGCCGTGATTAAGGTCTTTATACAAACACCCGACGTGTTTTGCCTTGAGTGCTGCACTGAACCCATCAACGCTCGGTCACTGCAAACCAGTTTTGTTTAAAACGTCAGAAGCAAATGTAAATCCTCAGCAGTGTGCAGCAGCTCCTGCAGTATTTTGGTAGGTTTGGTAATTCGCTGCTACAAAGAGGTCTGAGGAGTTACGAGAGCCTGGACTAATGTTATCGTTTGGGTTGTTGAGCGAAAGCAAAGAGCTCTCTGCGTTGCATCGTCTCAGCTGCAGTGGTGACTCCAGTCTATAATTCAGCCTTGACGGGTCTTTCCGCTTGGCTTTACAGATAAAGCAGCGACCTACTGTCACGGAGACGTATGGATTGCGGGTCAGCTGAACTTTTCTCTCTCTCCTCTCACTCTTCCAGTGGCAGAGATATTGATTCTCAGCCTCTTTCTCGCCGAACGTCACTGAACTGTAACAGCTCATATAACTCCTGAGGAACAGAGGAGCGGCTGACACAGAGGAGCCACAGCCTGACCACCACGGTCTGCTGTAGATTTACTCCGCACATACGTTCTCTGTGTCTGTCTCTCAATATTGCTGCTAGCATTGTGAGAAGTTACAGCCTCTACAGGTTGTCAGTTCATGAACCCAAACCTGTTTCGGGAAAGAAGTTTTCTGAACAGAATAAAGATGGTTTGAACACTTTCGAAACAATTGATGGATAGAGCTGGAGAATGAAACGTCTGCAGAGGCTCAGTCTTTCTAAATCAATTTGCACCAAACTATACACACTCCTATCCGACACATCAATTTCCTAAATGTGTCTGATTCTTTTCATCAAGATCCATGAATTAGTCCCTGAGAAAACTGAAGGTGATAGATCAAGAGAAACACAGTTAGGAGGTGAAACAGATACTTGATTCAATTTAGTTTTACTGTTTGTCAAGAGGTTGTCATTCTCTGCTCATAATTGAAGAGTTAAAAACCACATGGTTTATTTGGGAGCAACAATTGAGTCTTTTGTCTAAATACAATTTTTTAAAAGTAAGAATATGACTCATGAATCATGATAAATATCAAAAATTTCTGAAATGTTTTGTATTGATATGATTTTGTCCTTAATGCACAGCTCCAGTGCAGGAAGAGGCTTTGTACATGTGACTGTTACATCCTTTATCTGAACAGCAAGTAGTTGCAAAGACTTTATAATGAATTTCAAACAACACACATCCGCGTGATAATACAACAGAATGGTTTCGGGGGTCTTTGACAGTTCATTGAAAATGACTTTATATACTCAGAGCTTCAAATACCACACATAGGATTCCTGTTTGTTTGAGTCAGTTAGGACGGGTAACACCCAGCAGGTTCAACCAAACACTGACACTTGTTTACAGACACTGTTTGTCCCGGAATTATTAGAGCCAGACGAGAGCAATTAAAACATAAAACATTGTGCTTTTGTCTGGAGCCAGTCGTGCGTTCGGTTTCACACCGATGCTTTTTCATCACTAAGGGTGTGTGTTTTGTGTGTGAGGGCTTTCTTAGAGGAGGGAAGAATGTACCAGTGTACACAAAGAAACACACAACAACACCTGCTTCTTGTTTACCTTGAAGTTAATAGCATTGCATTTAATAACATTGATAAATGCCCAGAATATATAACAAAAACAAACGAGGCCTCAAAGATGTTTTATGCCTTTGGTTGTTAAGAAAATATGTTTCATCCTTTTTGGTCTTAAGCAGCTTTTTATGATACAATAACGAACTGTTCAGTGCAGTTCGCCCTGCGGCTGTTGACTCGCACACTCGGGGAAAACCAGAAAAACAACATTTGGCCAAACGTAACAGGATCTGGGCAGAATAAGCTGGAGTTTTTTTGTTTCCATCGTCATATGAGGGCAGCTCATCCCCTCCGACTAATCCGTCCTGACATCCAGCACCAGTGTTACCTCCACCTTCTGTACTTAAAACACATGACCACCCTTTTTACAGCACTCTCGGTAAAGAGCCCGGGGGGAAAAGCTGTGAAAATGAAGACGTTTCTTCTAATTTCACACTCGGCGCTTGATCGTTAGGCTCTTATTATGCCTCATTTGCTTCCCTCCACTGGCTGTGATGAAAGAGGGCCAAAGAGGCCATGACAGGACAAAAAGGGGCCCTCCATCAAAACACATTTTGTTTGGGGTCTTTTTTTTGAGCCTGGCTTAACCCTTCCCCCCCACATCACTATCCCCGGCAGTATCCCCTGTCCGCGTCGCTCATTAGCAGCAAACCCCCCACCTGTTTCCACATGAGTTTTATTAAACTGTGTTTGTCCAATCCTCTGCTCTCTGCGGCCTGTCCGCTCTCGTTTAATTGGCCCACGGCCTCCCCCCACCGCCAATCAACAAGTGGGAAGGTCAATGGCTGCTCATGACCTGGGACCATGATGTCTGTCAGCACGGGGCCAACAGACAGATGTATCCTTAACCCGCCGACAACCGGGAGCTTGTCTAACAACACAGCCACAATTGCTTTGTTTGAAGTCGGTACAGAGGAAAACTGACCACACTGAACCACATGTGTGTATCATGAATGTGTACTTTGATTTGACTCATTACTCAAGTTCGGGAAAAGGGATTTCGTATTTTTGGCCGCACATCACTCCTCTATGTGATTGGCTCGTGTTGATGGTTCGGGTCGAGCTAAGCTTCACACTCGCTGTGTGTTTTTAATTAGGACACGAGAATTAAGCGCCAAAGCTCTTTCTAATTAGTCGGAGGGTGTTTGATAAAATGCTGCTTTTACAACAAGAGGGGTGACTGACTTTCTTCTCCCAACCCCCGTCAAGAATCTGTCAAAAAATCCTCACGGAGAGGGCTCTAATTTGAGAAATTACATCAGCTGTGAAGTGAAGAGTGAAGGGGGGGGGGGCAGGGTTAGGGCCGAGCAGACGCAGCAGAGGGTGCAGCTGATGCAAAGTGGCTCTTGGGGTTTTGAGAACAGGTTTTTTTTTCCTCTTGGCTGAGGTGCTGAGGTCAAGGTCAGGACCTGCTCAGTAGTTCGGGTGCATGGTGTTTAAAGCGTGTTTGATCCCGGGCCAATGGGAAGGAAACCACAGAGGTTGCATCTGGAGCCTGTGCAGTCAGAGCCAGGCTGAAGCTAGCTGGCTGTGCAGTGTGTGTGAGCTTTGAAGTAGAGCAGGAAAACCTGCGGTGAAATGTACCCCTTGATTATTCCTTCTATGATTACCTGTGTAATATGATTAGGCCAGTTTAGTGTGACTTTGATTGTGGAAAATTGCATGTCATGTTTCCTCGTGGCTTCGCTGTAGTGACAGAACCTTTCACGACAATGTCAATAACCTATTAAGGTATGTGCTATGAATGTGTCCTATTAAGATACAGTACAATAAAAAAATAGGACACGCCGTCATATAAACCAGAGGCTCTCTGCTCAAGAGACTTAACGTCACGTCTCCTGTTTCTTTTTAAGCATTACAGCATGTGAATGATTATTTCAATGCAGGACAGGAAAGGAGAGAGAACATCAAAGCGCTCTGCCTCTACAAAGTAGAGCTTACATATTTAACACTTTCCAAAATTCAAATAGTTTCTGCTGCCCGAACCTCCTTTGAGTTTTTAGAATACTCAAATAGAAATGATATGTAAAATCATTATTTGCACTTTCACATTTTGATCAAACGAAAGTAAATCGATCTGAAGATTGGTTGTTAGTGACTTTATTACCTCTGCCAAGGAAGCACGTAGTTGTCTGTATTGCTTGTTATCTGGATTACGCACAAACTCCTCAAGATGGAGAGATTTCTCTGAGAATAATTAAGGAATAACGATAACAAAATCTTGCATGTTTACTTGACTGACATTCCTCAGTTTGTGCAATTTAGTGAATTTCTAGTCATTTTGAATTTGGGTTTATGAGGTCAATGTGTTGGCCCTCACTGGAGGTATGCACTCTACTGACTGTCATTCCAGTTAATGTTTAAAATCTCTCTCATTCAGTGACAGGAATGCTTAGTCAGCTGTTTATCTAAGCGCCAGGTAACTGATGACATCCGGCTCCTTCACTGTGAGAGTGCATTCCCCAAAACTGAAACTCAGCAGCTTTTCACATAAACATAAAAGACGCATCTCTGGGATATCTTGGTTATTTAACACTCAAACTCTTATGTGTTGTTTCTTGCTAATATAATTCAATCCTCGGGCTATTATTGTTATGTGAAACCATTTAATTTACTTAACAAAATTTGATTAACCTATATTACCTCCTGAAAATGTAGACCTGCGTGAAAGGTTGTCTCGCATTTGCACTATGTAATCAATTTAATCAAGGTTGTGCCTTAATCGTTACAGAGATCAAAGTATTACATGGATGTGAAAACAGTCTTTTTATTGTGGTTAAATAAGAATCTCTGGGCATTTTATGACACGTTATATTAATCAGAAACATAAGGAGCATTTAATGCTTGACAGCTGAAATGCACTTAATGGAATGAATCAGTTTAACTCTAAGCCTCAGTTGCCACATGTTTTCCTTTAGAATCCTTAAAAGTCTTTTGCAGAGGAATGAGAAGGAAAAACCATTAATTCACTGTTTCTGTCTGTTTTCTTCCAACAGTGGGAGGAGGTGAGTGGTTATGATGAAAACATGAACACCATCCGGACGTACCAGGTCTGCAATGTTTTTGACAACAATCAGAACAATTGGGTACGGACAAAGTATATCCGGCGTCGGGGCGCCCAGCGGATCCACGTGGAGATGAAGTTCTCCGTCCGGGACTGCAGCAGCATCCCCAACGTGCCCGGCTCCTGCAAAGAGACCTTTAACCTCTATTACTATGAGTCTGATTCCGACACGGCCACCCGGACTTCCCCAGCTTGGATGGAGAACCCCTGGACCAAGGTGGACACCATCGCAGCCGACGAGAGCTTCTCCCAGGTGGACCTGGGCGGCAGAGTGATGAAGATCAACACAGAGGTCCGGAGCTTCGGCCCAGTGTCACGAAACGGCTTCTACCTGGCCTTCCAGGACTATGGAGGCTGCATGTCCCTCATCGCCGTGCGGGTCTTCTACCGGAAATGTCCCCGGATCATCACGAATGGGGCGTTGTTCGGGGAGACGCTCTCGGGGGCGGAGTCCACCTCGCTGGTCGCTGCCAGAGGCGTTTGTATCTCCAACGCAGAGGAGGTGGACGTGCCAATTAAACTCTACTGCAACGGAGATGGAGAGTGGATGGTTCCCATCGGGCGCTGCATGTGCAAGTCTGGGAACGAAGCTGTGGAGAACGGGACAGTTTGTCGAGGTATGTTGTGTTCCTAAATACATTTTCATCATATCTGCTAATGATAGAATCCATATGTTGGGTAGTGGACTCTCCACTGTTCGCTGCTCCAGGGATCTCTTCATTCCAAATCAGTTGATGATCCAAACAGGTATAAGGTATAAACCCTGTGCATAATTAATCAACTGAAGCCATCAACATATTTCCATGTAAATGAACATCACCTCCTGCTGTTTTTTAAACTGGCAAACCAAAGATTTTCTTGGATTTGTCTACAGAGCATGTTTAGTTTAGTTATGTTCTTCTGAGCTGCAATAAAAACCTCATCCCAGGTGTCTAGCCACAAATCACAGCAGCTTGTCAAAGAAGAATTGTTTTATTATCTTTCCTCTTCTGGAGCACATCTATAACTGTAAATATACTATACAAATAGATGAAACAATAACCCTCTTATCTGGACACAAATCATTTCCTCAATGCACTTTTCAGTAGGTTTATGCTCTTTCTTGCTCGTGTGAATGTCTTTTCACCCGACATCACAACATTTAAGTTCCTCCACATCAGAAAAACAGAAAAGATATTTTGAGAATATAAGAACTGCAATTTTGAACATACAGACGTTCAGTGCTAATCATTTGTTGGCTGATGCCTCCTTCTGTCTTTGAGCACAAAGAGGATATTTTTCCAAATTGCCTGCGTTTACCTGTCAACTCGAATCCCTCGCAGGGAAATCGATTTGGCTTTTTCTAAACATTGCTGTGCCCAACATTCTCCGTGTGCCGCGGCCTCTCCCCACGCTGGCAGGTGGTATTCGGTTCGACGTGCTCGGAGATCCTGATCGCTCTGAACAGCATCACAGTGTGTCGCCTGCAGACCTCAGAGCAGCACAACAAACCACCCACCTGCGTTACAGCCCGATGTGTCGCTGCCTCTCCAGTGTGCGCCTGTAATTACCAGCATCCCCCCCCCAGTCACTGTGTTCTGTGAGGGGAAATGGGATGGGTGCCGCCTCTCTCTCTCTCTCTCTCTCTCTCTCTCTTACACACACATTCACAAACAAATACACTGCCAGGCCCTTCAGTGACTGCTAATGAGGACGAGCACCAGGCTCCTTCTGAAGGTACGCAGACCGATGAGAGGCACATGACGACAGCTAACCGCTCTGAAGCCACATCCACGCATAATTAAACAAATCTGCCTGTTTTCTGACCTACATGTAATTCACTGCATGTGCTGGATATGAACATCTCAGGGGTGTCCTCAGTCATGGTGTTTCTTTTGTGCTGAAAGAGATTACATGCGATCCGCTCAACGGGGAAATCATATTGAGCCATTTTATCTCCTTGCAGAGCCGGGCATTGGAATTTTTCTGCCTGGACAAAATATGTAGCTTCCATTTCGGGACATGCTGCCTGTTCGCTTTTCCTTACCTGCAGATTACTGGCTTTGTAATCTAAGGCCGACTATCGTCACTCAGCCGATGCTCTTCATCAGCTCTACTGCTGTCGTGAAGACTGTAGATCTGAAGACTGAAGGGTTCCTGACAGAAGCACATATGTGGAGGGAGATTTCCAACATTCTTACCATCACTGTAGATGTGCACCAATTCAGAGGCCACCTCTTTCAGAGGATGTCGTCTTCAGGGAACTGAAATGAGACCGCCTGGTCCTTGGAGGATTTCCTTTTCACGTCACCAGCTTCCCCTCTCCCTCCCTTAATGATGCATTATTAGCTACTTTGATCCGCTATATTTACTGGGTAATGAATCCTGGGATAAGTTCGCTCGAGAAGGATCCACCTATTCGATTTTTGTGTTCTCGGGAATGGAAGGATGCATTTCGATGGCTGCCTTCGAAAGAGCAATCGAAATGGGAACATCCTAGTCACGCCGCTGTGATGCAATCCATCCTCAAGTGCAGCTTTGGAAGCATGCAGCCAATGAACAGCTTCTCCCTTCTCACGTGATTGAGTATCTGAATATAAAAGCTTTGCGAGAAGGAGCCATTGTCTGAGAATGCAACTTTGGAATTTAGCAAAATGCAAAAGGCTCCAATAGTTGCTCCAATGCAAACAAAGGGGAAACATATTTTACTAAGAAAGAAAGTAAAACCATTAGATAAAGGAGACATTAGTCTGCCGTCCCTCCATTGTTCGGAAGCCCCTCTTGATGGAAAGCCGCCACCAGTTGCTCTGCACTCTACTCGTCTTCCTGAACAGCGAAAGATGATATCGGTGCTTGGATCTGTGGTCAGTCTCTTCAGTTCAAGTGCCAGTAGAGGGATATGGAATTGATCTATAAAAGATGCGCCTTTGCTTGCTGATATTATTATTATATTATTATTATACAAAATGAAAGAGACGATTTGTACTGGAATATTAATAACACAACCCATGCTTTGTTCCAGCATCTCCGCAACTAAACGTGTAATTACGCATGTAACAATTAAATCCCTGGCAGGGATCCCGGCAAATAATTATGCTGTCATGAAATCTGTCAAAATATTGAGTGTATAAGGGGGTGCTTACATCAAATTGCGGAGGCCCTTTCCTCTGCGATTGTCTTACAAGTGAGATTAAGTTTCTTCTCTAAGAAGTGATGGGAGTGTGGAACCACACCGGGGCCTTTCAGCAGAGACGGTCCTGAAAAGAGAGATCTGATTTCCCTTCAGAGCCTCGAGGAGATGCTGCACCACACAGACACATGAGGTCCTGTTTGCCTTTGCTGTTCACTTCAGAATGAAAAGAATTCCCGTCAGTGGGGCACAAAGAAAGCCATGTTCATGGGTGGAATTGCAAACTCCCTCAACAATGCCCATGTGTGTTTTTCCACTGTAATCTGATCATCTAACCCCATGCTATCGGGAGTTCAAGGGTCTCGACTGTGGGAGTGTGGCTCGTGTTGTGGAGCAGCGAAGATTCACATGGAGACAATCTGTCACAGCAATAAACAACAGCGTGATTCATGCCCTGGTTATGTTTTTGTAAATTACTGTATTTAGGAAGGAAAAAAACCAACATCATAAATCAAGCGGCGCAGATTGTGTGGCCCAGATTTGAAGCGAGAAGAGTCAACGCATCACATCACACAGGGTGACAGAGGAGTGCAAGTGTTGCATATTCTATTTGTCCACTCGTGTAGTGAAACCATCGGGGCAAGAAATGATTTTGATGCCCAAACCAAGTCTGAGAAACTCTTTGAATTCTTGGATAGTGGAAAGAAACCCGAGACATTTGAATATATCACATATTTTGCATATATGGTAATTTTTTTGCTTGAAGAGTTTCAAAAATACATTCCAGGCCGTAGAGTAGAATCCTAAAAATAGATAGTGACATTGTTTTAAAATTAACCAGAGCCACACCTCCATCTGTTTTACTGATGCAAACGCAAACATACCTCTTAACCAGTGGTGTATAAAGTACTTGAAAGCCATACTTGAGTAAAAGTACAGATATCTTACCTGAAAGTGACTTCGGTAAAAGTAAAAGTCACCCGTCAGAAAATGACTTGAGTAAAAGTCTTAAAATAGCTCATATTAAAAGTACTTAAGTATCAAAAGTATCTGGTGTTGAAATGTACTTAAGTATCAAAAGTAAAAGTACAAGTACCATAATTAAAAATGCAGGTGCTTTTTATAGTAGGCCTATACAGACACAAAACAACCCAAAATGTTTCTCCTCAAGATTTATCTCAACTGACTGAAAAATTATAACAACAATATGAATATAATGTATATAATGTATAATTTTACAAATGTTGAACGCTGAGAGAGAGAGAGAGAGAGAGAGGGAGGTGCGCCGTGCTGCGCCAACCTCCGCTGCTCAAGTAACGAGCCAGTTTGACAATGTAAGAAGTAGAAAGTACAGATATTTTTGTTCAAATGTAACGAGTAAAAGTAAAAAGTCGTCAGGAAAATAAATACTCAAGTAAAGTACATATATAGGGAAAATCTACTTAAGTACAGTAACAGTATTTCTACTCTGTTACTTCCCACCACTGCTCTTAACTCACAGGAAGTGGCTCCTGTCCAAGAGTCAGATGTACTTTATAAAGGGCATCGCAAACTCTGCTGCACATGCACGACAGACTCCTCGGAGAGTCACTAAGTCACATGAATGATAAGCATCTGAAGTAGTTGTGTGCAGAATTCACAACCAGGCCAGGACCTGTTTTTAATGTCAGTGTCTTCGTGAGGTCGGCATCAGCAGTGGCTGTAGTAGCTGCTTGGAATTAGATTAAGGAGGGAAAGGCTTCGGTAACTCTCCAGCTAAATGTGGTGGTAGATAAAGAGAGTTAGGGGGGATCCAGTGCAAAGGGAAGGTGCCGGGCAGACATGATTGGATAGACATGATTGCATGGAAAAGCGGGGGGGGGGGGGGGGGGGAGGAGGTGAAAGCAGGAAATGAGTCCCCCCCCCCCTTAACCCACTGTCAGATTCCCAATTATTGCAGCCTCTTGGTCTGGAGAGGGTTTACGGGTTTTGGAGAATCAGCGTAGCACAGACAAATCCACGCTGCTGCCTTTTTATTTCCCTGGGTGCCTCCGTCTTTAATGGCAGCTCTAATTGACTAACAGCGCACGTGGGGGGGGAGCAGCCACGCCGATGACTGTTTGACTGTCCTCTGCGCTGGAACACGGCACAAAGCAAAACAAAACAAACACACACACACACACACCCACCCCTCCTCCTCAAGGCTCCTGCTGCATTGTGCATTGTGCAAACAAAGATGAAGGGAGGTTTGCATTGGGCTGCAAGTGAAGAGGGCGAATGAGGGAAAGAATAAGAAATGGAGAGAGAGAGGGAACCGAAATGTCAACAGTCTGCCTACGCAATCTGCATTCATGCAAAGTGATGTTGATGTGAAAGCCGCACTTCTCCTCTCAGAGTCACGGCTGCTTCCTTTTGCTGATAACAGATGTTCATTACTGCGGCGTTTGCCTGTTAAATGGCTTCTTAGACAACATGACTTCATTCCCATTACTGATCTTCTCATTTAGTCCCAATAAAGAGTCTGTGATGTATATTGGATAGAAGCAGCTTCTTTGGTCTGTACACAGCGTAGGATGTTGTAACAGCAGGGGGGGGGGACGACAGGCAGAGCTCCAAGACGTGTCATTCTGTCCGCAGAGGCCCCAGGGAACCTCCACCAGCCTTTATCCCCCCCTCCACCCACCCACTGAGATGGGGTTTCAGGATGGCCAGGTGCTTTTTTTTTTTATGTCTTTTTTCTCCTTGTTCCGCACACTGCACACATCCATACAGAAGGGGAGCGTTTAATGAGAAGAGGAGTAGAAGTCTAACGAGAGAGAACTCGATGTTAAACACACATACAGCCCTTCCAATATACATTACGGCATAGCGAGTGCACAAATCCATTTACAGTAGGCAGTCATGTGTACCCTCAGGAACACACAGCACCACACACTTTATCAGGCTTTGTTCACGGCCCATTCATCATCTGTGGATGTGATAACGTGACCTCCGATCCCTGCGAATCTCCCTGAACTCAGAGATCACGGCCTGCTAAGCCTGTAAACGTTTTCCATGTGTTTTAGCGCACGTCAGCCTCTGATCCACACGCCGCTCCGTCAACCTCCTTATTATCCCACATCATCTTCTGAATCGCACATTCAGACAGTCTGACCTTTGGTAATCCCAGTGCCTCTCCTTTGCTGTTTACAATACTTGGTCATCTCATGGACTGTAGAAGCAGATCTGCTTCTTGCCTCTGACACCTCTTCCTGTCTTTTCCCTGAGTCCAGAGATACCAGAGTCCCTGAGGACCACAGACAGTTTTCTGGTGTTTCTCCATGAAAGTGGAGTTGGGTGACAACTAGGGTTGCAAAATTCCGGGAATATTCAAAGATGGAAACTTTCCATGGGAATTAACGGGAATATACGGGAATTAACAGGAATTAACGGGGATAAACTGGAAAGTTTGTGGGTAATTTATACTAACTGTATTTACCTTGTCATATACAGACATAAATATAAACATTTTGTTGTGTCATTGGCTGATTTGACCCCTGAGGAAACTTTGGGCACTTGACTATATGCTTCTGCATCGTTGTGTCATTCTTAACATGGGTCTTTGCACAGTATTTGCAAATGTACACAGCCTTTCCTTCTACATTGGATGGGGTGAAATGTCTCCACACATGAGATAGTGCACGTGGCATTGTTCTGTAGAATAAGATGAGAAAAAAGTTTGTAAAAAAACACTAATGCAATGCCAGAGATATAAATAGTTAGCCAAACAATTGGAATCGTCTGTAAACATATTTTACAATTGATGGATAAATGAATGGAAATAGTCTAGATGAACAGATGAACAATCCCTTAATCAGCATGCTTATATATTTTCCCCAGTAATATCATGGAAACTTACCTGACTAGTCCTTCACACTACAGCAGGCCTCAGTAGCCCTGCTGTAGAGTGAAGGATGCTGGGAGTTATCTGTGCATGTGATGGAAGAATGCACAGTGGAGGGTTGAAACTCAACTTGCAGCGTGTGCTACATTCCATACATCTTTAAAATAGAGTTTTGAATGATGTTTTTATTGCTCAGCGTTTTAATTTGCATAGTTTTTTTTTTTTTCAAAATTCCCGAGCTTAACATTCCCGTGGAAAGTTTCCGGCAATTTACCGGAAACTTTCCGCCCCTTTGCAACCCTAGTGACAACCCTGAGACCTTTTTATGTTTCTTACTTTGCTTTGGACAGGCTGTACTGACACAGTGGAAATGAGATCTGTGTACTATACAGTGATCCTTCCATATGCGCCTCTGTTTTCTCATCAGGGACAAGGCCGCGGCTTTGTCAAAACATCCCCATGTGCTCTCTCTCTCTCTCTCAGATGTCCTCGTGTCCTGTTAGAGGATTCCCGTTGCTCTCTCGGCTCCGGTAGACTGATGGATCGAGCATCTGTCCGGATAAAAAAGATGAGAAGCAATCGTGCTCACTGTTAAAGACAGAAATCCCTCTTGAGTATAGGTGACCTTGTTTTCCGGTGATGTATTAGAACTCGGGCAACATTGAGAGAGAATTGCGGCGTCTTGTGTTGCACGCCGCTGACCTACATAAGAGCCGTTCTAAAAGTGAGAGCGGAGAGAAAGTTTTATCCATTCCGATGACATCTCTAAGATGAGTACAGTTGTTCACACACAGTTAACCTCTCGGCCGCTCATTAATGCCCTTGAAACTGTCGGGTCTATATTCTGCTTCACACGGGATGGTCATTCAATCCCGGGGAACATCACACAGATGCAGCGAGATAGTGTTACCCTTACACACAGAGGTGCTTGATGTCGAGGCGTGTGCTCAACTCAAACATGTTCCCCTGCCATGTTGAGTGGAATTACAGAAGCATCTGTTTAATATATATCTCACCAGCTCGTCTTTTGTTTTGCTCTTCAGTTTATTTGAATTACCCGACTGTCGGTTCCTTTTGAGAAGAACATCGACGACAGCGACTTGTGTAACTGTTTGACTTTCTTTAATGGCCGTCACTTTGACTTTCACTTAGTCCGGGTACAGTAAAGACAACATTTCATCCTGTACGGAGGATACGCTCCACAACTATAATGGATTCTAAAATAAGTAACGTCATGTCTCCCCTGTTAAACTTCAGGTGATTAAAGATTAAACGGCTGCACGGGTGAGGCCGGGAGACGAGAGGGTAGCGATGGAATCAGAATGGAAAGGAAAAGAGGGGGAGATAAATATTAACAAGGGAACTGTCTCTTCCTCTCCTCCTTTGTGTTTTAATTCTCACCCCACTCATCAACACACTGCAGTAACAACTGCAAGAGAGAGATCACAGGGAGAGAATATTCAGGCTATAAACTTTCGTACTCCAGTGTGTTGTGAGTCTGATGCTTTGACTTCAGCTCAGGGATTCCTCTGTTGTCTGCACTGAGACGATATCTTGACACACTATATGAATTCTGCATCCTTGTTTGTGGACGTCAACCTAGAAACAAGGAAACATATTTCCTCCAACCACTGAACATTTGAACATTCGTTCATTGCACTGACTGTTACTACTGTTTTTTATTACTGTATTATCCCGCCTATAGTGTTTTCATATTTATATATATTTTTATTTTTATCCTGCTCATAGTGTATTCATAGTCCTTATATCTTACAATTCCTGTTAATACTGTAATATTCCATATATAGTTCTACTGTACAGATCTTATTTATTACATTTTCACTTTAATATGCACGATACTCTGCACTTTTACTGCCTTTTTCTTGCACTTCTGGTTAGACGCTAAACTGCATTTCGTTGCATATGTACTTGTTCAATGACAATAAAGTTGAATCTAAATCTAAATCTAAAATCTAAATCTAAATATTTTGACTTTTTTGAAGCAAAAGCCTGTATTTCATCTTCCACTTGTAAATAATGACACACAGTGAAGTAATTTGGAGCGAAAACACACGTAAGATGTATGAATCCAAAGTCTCTAATGAGAGACTGCAATGTCCACTTTGTTTGGTACAATGACTCAGCGTGATATGTCTCTCTGTCACTGTCATTAAGACAAATTCCTGTGCATTTAATTACTTTTACAATCAAAGTGAATTAGATTCAGACAGTTCACCATGCTGCTCCCGATGGAAAAACAAAAAGGCTGCGTTTAATTAACAGCTAACTCCAGGGCTGGAGACCAAATAAGAAAAAACCAACAGACACAGAATGCATCTCTGGATTAAAGGACAAACATCTCTGTTGAACTCTGTGAGTCCTCGGAGGTGGTCGTGTCTGCACATGTCGGATCCAGCCACTGGGGCCTCTGCACTGTTTGAGTAAAATCAACAACAAAATCAAGCAGTTTATATTGAGATTTATTTTACTATGGGATTTAATTCCAAAATGTTTAGAACTCCACCGGCTAATGTCAACTCAGAGAGTCGGGGGCGGAGTAGCAAAGGATCCTGGTGTCACCCTTCTTGGGAGGTTTCCGAGTGGTTATTGAGTTTGAAATTGAACACATGCCACTAAAGCTCCAGTCGATGTTGAGTTAAGCTCTCTAGTGCCACGGTGCAGGATTGAACTTTGTTTTCTTTGCCAGGTTAGTGCTGAGTGAATCCAGGTGAGTGACACTTTGTTCAGAAGATAGACGGCCGATGTCCGTCACTGTATCAAGTGTCAGGACCCAAGATGTGTTGATAAAACTGTTACACTCACACAACGACCACAAAATAATTTAAACAGACACAGTTATTTTAGTTAGTTTGCCGACTTCCGGCACAAACAGCTGGTCAGGAAGAAAGAGCTGCTGACGTCAGTGTGCGAACGTAATCGACAACCAGAGCAATTATGACAAATGATACAAATTCTTTAGACCCGTCATGTTTTGATGCCAATACCTGGAGCAGATGTCAACATAAACAACATCTAGTAAACAACAATACTTTGAGTGTTCCAATTCGCTGATGCCGTTCAATTTAATTCTCCACGGATCCTTTTCTGCTTTTCTGTCTCCCACTGTAATTGTTTGTGGTATTTAAATATTTCCCCGCCCTACGTTGACTTGTTTGTCACACCTCTCAATTAATCCGGTAATTGCTGGGACGAGCGATCTTGAGGCTGAGCAGGAAAACAACCTCGGCTTCATTGGCCTGGTTTAATTGTCGACGCCCTGTTGAAGTGGGGATAGTTTCCCGTGGCTGCGGGGGACAGCTCGGCTCTGTAAATGGACTACTTACAGAATTTTCTGGATGTTAAAACTTTTTTTTACTTCCCCGTGGGCAGCTGCTAAGCAAATAAATTACTTCAGTATAATGAGCTGTTCGCCCTCTCCGGTGGAATTCCCTAGCTCTCAGCCAAAAGGTACCGTTCGACACGCTTCCTTTCTTTTTTTTTCATTCTTATAAGTCTTGTAAAGAACCGGGTTCATAGAGAGGATACCTTTTTCTTTTCTTTTTTCAGCCATGCTTAGGAAGATGAAAGCCATAGCAGAATCTGCCAGGCTAATCCTTATCTAGTTAAAATATTCCTACCAGTACATTCTACCCTGTACCAATTGTCTGTGGGTGAGAATAATCTCCCCATGTCCCCCCTCTCCTCCCTCTTCTTCCTCTGCACCACCTCTAGGTCTGTGCGTTGTGATTAGTGCTATTTTCCCACCGTTTATTCTGTAAAACCTTAGGGATTTTCTGTTTATACTGAATTTATACGGAGGAGGAGGTGAAACTGTAAACAACAAGCTAACGAGAAGCCCGCTCTGTTTTGCCTTGTGTGGAAAAATAACAATCGCTTCCTGTGCACCTCAAAGCACAGCGTCGGAATATCATAATGTTTTTATGTCCCCATCATGTTTGAAAGTCAGACAGTAATTACAGTTTAATTTTGTTTTAATAGGCTGTCCATTGCCATGTTGTTCTTTCCTCCATATGGTTTTGCTAATTCTAGGCACTGGAATTACTGTATTGATGAATAACAATTTAATTGGTCATGAGCCAAAAATATAATTATTTCCAAGAGAAGACATGGCTACTACAAGAAATAGATCAGTATATTTTAATACATTTCTCAATAGGATAATTGCACTACCTATCTACACATATTATTTTTTTATTAGTCTCTATTCAAGTTCAGATTATAGATCCCTACAAAACTGATGAAATAGGTTGTTGGAGATCCATGTCCTCAATTGGGTTTTAAGTATTGGCATTAAAAAGGAAATATGAGGTGCTTCAGGTCAGGATTTGATTTCCTATTTTCTAAAAACATGGACTCACTGAGCTGCAAAGTATATGAAAGACAGGCACTAAAACGTTGAGGCCAAACCGAGAAAAATCCTTCACCCAATTCCTCTCAGCGGACATTAACCGCCCAGCAGTATTTACTACGAAGCCTTGATTGGCCTCTAAGTGCACTGATGCCTGGGAAATGCTCACTTTGTGCTGGGACCAGTGTTCTGCTTTATTATGGTCATCTCAAGGCTGTGTGGTCTCTACAGAATTATTTTCTGGTGGTTTTCATTCCACGCTGCCAAACGACTCAGTGTGGCAGCGTCTCGACACACACACCAGGACCACCGCTGCCTCCCCTCACAATGCGGGCGTCTCTCCTCTGTGAAGTAACAGGCTTAAAGAGCCGTCTGGAATACATTAGTCATAGTTATTAATGAGGTTGTTTTGAATATGCTCCCCCCCCCTTGTCTTAGTTTTTCCTCCACAAAGTCATGAAGATGCTGAGGATTTTGGCTGAAACAAGAAGACAGACCTTGTCGGCACGCAGGGAGACAGAGAAGTAGTGAGATGGAAAGAAGTGAAAGGAAAGGAGGAAAACTCAAGATACAATATAGACCCAAACCATGTCTGTGCTAATCACACTACATGATGTTATGCACTTGGCAAGGAAGGGGAGTCCTCTACCCTACATTAAGCATGAATTGCTACAGTTTAGGGCTGTAAATGGCGTGTGTTACTTCAAGTTGTGGATTTCATTTGTCAGTGCTGAAGTACAGAATGTCTCTGAGAGCTACTGGTTATACATTTTTGAGAGAATACACCTTTTTATAATCATTTAATTAATGCTTTTAACTATAGTATTTAATCTGTTACAATGAGGAGTGATATGTATATATCGCAAATGGGCAACACTAACTTTTTAATATTGTAATAATGCCATGTATGACCTCTGATAGGATGCCGAGATACCTTTTACAAAATGAATTCTTGAACTTTTGTCATGCACTTCCTGACTTCTATGTGACATGATTGACAGATCAGCCTTTGGTTGAACTTGAACCACCTGTAAATACCCCCCCCCCCAAGCAATATTCCCACCAAGTTTGAGAGAAAATCTGTCAATGCATTGGAGGGTTATTTTACAAAAGCCCCAGACAGGAGTGAAAACAATACCTGGCTCATGCGACTGGTGCTGTTGTGCAGCAGGATAATAACAATAATTTTACACAAAACACAGATATGTCAATACACAATCTCACAGTAGGACTGTGAAGGTTAACATTATGGCATTAACACCGAGTTGCATGTGACATTTTCAGCCATCGTGATTAAATATCTCAATTCTCCACAGAGAGAAAGCCGCACTGGAGAAGACATTTTCTGAGCCATTTCCATTCTAAAAGAAGAAGCAGCCCCCCCCCCCCTCAAACCAGGCGCTGATATATTGATGTCACTCATTCCTTGCAGAGTCTTTAAAACTCCTCCTTTCGACCTTCTTACTAAGTATAGCAATTCATGTATTGATTTGGGGATGTGGTGCATTCACAGTATGCCTCCAACATAATGACCTATTTCAACAGATTGCTTGTGGTTAAGGGTTTTTTTTTTTTCTTCCTTTCCTGAGCTCCCTTTGTCTCTGGGCTGCAGGAGGAAGAGGACTCGGCTACGTGTTCTGAGCAGAGGAAACAAAACGTGTCTCGGTTCTGTTTCATCGAGTAGGTCAAGGAAAGCCATCATGTATTCATGACGGCTCCTCGGAAACACGAGTACATGTGTATCTTCCATGCAGTCACACTGTAAGAGTGCATATTAGAGCGTCGATTTTATGAAATTTTTATGTGGGCATCGAATGTTTATGTATGCTTTCAAGGCCATCGGGGCTTGTTTTATCACGACACGGTGCAAAGTTGTGAGATTATGGGAATCTACTGGTCCTGGAAGCAGCCTGATTAAGTACGGATCATTCACAGTGTTTAAAGTGTGGCAATGGGGAAAGGGGCCAAATGAAAGCTTGGCAAATGATGGCTTAAATTCCATCTGCGTGTACGCCATGCCAGCAGGCAGACTTCCCATTACTGAATGACTGTCTATGATTTAAATCATGGCTCTGACGTGCTTCGTTATCTGTCAAAATAGTGCTGCCATAGGGACAGGCATCAACAGGATCGGTGTTATGCTGTTGGAGGTGGTGCGGATCCAGAAAGGCTGCCGTTGTTTTATCAAAACAGTTCGGTGACATGCCCAAACACCTCAATATTTATCTTAGTAATCTTCCAGAAGAACACAGATGTCCTGTCAGAGATGTGCAGCAAGCTGTTTGGCCTTGTGGGAAAGGAAACAATGTATTAGATGCACCACAGGCTCAATTTCAGCGGCGCAATCTTTCATTTAAAACTCATTTATCGGCACTCTCTCTCCTCTATTATGCTCATTAAGGGATTTTCAGCGCAATGGATGTAATTTATCCAGGAGTCTTTCTACAGTGGCATTGTCATTCAGATGTGAGATTCTTATCGGCCACATCACAAAACCCCTGAGAACATAAGTCCTTCCTCCCTCTCTGGCCGGGCAGCGACCTTCCAGGAGCGACCACAATCGGGCTTTTGTCGGCCCACCTTGTCTGTCATCTCCCTGGTTCTGTTGATATGGGCCTCGTGCTGAGAGCGTGGTCTCCTCATACACGGCACTAAGTGCTGGCTAATTGAGCTTGTCCAGCCAGAACCTGTTAGAGTGCTGATAAGAAGGTATTTGACCTCTGAGCAGAGGCCCCTGGTGGTGCCCCGTGGATTCAGCCAAAGCGTATTACCCAAAAAAACAAAATACCTTTCCTTACTTGATTTGTATAATGTGGATGCAGTTGCAGCAATGGGAATAGGAGTGAAACGTCCTTCCCATGTACAGTCACCACATTGACACTGAATGCAAGTGACGGGTAAGGCAGATTATCATACCAGTGGATCAGACATCGGCCTTCTGATGAACTTATAAAAAGGCTGTTGATAAATTCTAAAGAAAGACATCATAAAAATCACCACCCAGAAGCTGGTGGAAGACATTCCTTATAGTCCTCAATCTATTGCTTGTGTTTCTGCCTAAGGAAGTCGACGGAGTCCACAAATCAAGTGTCTTGGATATGTGCCCTGATCAAACCTCGGTGTAGCTCAGTGAGACTAAGTGCGACCCAGCCGCTCCTCCTTTCCTACTCTCTCTCTCTGCCAGGCCTGCTGAAATTGTTCTTGCACATGATTTTCACCTCATTTGTTTTTAAAGTATTTTAAACAGGAGGTGATCAGGGTTTAGGAAACCTCAGCTATTAACCCACACATGTTACACAAATTAGTTTGAGCCCTTTCTGGCACTCTCTGGGTGTCTGGTATTCCAGCCAGTTTAAAACATGTGTAAAGAATTTCTTACGCATGGCATTTCATGCATGTCTGCTATGGATGGGGATTTTAGTCTGAGTGCAACTGACATGACCCCCACTAGGATAATCCGGCTGCCTCTAGGAACCCAAGACTAATCTGCCAGTCTCCCTTTTTGCAGGCCCTCACTAATTCCAAGCCGCCTCGACTTCTCTAACACCTTTGCAAACATTTGGTGACCACCTCGGTTACAAAACGCCATTTTGTGTGTACTTACAGTCTCGATACACATATCTGTGTATTGAATAGTTTGCATCTGTCCTCCTCTGCTGTATGTTGCTGGGCTACACAGGGCACAAACAGATGTAGTGTTGATGACTCACATGACTGTCAGCTTATGGGTAATTAGCTTTCAACCAATATATTTTTACAATGACCTTCTCGGCACCTTAGCATTAACGTCAAGGATGATATGTGCCGGCCTGTATGTCTATGTCAGATACGCGGAGCTGGAATGTGCCATGCCGTGCCAAGGGGGGGGGGAAGCTGCTCGCCTCCAGGCTAGGTTGGTTGCGTTGAGGTTATATGCGTATGTGTGTGAAGTGTATGACTCCTGAATTTTAATTATACGGCTAATCTGGTCTGACTGAGGATGATTGACATGCACGCCCCACCGGAGACACTCTCCACAATGGGTGAGGTCATCAGAGCAGTTCTCCACAACTTTGAACGACATTTACAGTCCTTTACTAGATTCATCTTTAATAACTTGTATTTATATAAACCATCTCCAGCTGTTACCTCTTTTAATTGCACTTTTTCTAATCAATCAGTCAGTGACTGTTTATGTTTCGAGACAGACGAATGGGGTTGTACTGACCGGACTGGAACACTCTCGACAAGTTCCTGAAGAGATATATTGTTTTACCTTGGAAGTCCTGAATTCTGGGCAGAGCAAATTTACAGATATGTTTGAAATATGCCATGTGTGAAAATGACTTGATAGACATGCACGGTATAATTTGGCCATCAGCACAGCCATCAACTAGGCAATCATTCCATTGGTTTGGATACTAGGTGTTGATACACGTTATTAATGTAGACAGTATCCACTTGGTGCAATGATGGAAACAAATCTCTGGGAAAGTAGATTGTGGAACGTCTCCGGGAGTGATCACAATATAAAACCATCAGAACGCCCCCCCCCCCCACCCGTAAAACTGTCAAGTCGGTTAACTACATGAAGTTATGCATTTGTGCTTTTCACTGTGGAGCAACTTCACAGCATCACACGTTAATCGTTTTATGAGCCATGCAGGAAAAACAAAATCCAAAACACACATTCAAAGAAACCACTGCTTCCTCCCTCCTTCAAATCCCAGTGGGCGAGGTGCAGATCTCCAGCACCTGGTCGGGTGATGGAACATTCCTGAGCAGAGAGGGGACCTTGAAGATACTCACTACTAAGAAATCAGATGAAAAACAGAAAATATACTCAAATAAATTCTTAATAAAGATCCAACAGATCCAAAATTTAGTAGGCATAAGTACATATTACATAACCACCAGACTTGCCGAATTAAAGGGACTCTTACCTTTGCTGCATTTTTACACTGGCAGTAGGTTGTAAATAAAGTTTCATCAAAAAAACACCGCGGATGGGAACGAGGGGGTGGGGCATTGGAGGAAGGCGGGATGATTTGAATGTGCTGTAATTCTCAAATGCAACAAAGGTAAGAGTCCCTTTAATGAATGCATGGTATTTTTCCATGGGCGGTTCCCTTTAACTTGGTGATCAGAAAACATGTAGCACAACTTATTTTCTTTATCACCTTGACATTATTGTTTAAAACATCTGTAAAGTATCACAAAGCACTCACCCTCTCGCTTCTCTTGGTTTGTTATTCTGTGAAAATACAGTTACAAGTTAGAAGTTGAATAAAAAACGATTTAATTGTGAGTCTATAGAGCAACAGGGAAGAATCCGCAGCAGCACAGAATCATTCATCACTCACCTCAGTGCCGTGTATGTCTAAATCAATACTCCCTTTTTTTTCTGAGAGGGAGTGTCTGTAGTGAGAAATGACTGCACTGCACACAAAGCAGGAGCACACGTGTTTGCATTGTTTTTAATGCTGTTTCTGATGATGTTCATTTGTGCCAACTTATTGACCATGCACCTACAAATCTATAAATACAAAGTGGTTGCAAGTCATTCGTATAAAAACATGTTTATGGCTTAAAAGAAACGTTAAAATTCTACCCACAGCTTCTTCCATATATGAAAAATGCAGAAGGAGAGAATTCGTGTCTGGGTAGAGCATGAAGGAGCCAGGATATGATGTTTACAGAATATTTCTTTACTGCACACGTACAACAGCCTCAGCCCTTTAATCCAAATCTCAATCTTCGAAAGAATGATTCTTTTTCATTCCCAGATATTTATATTGTTACAGTTTCGTACAGCTACTTATGAAGAGCAGCCATTTTGGTGCGAACCCGAAACAAGGGGAGAGGAGTTCGATAAAGGAATAAAGTGAAGGAGAAACTCATCAGCGGCAAAGTTGCCAAGGAAACCGAGGACTTGACCACCCCCCTACCCACCCCCCCTTACCCAGCACTGGCCCGATCCCCCTCTGTGTGAGCTGGGTACTTAATTTGACTGACCCCCTGGATCTGTGCTGAACAGCCTCCATTGATTAGGACAAATGAGAGGGAGAGCATCCAGCCAAGCCCCTCCTCTATCAGGGTTAAGGATGTAGTCCTAGAGGGGGAGAGGACTCGGAGCAGGCGGATGAATAGCTCAGGGATACCTTGTCTTAGATGAATCAATGACATATTTAAAGGCTAATTACTCGATCTATTCACTCTGTATACATTTGCCGGGGCCACCACCTCACTCTGCGGCTGTTTAATGTGTTCAAACGCTAACTAGCTGCCATTAAAGCTTTTAAATGAATCTCCTCCCAACAATACCAGCTCGTTTCAGTCACAGAATGATACTGAAATGAAAGAATGAAAAACTTAAGTATGCTGTGGGGTAAGATATAAAAATGTTTCTTAGAAAATAAGTTTTTTTAAGTAAAATTGGTGGTTTTGGAGATTTTGAATGATCCCTCTTTGTTGCCTTATGAAGAAGGTTCACGACAACAGCAAAGTGTCCGGAACCTTCAGGGTCAGGGATCGGGTTGGCACCTGGGAAGAGCATGAAGGAGGCAGGACATGACGTATAAATGCCGAGTAAATCAAGTGGTTTGTGTATTGTCGTTGCGTGGTCGTTTATCCTAAATATGAGAAGATGAGCCGAACTCGGTTTTGTTCAATCAAGTATTTATTTAGAAAGTGTGAAGGCCATTTATCTGGCCCAAACTGTTCATGGCCCAACCTCCTATCTTTATTTGTTAAGAGTTCAGTCACAGACACATAGAGAAACTAAAATTTGAAACCCCTCACAGTAAGACTCCTCTTTTTTTCATTCTGAGATCTTTTCATTATTCGAGTTTTGCTTCTGTCACGTGTCAGAACTGTCATCAAAGCGCCCACTTGTTGTACATTTTCCAGACATTTTCCTGCTGTTTTCCCACATGCTCATTTTTCTGGACATGTTACTCTGGAGGGCTTGTAGTAAAAGTTCCGGGAAATGAGCAACAGATTTGGACATTTGCATTCTCACATATAGCCCCTTGGATTTTTCATATTCCAGACTTCTCTGCTTATGAAGACGATTCATACTTAAATACACGGATAGTCATTGAGGGGGAGAAGACTCGGAGCAGGCGGATGAATAGCTCAGGGATACCTTGTCTTAGATGAATCAATGACATATTTAAATGCCATAAAAGCTTTTAAATGAATCTCCTCCCAACAATACCAGCTCGTTTGAGTCACAGAATGATATTGAAATGAAGGAATGATAAAATTAGGTATGCTGTGATGTAAGATATAAAAATGTTTCTTATAAAATACGTTTTTTAAGTAAAATTGGTTGTTTTGGAGATTTTGAATGATCCCTATTTGTTTGCCTTATGAAGAAGGTTCAAGAGGTATGACTCCTCTTTTTTTCATCCTGAGATCTTTTCACTATTCGAGTTTTGCTTCTGTCACGTGTCAGAACTGTCATCAAAGCGCCCACTTGTTGTACATTTTCCAGACATTTTCCTGCTGTTTTCCCACTTGGGCTCAGTCTGACATTTCTCTGGACATTTTACTCTGGAGGGCTTGTAGTAAAAGTTCTGTGAAATGAGCAACTGATTTGAACATTTGCATTCTCACATACTTAAGATTAAGATACATTTATTTGTCCCAAACACATGCACGCACAAGCACACTCATGCAAGGAGGGAAATTTAACCTCTGCTTTTAACCCATCTGGTGCAGGACACACAGAGCAGTGGGCAGCCATGTACGGCGCCCGGGGAGCAGATGTTGGGGGAGTGAGGTGCCTTGCTCAGGGGCACTAAACAGAGTAGGGAGAATCCTCTTGGATTTTTGGACAGATCAATCCAGGTTCGTCTTTTAGTTGTTTCTCCGTGGAGTCGAACCAGAGACGAACCAGAGACCTTTTCTGCCCATAGTCCAAGTTTCTGCCACTAGTCCACCGCCTCTCGCCTCTCTTGAAGTTCAGTTTCCAGAGTTCTGTGCTTCTGAAGACGATTCCTACTTACACACACGGACGCAGCCATGCATGTGAAGCAGTCACATTACCGCTGCTGTTTGTTCGGCTCTTGTAGATGAGATGGATAAGAACTCACTCAGCCTCCCTGCTGCTGCCTCACTAAACGCTTGTGGTCAGAAGAATTGATATAATCTTTAATAAATACACTCCGGGGGAAAAGATGGCTGGAGATATACACAATCCAGACTCTGCACATGATACTTTGCCGAGCGGCTCAGGGCGCTGTTTGTCTTTTGTGATTTTGTTTGAAGTGTGTTTGTGTGTTTGAATGTTGTGTGTTCCCTGCGTGTTTGGATGTGTGCATCAGAGGGTTACACTGGGACAGTGACAGGACTCGGCACCAGCTGCTCCTTACAATGCTGGTCCCCCCCACCCCGCCCACCGAACCACCCGCCCTCCCTTCTCTCTCCCGTCCGTCTCACCACCCCCCCACCCTCCTCCTCCCACCCTGTGACACCCCCTTCTCCTTGTCCCCACTGACTGGACAACATGCAGACCCTTTATGCCACCTGTCCATCACTGAGGCTGCACCTTGGGGAGCCTCTGTCACCGAGCTCGGATTCTGCTGCTCGCTGCCTTTGTTTGGATTCGGGTGAAGTCCCCCCCCCCATCCCTCCCTCGTCACCCCCAGTCTCTCTCTCCTCACGCTTTCTCTCACACTCTGTCTCGCTTGCTTTTGCTCTCTGCGCTGTCCCTTTCACACACAGACACACACAGATAGACACGCATATACAGACTCGTGATTGCCTCTGTCAGCTATTTCCTGCATCTGCCTCCAGGCACAAAGGACACCATCACCACCACCGCCCCTCTCTCTCTCTTCTTGCCTCTCACCTATAGTGTCCAGGACGCCGGAGAAACGGGCTGTTGCACCAGACAGGATAGAACCAGATAGGATAGAACCAGATAGGATAGAACCAGATAGGAAAGATGGAGATCACCATGAACCTGTGGACATCAACTCCTCCAAGCTCCAGAATAGTGCGGTCACTTTATTGTGTTGTTTATTTCAGAATCAGAAGAATCTGAATTTATTCATTGCCAAGTAGGTAACACCTTCCTGGAATTTGCTCTGGTTATTGATGCACACAATGAACATAGAAACATAAAAACACAATAAATACACCACACATAAGAGAAAAACCATATATATTTACTCACTATTTACTCACTTTCTAATATTTATACAAGGTAGCATTTATTTAGACATAAACATATCCATATGAAAATATATAAAAGACAAAAGATATAAAAAGTGAAGTAAAAAGTGAAATTCAAAATGCAAAACAGTGAACAGTGTCAAATTGCAATATGCAATGTCCGGACCGGTCAGCATAATTCATTCTATATCGCTTCTTATCTCTGCCAAGACATTAATGTGAATTCTAGAACAGCCGGCCGTAAGTCTCCAGCAGGTCGCCGAGGTTGTTCATCCGACATTCATCCGGCTTCTCTCCTTCCTCTTCCTCCACTCGCTCCTCTTCCTCCATCCAGAGCCTCTTGTCATCAGCAGTCTGAGGCTGTGGACCGGGCTGTAAGGTCCGGGTGCAGCCTGTGGAACGGAGCGAAGAAGCTGCCTTACATGGAAATGGCTCCTGTTACCCTAGCAACTAGCCGTCCTTGAGCAAAGGGCGCATTTGGGGGGGGGGGGGGGTTTGGGAGTCCGGAGACACCGACACACCCAATCAAATCACACATATAGAGTTCCGACACATTGATCTGTGTGCACAGTATACACAGTCCGCTGCCGAACAATAGATATATATGAATCCTCTGCGTATTGAGCTGCGGTACCGAGCGTGAATTCTGTGGAATCTGTGAGCGACTGTCCACAGGGGAAATGGATGTTTCTCTCATCAATGCACCCACTGTACAGTCCTGTCAGAGACGCCTGTTTCCAGGGGATGCGGCGCTATTCAGTGCATCCTGTGGTGCAGCAGGTGATGTGTTCCCATGAGGATGGGGGGGGGATGGGGGGGGGGGGGGGGGTGGAAGCGGCCCACATTCTTTTGTTTGCCTCGACAATGACAGCTTAACAATCTGACATCTGAGCGCCTCCAAGCCTCTACCTGTCTCATATTTGGAACAGTGTCCTCCCACTCAGGCAGAGCCGAACCTTTTCCTTCATCCTTTCAGCAGCGGGACGACTAGAAGCACTAGAAGCAACTCACTTCTCGGTGTCACATGACAGTGAAAGTTCTGTGTCTCCACTTTCAGCTTGCATGCCGTGTTACGAAAGGCCAGACTGCTTTTGTTTGGGAGAGAACTTTAAGCAACGGTGTTAACTTACAACAATAAGAGACATGCCTGGGTTGGGTGCTGGATGGTGATAGGTCAGGACAAGCCAAGGCCGCTGTTGTGCAAATAGATCCAAAAAAAAAAAAGAAAAATGTAAACACAAATGTGTTATGATGGGCTGTAACCAAGCCAAGCTAAATTAGGGCTGCAACGCAATTAATTCCTAATCGTTGTACAAAATTATTGAGCTGAATTAATTTGAATTAGACTATTTTGTGACCACTGAACAATGCATTTGCTAATTCCCCTCCATATGCAATAAGACACAGACTTTGACTGAATTAATTACCCCCCCATCTGAGCACAGAGGCCCAATCGGTGGAGGACCACACCATCATTTCTACATTATCTGCTGTTATCTGCCTTGAGTGACATTTCTCCAGGTCGGGTAATGATCTGTCATTATTAATAATGGAACACGAGGGAGCTGGTTCCAGTGCGATGTGGACCCCGGAGGTTGACGAGCCGTCTTAAATGGAGATTAATGCCGACAAAGGGGGCCGGCCTCCCGCCACACCCCGGCCATCTGCAGTCCAGTGTACCGAGGGGGTCCGCCGGCAACCCGACTGGACCCCTGCATCCTCTGCAGAGCAAGCTGTCAAGTGATCTGCCTGCTTGAAATGACCCATTCCGCTTTAGTCCCCACAACCACCCGCCCACCCCTCCGGCATCGTTCATATTCTTGCCCCAGAGCGTTTGTGTGCTGGCTCAGATGCTTGTAATTTCTCCATTCTGCATTTGTTCCTCTTTTCTTCCCCCCGTGCTGAAGGGAAAGGGGGGGAAAAAAAAGAAGAAGAAAGAAAAAGGGGGAGCAGTGAAAATTCCAGACGTTATTACTGTGCTGCATTCATGGCTCCAGTGATACTCCCCTTTCATCTCAGCTTCCTCCTCTTTTGACAGATGGTAGTTATCAGACAGTATGGAAATACTGTGGTTAAGATAGTTTTCACTGATTTTTTTTTTTTTTTTTTTTGCTCCTTTGGTATTTATGACCTGATGATCACCATGAGAGCATTGTGGTCTTAAACAGAGTCTCTCTGCCAGCGTTGTTTGAATCAAGAAGCTAACGTCTTCCACATGGGAGTGACGCACTAACTGTAGAAAGTTTGTTCGGTTTGAGAGCTGAGGTGGTATCACGGGCGTGTGCGCTCTGCTGTAACACACCACAGTGCTGATATATCACCGAAGCGATTGATTTATCACCTTTTACTGACATTTATCAGATTGAGAGATGTTCTGATATTGGAAACGTGCCCGATACTGCTGTAAGCGCTGGGTTGGGTGTGTTCTGAATCCAGAATCTGTACTGGGAAGGAAATAATTACATTGGGAACATCTCTAATCTGATTAATTGACAGTGAAGTGGAAAATGTGCAAATACATTTCTCAGTACATCCATGTTTTATTCATGGCCTACATTAAGGAGATAATGAGAAATAAGGTCAGTTTGTGGGAAATTCATTTACACCAGTTGCCACATGTCTAATATTTCCCCGATGGAGTATTTTTAGCTGCCACTGACATTCTGGCCAGGGCTCCGCGCTCCTTTTTGTCCTTGTAAATACCAAACCGTGTGATGCTGAGCCTTGTGTATGTGCCACATATACGAGGTTAAGCCTCTGCAGTGCGAGCTGAAATTGTCCTCTGGTCATTGGCCAGATGGGTTTATTAGCTGCTCTCCTCTTTACGGCCTTTCTTTATTTATGTGTTGATGCATGTGCATTGGAAGAAAATGGAATTAAATGAGCTCTGTGTTAGTGTGTGTGTGTGTGCAGAATAAGTCATTTTTGTATGTTTCCTCTCAGTGTGTACAGTACATGTGTTGTTTGTGTGTGTTCTCTGAGCCCGAGCCCCCCCCCGAGGTGCCTGTGCCCTCAGAGCTCATTCCCCAGGTGTCCCACATTTCCAGCTAATCTGCTGCTCAAGTTGGCTCCTAATCTGTCTCAGAGGAGCCTGCTGGGGGGGGGCGAGGGTGATGGTGGGGGGCGAGGGTGTGATTGTGGTGGAGGGGTATGATCTCTGTGACAACTGTAGAGGAGATGCAGCTTAGAGCCACATTGGTGCAGGGACAGAGAGGAGAAAAAATCAGCTCCCATCAATCAAGGGCTGTCCTCACACAGAGACGCATGCTCCACACAGGGTTCGTACGGTCGTGGAAAACCTGGAAAAGTCATGGAATTTTGAAATGTGTTTTTCCAGGCCTGGAAAAATCATGGAAAAAAATAATCTCCCAAAAGTTTTGGAAAAGTCATGGAAATTTGTTATATTCATATTTTCATGTCGTTACGCTGAGTTTTAAATTATTCATATGCTTTTCAAGAAATACGCTCAAAATATAAGCAGGCATAGTTGGGTTTGTGTCATTTAAGGTAGACCGTATGCCTTGGAATTCTCATTGTTAGTTTGAATACTACATTTTGTCACTTTTTCGCGTGTACACCGAGATGTTCGGTCATGGAAATTTGGTTTAAAGTTATTGAAAAGTCATGGAAAAGTCATGGAAATCCATTGGTCAAAATGTGTATGAGCCCTGTTCGGATCATCAGACATTAGTTTCACGTGTTCGCGACATTTCAGCGTTTCACGTATTTGTGAAAATGTTGACTTTCGTAAGTCACTGGGTTTCTTGGAGTTTTTCTTCCAAAGCTTGAAGGGTGGGATTTACTACTAAAGTTAATAGAGTTAAAAGCGGCACCTAATCATTAAAACGAGTGGCTGTAACGTTTTATTTTTTTCTTTCATTTGGCTGAGCCCATGAAAGTTCCTGCGTCCCTTTTAAAAAGTTATTTTTAGTGGCTGGGTAATGCAGGGGTGCAGCCCTGTGTGCTCAGAAGCTGAAAGCGTCAGAAAAGGAGTTTCTTACGAACGGGCCTGAAACTCCAACGACCTTGAGTTTGAGAGCAGCGTGATTTACACCTTGTGGTTCATCAGTGGTCGGCCTCACATGCTGGCACGGTCCTGGCTTCCAGTGTGAGGAGCCACGCAGAGTCCCAGACCTGTTAATTGCACAAGACATGGAAACCCAGAGGGAGAAATGAATATCTCATTTGTGTGTGTGTGTGTGTGTGTGTCTGTGTGTGTGTTTGTGTGTGTGGGGGGTGAAGCGAATGCCAGTTGTCTAATAGCTTTCACACAAGCCTGATTGAATTAGACGGCGAGGAGGAGTGTGTTCCTAATTGAATTGCGGGACCCTGTGTTGCAAACAGTGCTAGCTAGTGTTCCCTATGGAAGTGCTGGGGGGGGGGGACAGGCTGGCATGTCCCCACCATAGATATATATAAAGACTAGATGTCTCGTCAGCCTTGCCGGCCAACAGAGCCGGACGTCACCACATGGCGGCCATCTTACCAGAGGTTGCTCACTCACCCATAACATTGTGTTGGTAAATAACCATAACTTACTCAATTTTCAACCGATTTTGAAACGGTCTGGTTTGTTATATAAACGTCAGAGATGTAGTTATGACACTGCATAAATTATAAAAATTTTTTAGAAAATAACATAATTATTCATAAGTATGCAGTTTCATATCTACATCTCTGACGTTTATTACAAACCAGACCGTTTCAAAATCGGTTGAAAATTGAGCAAGTTATGGTTATTTACCACTACCAACACAATGTGATGGGTGGGCGTGCCGCCTGTAGCAAGATGGCCGCCATGTGGTGACGTCCGGCTCCGTCGAACGAGACATCTAGTCTTTATATATATCTATGGTTCAAAGCCTCGCCAGCCGGCCGTGTCACGTGACTGAGTCAGGAAGTGGTTCGCTGGTCTGGCGTGTGAAGACATAGATATATATATAAAGACTAGATGTCTCGTCTGCGTTGCCGGCCAACAGAGACGAACGTCCGCACCTGGTGGCCATTAATATTTTTTAGAAAATAACATAATTATTCATAAGTATGCAGTGTCATATCTACATCTCTGACGTTTATAACAAACCAGACCGTTTCAAAATCGTTTCAAAATTTAGCAAGTTATGGTTATTTACCAACACAATGTTATGGGTGAGCGAGCAACCTCTGGCAAGATGGCCGCCATGTGGTGACGTCCGGCTCCGTCGAACGAGACATCTAGTCTTTATATACATCTATGGTCCCCACTACCAGGGACAGACACACGACTCGTGGCTGCTCTCCCTGGTTGCACTGTGGCCTGGTGTGTGTCGTTTCACAAGGTCAAGCTTCACTTGGATGCGACGGCCTGGAGTTGTGGGTGCAGGACGCCGGGTTTTATGAGACAAAACTACTGCAAAAGTTCACAGCTTGTCTTAATCTAATTTTCTCCTCTCTGAGAAAAACAGCGGTTTGTCTTGTAAAAAAAGGAAAAAGCTCTTTACGATAGGCTCTGATCTGTCCCGGCAAGGATTCATATGAGCAGTTTTTACAGGCTGCACCAAAGCAAACAGAGGCCCTAACTGTAGCAGGCTCTCTGGTCACAATGGAATACAAGGAAATACACACACACACACACACACACACACACACACACACACACACACACACACACACACACACACACACACACACACACACACACACACACACACACACACACACACACACACACACACACACACACACACACACACAATCCCTCTGACGCTGGCCATTTTCACCGCTTTCAGCACTTTTTTCCTGCTGTGCTCACAAAACCTCGCACCTCACCTCCGATTCAGTTTTTTTTTTTCTCTCTCTCTCTCTCTCTCTCCCTCGTTTACCTCCGCAGCCTTTTCTCATTCACACCCGACCACCACCACACACGTGCACACACACACACACACACACACACACACACACACACACACACACACCTTGCCTCTCTTTGTCTCCCGTCTTTGTTCTTTAATGGTGTGTTCATTAAATAAAGCAGGTTTTGCGATGGGGGGGTAGAGGAGGACTGGATGCTGAAAAGGAGGAACATGAGGGTGCCTGGTGGACAAAGAGTCTCTGTGTTGGCTGGTGGTGGTGGTGCGGTTGTTGTCGTTGTTTTTTTTCCAACACAAGGTGTGGCTTTTGGCTGGATCACCTGATTGTGTGTCTGTGATCGCACAACACCCAGGTAGCCACGGTGGAAATGTCTTTGTTTGGCTCCTCTATGTGGTGTTTGTGTGCTCGTGTGTTGATTCAGAGCCAGATTCACAGGGGGAGTATTTCCAGTACGTCTGCATGCTCACACTGGCATTGCTTCTGAAAACAATCCCCCCCCACCCCCCCCGCCCCGGCCTTCCTCTGTCTTTCTCTCTATCAGCGCATCTGTCTTTACTCTCTCAAACACATAAACACTCACGCACCGAAGCCGCAGACGCTGCTGTCGGGTTCAGGTGGGTTTTTTTTTCAGCTGCAGGTCTCACCTTCCGTAGGCGATAAATCTCCTGAGCTGTAATATTCAGGAAACCTTTGAAACAACCTGCAAATTACCTGCTGTTAAAAAACCCCGACTCGCACCCCGGTGGAGACTCAGCCCTCATATCTCATACTGTCCCGCTTTTTATTCCGTGTGTCGAGCAGAAACCTCTAATTAAAGCCTTTATGTCGCTATATGTTATTAAACGTCATAAACAAGACAGTCACAAGCAGTTGGAGGTTTGGTATGTGTGTATTTGAGGGGGTATTACTCAGCACTGGTTAATCTAATACTCGGTCTTTAAGTCTTTATTTTTTTGGTCTCAAATGGAAGGTTTATGGAGCGCGCATGCCTTTCGTGTCTCTGGAACCAATTTGAGGTGATCTGGACCTTTTTGACACAGCTCCCACCAAATTGAGTTTGAAGTGTTTATAAATTCCCCTTTTAAAGCTTTTTCTGTGCAGCTTTTGTTCTTAACTTTTTTTATTTTTTATAAACATATTGGTTTTATATAGTTTTGTACATTTACATCAATTTACATACATACAAGTACCTTCCCCAACATGAAAATATGGCAGCATAAATGGAAATAAATAATACAAAAGTCACAGAAATTGCTAAGATATGATTACAAGATAAATTCAAGTACAAAAAATTACAATGAAAATACTAATTTAAACTAAATTAAAACAAATTAAATATATATAAGTACAATAGAATACAGTCACTAACCAGAACCAGAGCACAGCACACATTCCTCACACCAGATTAGTCACTTCACATTTCCAATGCCTCTTCAATGTCACCATTCTTAACAAAGTCCCAAAACATCTCCCAGATACTGTCAAATTGAGAAGCTTTCTCCCTAACTACATATGTTAACTTCTCAAGAGCCACGTTCTTAACTTTTTTTACTGCATTTCATTGTTTGTCCCACTTCCAGAGTCCGCGGCTGCCGTCCCCAGAGATCTGAGAGCGAAACTGCTTGATGATGTTAATGATATTAATAGTGGCAGTGTGGTTTTTTTTGGAGTATCGGAAGCAGGAACAACAGAGGAGCTGTTGTCAATGAATATTCGTACATTAATTAACTCTGCTTGCCAGGAGGGTATCTGAAGTTGGAGGAAACATCCAAAAAAAAAACAGCCTTTAGCTCTCGTGTGTTGTGCTTGCCTGGCAGCAGCCTGGTGATCAAACAGCTCAGCAGCAGCAGTCTGGGCGGCCAGGGAGGTAGGGAATTAAGGCTCTGATCTGTTTTTTAATCACAGCTTTCCACGTCTCTGCTTCTCTACATCTGACACCAGACGACTTCGCAACTCTTAAAATCTGTCATCTGGGTATGAGGTGGAAATTCCCCAAATATTTCCCCCAAAAGTAATGGCGGTGGCACGACACAGCGGCAAGCCAAGACCTATACTGTGATTCTGTTTCCTCTTGAACGGGAGAGGAGACTTCTCTTCATGGACTTATTGAGTTTCTTCAGGTGCCAGCTTTGTTATCGAGAGAAAGGAAGTGATTTAAATTTTCGTCTGTTAAATATCTAAATATTGATTTGATTAGATTTTGCTTTTTGTAATGACTATTTGAGTTTGTGTAAGTTTGAATTATCTAGCTACAGGTCAGGTCCTACAAGTACATAGCACAACATATTTTTGTCATTTTAGGTAAAGTTCTTATCATGCTTAGAATTTTGTTATTAGTTATTTGATGCTTTAAAAATAGGGTTACACATTATGATTGGCAGCTGAGACTGACTCGTGCTTGTTCGGCTCCAACCTCGCAAGATGGAAGCGTTTGTATTTTTGCTTTACTTCAGGAGGTAGCTCATCATCCATCTTTATACACAGACTTTGGCTAAAACGTGTCTTGAATACTTTCACACTGAATAGAGCCGATCTCCAGTAGCCAAGAGAAACGTGTCTGTGGATGTTTGTTGTGTGTTTGTTATGTGTAAGTTTGAATTATCTAGCTACAAGTCAGGTCCTACAAGTACATATCAACAAATCTTCTCAAATATAGTTTCTGTCATTTTAGGTACAGTTCTTATCATATTTAGAATTTTGTTATTAGTTGTTTGATGCTTTAAAAATTGGGTTACACATTATGATTGACAGCTGAGACTGACTCGTGCTTGTTCGGCTCCAACTGTGCAAGATGGAAGAGTTTGTATCTGGGATATTTTAGCTTTATTTCAGGAGGGAGTGGCAGCTCATCATCCATCTTTATACACAGACGTTTGGCTCAAACGTGTCTTGAATACTTTCACACTGAATAGAGCCGATCTCCAGTAGCCAAGAGAAACGTGTCTGTGGATGTTTGTGGTACTTGGTGCGGAATTTGCATCACCCACCGCTGAACTATCCAACATCTGATTATTATTGTACAACCGCTCTGGTACCGAGACATCCTGCAGCTTCATCAATAACTTTTTTTATATTTTTGTATTTCCCTCCCCATGCAGACTTTGAAGCCATTGTTCTGATTGTCATGCACATTGCTCAGACTGTTGCAGCACGTACATTCACTGTGGGCCCAGTAACACGCTGAAAAAACTCCCAATCGCAGCCGTTCCCCACCTCTCTCCCTCACGTCTCTTTTGTTTCCATCTTTACACTTCTCTCTCTCTCTCTCTCCTCCCTCCCTCCCCCCCCTCTCGTCGCTCCCTCTTTATGCTGCCTCCTTTTGGAGTTGCTCCTCGGAGCGCTGCTCTCCCATAGACCGCACTGTGCCGCCGAGGTTCAATCCCAATTCCCCACATAGCTGTTGCCCGGGCCTCATTCAGAGGCTGTTGACTGGCAGTGTGAATGTCCAGGCCTCACGTTTCGCCCCCGGACCCAGAACCGTTTCCCGCATCAATCATGGAGAAAGAAAAACATGTCAAGGCGAATACTTAGCAAGGAGATATATGAGATTCCTTCTTACTTTTCTGCAGTAACCCTCATTGCCACTGGTATTTGTGACGATGAAAATAACACAATTGTGCTGCCTTGCAAATTTGCACAGCTTCTGACACACTTCAGCATAAAAGTAAGATAGAAATTACTGTTATAGTTTATCGCCTTTTGCTGGAGTCAGAACTAGTAGATATTTGATGCATGTAATGAACATTTTTTTATGCCCACTCTCAACTAACCCTTGCTGACCAAGTTAACTTTCGTCTCTAACAGGAGATACAGCTTGAGTCGTCTTTTTCCAGTTATCACAGTAGTGATTAGGGTTGCAAAATTCCGGGAATATTCAAAGTTGGAAACTTTCCATGGGAATATACGGGAATTAACGGGAATATACGTGAATTAACGGGAATAAACTGGAAATGTTGTGGGTAATTTATACTAACTGTATTTACCTTGTCATATACAGACATAAATATAAACATTTTGTTGTGTCATAGGCTGATTTGAGCCCTGAGGAAACTTTGGGCACTTGACTATATGCTTCTGCATCGTTGTGTCATTCTTAACATAGGTCTTTGCACAGTATTTGCAAATGCAATCCTCAATCAGCATGCTAATATATTTTCCCCAGTAATATCATCGAAACTTACCTGACTAGTCCTGCAAACTACAGCAGGCCTCAATAGCCCTGCTGTAGAGTGAAGGATGCTGGGAATTATCTGTGCATTTGATAGAAGAAAGCACAGTGGAGTGTGCTGCATTCCATACATCTTTAAAATAGAGTTTGAATGATGTTTTTATCGCTCAGCGTTTAATTTGCATAGTTTTCTTTTTTTTTCAAAATTCCCCAAATTCCCGAGCTTAATATTCCCGTTGAAAGTTTAAGGGAAAGTTTCCGGAAATTTACTGGAAACTTTCCGCCCCTTTGCAACCCTAGTAGTGATTGACAAAAAAATATTCTTTATTGTCAGGACAGCAATGTTTCATCTCATCTTAAACCCACTCACTCCTCTGCGCACGCATCGCCTCTCCTTTTTTTTTATCCAGTATCTTTTTCGTCCCGACTGCAGGATTCACTCTTCACTGGGCAGATTTAGAAGTTGAAGCTCTGAGTAATGTACTTTGAGTTACAAGAGGAAAAGAGCATTAGCCCCTGGCCTGTGAGGTCTCTGGGTTCAGCGATGCGTCTGTCTCATATAAACATTGGGACTGGACGCGGATTATTTCTGCTTTGTGATTTGCCCTCTTTTAAATGGGAGTCTCAGCTGCAGATGTTTCCATATTCCAGATGCTGAGCTGTAATTGCAGAAACAGCCTCAGAGTGCAATAATGGCTGAATTTTTTTTTTGTGTATTTATTGCTTTATAGTGCGGAAAACTGCAGTTGTGTCATAAGTACGTTTTTAGGAACGGAGGGAGAAGCTGTTCCAATAATGAGTGAGACGAGTTGCTTTAAATAATACGAGCACAGGATGTAATCATAATCCAAATCAGCTTTTACAGTGGATTTAATACGAGAAAACATTCCCATGAAGCCACCACATTAAATTCAAACATAATAAAAAATATGCAAGAACACGAAGTGGATGGAGAAGCTTTGTTTTTGTCTTTCATCGGCCTCAACAAGATTATGATGCTTTTTGTACCGTTACTAAAAACACCAGCGCAGACAGACCTGAGGGTTCGGAGCTTCAGAGACGCTGAGCATCCCGTGTGTGAATTCTTCATGTTACTCAGCTTCCAACACCTCTGTCTCCACACAGCTGCATTTCCCCCTTTTACCAAGGGAGCAGGTGGGAGCTGGATTACCTGAAGCTAAATTGTAGCTGGTTTGACCCAAGATAGAAAAAAACGCTCTCGAAATGTGGTGCATGAGCAAATTGCTGGAAAAAGGCTAAAATAAAAATTCAGCAGTGAAAGTTTAGGTGGAATGTGACTCAGGAGAGCATAAGGGGATTTCACACACAGCTAAGTTAGTTTGTTCATCACCACAACGACAGATGTACAATCTGTCCTCCACCCAAACTCACAGATGATGCACATACACAGACTTTGATGGCAGCTGCGGCATGTGTTCATCTTTGTCTTTATCATGAATGCTACTTTTCTTCCCAGGTTTCCAGAGACAACCCCCTTTAAAAGGGCTCTTAACAGAAAGCAGGGCACTTCAGAGATTTCTCAGGCAACTAGAGCGTGTTGAATAATTCAAAGCAAACTTACAACTTGTTTCCATGTTGCCGTATCTGCAGAGAGGGCTGCCTCACATGCAAGGCTTTACTGCCGGGTATTTATATGTCTGGCTGCTCTGATATATATTTACATGCTGGTCTGGGTTTGGGTTTTCCGTGTTGTGTTCACTCTCACGTGATTGCTTCTCTTGTTGCCACATCTCAAAAGGGAAATAACAGTGAGGTTTGATAACTGAAATGTGTTATTAATCCAATAAACGTAATTAATCAAGCATAATCGTCGTTAGTCGTAGCCTTATTCCCTTTATTGTCTTACCTAAGGGTTGAATTTCCCTGCTGTTAAATCGTGAAAGTCTTTCCTGCGAAGATTTCTTCTTCACTGTTCTTTCTGTGTTTATTTATTCATCCCGATTTTTTTCTTTATCCTCTATCTTACAGCTTGTCCGTCGAACTTCTTCAAGCCGACTCAAGGAGACGAGCCCTGTCTGCAGTGTCCCATCAACAGCCGCACCACCAGCGAAGGCGCCACCAACTGCGTCTGCCGCAGCGGATACTATCGCACCGACGCCGACCCGCTCCAGATGCCGTGCACGAGTATGTATCCTACTAAGCTTTTTACATCAGAGCTCTAACTTTCACACAAGGACACAGACATGAACACACACTCTCACCATAGCTGCTTTCAGACATGAACATGTTTAGAAAGGGAGTCGGCCTTTTATCGCCAAAAGCTCTCTCGTCTTTTCAAGTTGACATATTGTATTGGCGTCTCTTGTCAGGCGTGTTCGTTTATCCTTAAATATGAGAGAAGCCGATCCAAGGGTTTGGTTCAATCAAGTGTTTTATTAAAGATACAATGAAGAGTTATTTCATAGCTATGGGCAATTATCACAGCCTATGCTAATTAAGTTAGCAGTAGGAAGTTGACAAAGGCCCCGAACAGAAGGGGTTTGATACAATTATAACAGTAGATTTAATGTGATTGGTTATAAAATATTGGAGGGTTGTCACCGCAAATCCCTTTGGATCTCCCTTATTGGTCCAGAGCTGTAGTCACACGCCTCTTGTCACCGAATCCAGGAAGTGACATAGCAGCAGCTCTCCGTCATGCGCTCCTACGCTACTCTGCCGGTTGCTAGGCAACCCTATCCTGACACTCTGATGTTGTCTCATAACATAACATAAACTGGCCTTGAGTAGAAAATGTCATGCTCCAGCCATCTCGACTGCACCAAATTAACCATAACAAACTCTCTTGTCTCTCTCTTATCAAGACAGGTGTGAGACTGACCATCGTTGTGACGCACACACATTTCTAGCTAATTCCAAATATTAAATATGATAAGAGAAAGGTTTATTATCAATGATTTGTATAAGGTTTTACACCTGACTCAAACTGCTCCTACCCCCACCCTCCTTTCATTGGTTTTGAGTTCAGTTTCCATAATCCCCTTCACTCACAGACCCCCAGAGAAGCCAAGATTTTAAATTCTCAACACTCCTACCTGTAAGGAAACTCTTTTTCATCCTGAGATGTTTTTATTCTCCCAGTTACATTACCTTCGCATTTTAGAAATACCACCAACCCACTCGCTCGCTCTCTTACATTTTCATGCTGCATTCACTTTCCCTTATTTCGGGGGGCTAACAGGAAAAGTTCCAGAAAATGTCAGCTGACTCTTTTGTGTTTGTTTTCTCACATTCAGCCCCTCTAGCAAAGTTCATGAAAATGACTCGAGTTCAGTGCATGTCTGAAAGTCTTTCGTTTCAAATACGAAACACTTTGACACAAACGCATTTCACACCCGCGGCAGATGAGCCCCCGGGAGCAGAGTGCAGTCGTAGTCTGTGTTATACCAAACAGAGAAACCCTGTCAGAGCCGGCCCGCGTGTGAACACAACGCTGACATGCCCATAGTGTTGTTGTCCCCGGATCTGACCCGACACACAAGGCTCGGCCGCCCCTCCTCAGCATCACACTGCCCCGTACTCCAGGCCGGTGCAGAGGTTACTGGGCCGGGGCCGCGGCGCTTTGTGAGGCGGCCGGGACGGAGAATGGGCCCGGGCCAGACTCGCTCTTGTCATGCCAATGAAGCTGTTTGAATTAGAATTAGAATTTGACGCTGACACCGAGGTTGAGAGAGAGAGAGAGAGCGAGAGAGACAGAAGGATAGGCTGAAGCAGGAGTGAGCGCGGGAGGGAGGGGTAAAGTGTGATAGAAAGACACATAGATGGAAATGAAGGAGAGGGAATTTGAGAGCAAGGGAGAGGCGTTGTGTGTGTGTGTGTGTGTGTGTGTGTGTGTGTGTGTGTGTGTGTGTGTGTGTGTGTGTGTGTGTGTGTGTGTGTGTGTGTGTGTGTGTGTGTGTGTGTGTGTGTGTGTGTGTGTGTGTGTGTGTGTGTGTGTGTGTGTGTGTGTGTGTGTGTGTGTGTGTGTGTGTGTGTGTGTGTGTGTGTGTGTGAAGAGAGAGAGGGTCGGTGCATAGAGTGTGGTCTTACTAAAACAAAACGGGGGGGTGAGTGAGAGAAGGAGCGCCTTTCAACGCTTCGCTTCGTGTTTTTTCCTCGCTCTCTCTCCTCTCTCTCTCTCTCTCTCTCTCTCTCTCGCTACGTGTTGAAAGGGAGAGAGGAGGGAAAAGATTTGATGGTTTCCAACAAAGGAGATTTGCATAAGCCCGGCTCTGGGAGTCGAGCAGCTGTTGTGAATGAGAAAGCAGCGGCGGCAGCGTCACGTCACCCGTATTAAGCGTAGCAGGGCCCGGCCTGATTAAAGAGAGGGAATGGGCCCATCA
Source organism: Limanda limanda (assembly GCF_963576545.1). NCBI lineage: Eukaryota > Metazoa > Chordata > Actinopteri > Pleuronectiformes > Pleuronectidae > Limanda > Limanda limanda. The sequence goes on from NC_083639.1 coordinate 25,241,638, forward strand.
GAAGCCTCCCGACAGCTAATGGTGGGGGGTGCATCAGTCCTCCTCCCAGTGAAGGAGATGCCAAGGAGGAGTTATGTTTCCAAATGTATGAGACACCAAGAAGGGAGCGCTCCAATGGGCGTCCTTCCAGAGCCGGATGGGCGTTAATTGCTTCCAATTAAGAAGGAGGTTAAATACGAAGTTATCAATTGGAATTGAGGATGTTGTGGGCGGAGTGGAACTGTTTATCTCATTAGTCCTGGAGGGATACGTCTTCCATAATTAGGTGCACATGAAGATAAACAACTCTCCTTGTTTGTTTGTTTGGCCTGTCACTCAGCGTGCAGCAGCATGTGGAAAGTTTCCACGCCTCAAGGCCGAGCGGCTCCGAAAGCCTCGGCAGGAGAAACAGTGGGTTCCTCTCTGCTGCAGGAACTCTATACCAAGCTGCATGAGAAAATTGTCAAGAATAGATGTTAAGAAAACACTTGGACAAAGTGGACACCAGCATGGAAACCGAGAGAGAGAGAGAGAGAGAGAGAGAGAGAGAGAGAGAGTGTAAATGGACGTCCCGAGGGAGGAGGCGCTGCCAGCTCCCATCGCAGTCAGCTCCGTCCTCAAAGAAGCCCGTGAACCTCTCTCCCCCTGTGTCGAGGTTATTTCAGTTATCAAGGACACAACTCAGCTTCCATCATAACAATTAGAACAATGTAGTTCATGCAGAGGTATTGCATCATTTAAACTGTGACTCATGTGAGTGTTTGTGCTGTATAGATCACATTAAAGGCCATGGAATACAATTAATATAATCTCAAATTCAAATTTGCATCACCTTCACCGAAGAGATCATATCTTTGATTGATATGTGGCATTTTCAAAAGAATTCTTGATTTCAGAGAATAATTAAATCTTGATGAAAAGAATCATGCATTTGTAGATTTGTAAGATTGATATCTGAGTTTGCCAGATTTTTGTGTGAATCTAGTGAATTTAAATGTTGTTTCGTCAAAGGTCTGATGGGCCTTGGTGGGGGTGAGCTCTCTCTTCTAGTTGGAAATCACGTTTGGCTCCTAACAAATGCACTGAGAGGAATTGCCTTATTATTATTTGCAGTATATTGCACGTCCACATTTCTCTCCTGTTTTGCATTTGACTTTTTATTTAACTTTTTATATCTTGTATATATTCTAGGGCTGGGCAAGTTAACTCGTTTTAATCGAGTTAACTCAAGTGATGAGTTAACTCGATTAATTATTTTATCTCGCATTAACTCAGGTTTGATTATTTATTGTTTTATTGTGAAAGTCAGGCTTTTATTTTGTGAAAGTCTGTTGCTGACTGCCGCAGAACAGGAAAAAAGAAAATAATTGGCGGATAAACAATCAAGTTAACTCATCACTTGAGTTAACTCGATTAAAACGAGTTAACTTGCCCAGCCCTAATATATTCTTGTTTTGTTTTATATACAGTTATTTCTTTCTTATGAGAAGTAGTTATTGTGTTTTTATGCTTTATGTTAAATGTATGCACCTATTTACCAAAGGAAATTCCAGGTTGGTATAAACCTACTTGGCAATAAATCCTTTCTGATTCTGATTCTGATTCTGATTTGCGGTTTCAAGACACATTCAGGACCTGAGACCACCCAGTCCGCCTCAACTTATCTTTCCTTCTTTTTTAGGTTTTAATCTATCAGATCTAAACTTTGCTCCTCTTTTAACCAGCAAACCTCTCTTGTGTTTTCCAGCCGTCCCTTCATCTCCTCTGACCGTTATCTCCATGGTCAACGAGACCTCTGTGATGCTGGAGTGGATGCCTCCCAGGGACTCGGGGGGCCGCGAGGACGTGGTCTTCAACATCATCTGCAAGAGCTGCGGCGGCGGCCGGGGGGGCTGCACCCGCTGCGGCGACAACGTCCAGTTCCTGCCGCGGCAGCTGGGCCTGACGGAACCCCGGGTCTACATCAGCGACCTGCTGGCCCACACGCAGTACACGTTCGAGGTGCAGGCTGTCAACGGCGTGTCGGACCAGAGCCCGCTCTCCCCCCAGTACGCCTCTGTCAACATCACCACTAACCAGGCTGGTAAGTGGGCCCATCTGTCTTTCCCTCCACTTTATATTGCCCATGTGCTTTTCTCCTCTCCACTTCTCTCCTCTCCTCTTTCCTCTCCTCCGTCTATTCCTGTCGTGTACAGTACCTCTTCATCACACTCATTCCCCTACAAGCACATAATGCACGGTGCACTAACCCGGCGTCTCTCCCGCTCTCCTGTGGGGTGATGGATGCAGATTAAGGGCTCTGAAATGGGACGGAGAGTGCCGTCGACAATGCGACAGAAAGCATGTGACGGGCCGCCGGTCTTTACAGTGCGACCTCATCAGCGTGTTGTTCAGACTGTGGAGCTGAGAGCTCGCTGAGGCTGGCGGCTGCCTCTCCACTTCATCCTCTGTTCAGTGGCTCTGTTCTCCTCCACCCACCTGGTTGTGGTGGCGTTACGTGTGAAGAGCTAGAAAACAGCAAGGTACTAGGCAAAGTGTAGAGTTAATGTGAGCTACTTTGTGGATTCAAATGTTCACTTTAAAGATTTTAAAGTCTCTATTCTTGTGTGTTTGGAGGCGCTATGACAAAACGTGCCCTTTTAACCTTCATGACTTTTCTGTGAATATACTTAAATCTCTCCTTCAGCCTCTCTCTCTCCTCTGAAGCCACTGGGAGAATCAGGCATTTGTAGAGGATTGATATCAGAGTTTGCCAGATTTTTGTGTGAATCTAGTGAATTTAAATGTGGTTTCGTCAAAGGTCTGTTGGGCCTTGGTGGAGGTGTGCTCTCTATTAAGGTATTAGGCGAAGTGTAGTGTTAATGTGAGCTACTTTGTGGATTCAAATGTTCACTTTAAAGATTTAAAAGTCTCTATTCTTGTGTGTTTGGAGGCGCTATGACAAAAAGACTTTTCTGTAAATATACTTAAAAGTCTCCTTCAGCCTCTCTCTCTCTCTCCTCTGAAGCCACTGGAGCTTTGCGTTCTTTTCACCACTTGATTGCAGTCGAAGTCGGCCGCATCTCTAATTATTTCATTGAGGCTGCAGCATTGATTTGCTCTTTAATTGTCTTTTTGAAAGGCATCATTCGGCGTGCCAAGCTTTGCTCCCCCCGAGCACTGATGAGCTTTGCACCGGGCTTTGCATCCCATTCACAACATGTGCCTGTCACGTCATCCACCCTCCCCCCCACCCGAGATGACTTTCAGCCTGAAAACTGTCCAAGTAGACTCCACCTGAGAGCAGTCTTCTGTGACAGAGCTACCGAAAGAACTCTGTGGACATTGTGTTTTCTCTGCTTCCCTCTCACTCTCTCATTACTTTCCCCCGGAATTCCCAAGATGTCCAGATGCCGGCATCGAAGCAGGAAGTGTGTAAAAGTTGGATGAACACATTTTAAGAGGAGTTTCATTCACTTAAATTCAGCCACTGTAACAGTTGTCTGTGTTTACAGAAATCTGTTTGTGTAAAAAAGTTCCATAAAGACCCGAGGTTACAATGCTGGAACTCCGAGTCACGCTAAGATGGAGGCCTTTATTCAAACGGCGACCCCCTTTTTATTGTCTGTTTTGATTTGAGTCACTGGTGTGGTGGGTTAATGAGGGCCTGTGAGTGCAGTTAAGCGTTGTAATGAGGCCCCTGCCCCACTCTTTCTCACTGGGCCACAATAAGTACGCCAGCCCAACCCTTTGGCTTCTCTGCTTCCCCTGCCGAGGGGTCCCGGCGGAAATTGGGGGGACTCTGCGCCCTCTCGACTGAAGTGCCCGTCACATTGGATTAGGCGGCGAGAGCTCCTGTCAGACGGAGCTGTGAAAAGAACTCAACTCTTGTTTGGCCCATCCCCCCCAACCCCCCATTCCCACCCCCAACCCGTCACCCTGGAAAAGCCAGGCTCACTCTTGGGACACGGGATTGCAGTTTTTGCGGTGCCACGCAACAGGGCCGGGGTCACACGGACCAGGAGCCCATAATTGCATCTGGTTTGTGAGGCTTGGAGGTTACATAAACATCATGTCACCCCTAATTACCCCAGGCAGCTCTGTGCCTCCCTCTCACACCGGGAATGAGAGCGTGAGATGGAGAAGAACAAAAAAACCTGCGTTTTAAATTTTTTTGCGTAGAGATCTGTGTCTCAATCAGCACTCTGCTGAGCTCGGCCCGGCTCGGAGGCCTTCCATGGAAGCAACAGATAAATAAGTAAATTGGAAGTGAGTGGCGTGAAAGTGTTTCATTTCTCGTGTTGATGTGCCGTCCTCGCCTGTGACTTGTTGGTATTGGAGGGCGCGTAGAACGGCGAGAGATGGGAGCAAAACTTCTCACTCTCCATATCCAATCACCAGCACCCACCACACTCTATTACCCACAGGGCTCCTCCTCCCACCCTGTAGGTGGCTGGCGACAGTTCCTCTGTGATAAAGGACGTGATTGCCCTGGAAAGTGCGGCGCTTGATTACACACTGTAGCGCCACACAAAAGGAGATGGCGTGCTGAAAGGCGTTTAAGCTCATTTTATAAGCAAAGGACTAATTCCCCCAAAAACTTGTATTGTGTAGGATATTCAAAGGGCCTTGAAATGCGCTTCCAAGCCTTTTTTTTTTATAATAATGACTCACAAGTAAGCAATTTACTCCGGCTTTGCTTTGCCTATAAAGTGTTCTGCTCTCTGTGCGACATTAAATGAGCAGAGAGTTGCAAGCTGGACGCCTTCTGTCGGGGACCGATGGTGAAAACCATTGTGTGTCTGGTGATCCGGTGACTCTAACTGGCTCTGACAGGTGAGAAAGTGGTGAAAGGTCTCACATACAGTAACACCAAGGGGGGAGGGGGGTCATATATATAATATGGATTTCATTGCAGTACTTATATTGTCACCTTCTTCAAAAAAAACAGATACAAGCAAAGTGGCATTTGTGGTAATCCTTAAGATTTGAAAGCATTTAACAAAGCAGCAGCTGAAGTAAAGACGGTGATGGATGGAAATGCTCTGCGTGACTTAACGACCCAAACCAACAGTGGATTAACAAGCTTTCAATGTAAACCAGATCCCTGACGTTCATTAGCTCATTCCTCTGAGCCACAGAGCTCCATCTTTGTCCCAACCCATTAAAAACACATACATCACCTCACTCTGACATGTTGACTCGTTGCCACGCACATAGGTGCCGGAGTTTATTTAAAGTCACCTCCACATACATCATTCCGCTGCTGTAAATACTCATTAAAGGGTCACAAAATGTGGATTATTTTTTTTCGCCACTGGAAATAGTCCCAGGCAAATTGTGTTTGGCTGACATTCACCAAAATTACAGTGCCCGACTGTTTTAGAAAAGCTCCTGGGGAAATGACTCTGTGTTTGTGACCTGCTTGTGAAGATTTACTCCTTCAGTAGGAATGAATGGGCCTGAGAGCCATAGATATATATAAAGACTAGATGTCTCATCTGCGTTGCCGGCCAACGGAGCCGGACGTCACCACATGGCGGCCATCTTGCCAGAGGCAGCTCGCTCACCCATTACATTGTGTTGGTAAATAACCATAACTTTTCAACCGATTTTGAAACGGTCTGGTTTGTTATAAACGTCAGAGATGTAGATATGACACTGCATAAATTATTACATTTTTTAGAAAAGGACATAATTATTCATAAGTAAGCAGTGTCATAACTACATCTCTGATGTTTATAACAAACCAGACAGTTTCAAAATCGGTTGAAAATTGAGCAAGTTATGGTTATTTACCACTACCAACAAAATGTTATGGGTGAGCGAGCAACCTCTGGCAAGATGGCCGCCATGTGGTGACGTCCGGCTCCGTCGAACGAGACATCTAGTCTTTATATATATATCTATGCTGAGAGCCACCAACAGCAGGGGGGAGGAAGTGTTCAGAGACCGATTAAACTTTTGGTTTTGACATTGAGAAGTGACGAGAACGGTAGAAATGTACAGAAAAGAGGCCAATATTTTAAACGTATGGACTTAAGACATAAAACAATCCTTAATGTATTTGTTTATGTACCTTTTATGAAATTGGTTGGAGACAGGGAGTGGGAAATGAGCTCTTCTCTGTGTTCCTGTCATCCGAGGTAGCCACGTGTGAGAGCTGCACGTGTGTCCGGGACCGGCTCAGCATCTGCTGCTCAAACCACGTTCCCACCACAATGTTTTAATCAAGGGTTTTCTCACAGCTTTTCCTCTTATTAGATTCTCAGCTCTACATTCTGCCATTTTGTCTTCACTTTCAGCCTGAGACACATGTCTGGATCGACAGACTGCAAACACACACATAGTGTACACATGTACCCACACATCGCACACACGTCAGCATGCGTCTGATGTCAGGTGAGACCCCTCAAGCCTGGGCTGAAGCAGACATTCATGTTAAAATGGCATGGTTCTGATTAAGCAAAGGGCTTTGGTGGAAATTATAGTCATCACCATATGTCACTCGTGTGGCATGAAGCCAGCAGAATCGTTTTTTATCATACCACTAATGCACAGTTATTGTATACAGATGAGGCTGTTGGTTGAAATGATGAGGCCGCAAACCAATAAGCTAACCTGTAATGTGACTGTCAGTTATTCTATAGTTTACTGTGGAGCAGCTGCATCATCAAGTTTAGTGCATAGAAGCGAGATTATCTCCTCCCTAAATGCAACCATCAGTATTCTGAGAGAATCCAGCATCGCACAACAAATAAAACTCATCTCCATATACCGAGTGTGTGTCTCTGTGTGTGCGTTTGTGTGTGTGTGTGGGTGTGAGAGCCATCTTGGACTCTATAGTGGTTGGTAGATTCCAGAGGACATATTTGTTTAGGCATTTCATTAACTCAAGGTGAGCCGCGGCATCTGCGGCTAATGCCATGGAGAAGCAGAGGCCCTGGATTGGTTTCTTATCAGGTGAACTAGCTGATTGTGGCAGGGAACCACATTACTTGGAGGGGGGGGTTGTAATCGGGTGCAGCCTTTTCATATGGTCGAGGGAAGATTTATGACTTAATTATTGTCCAAATTGCCCCAGGTCCACTGTAACCAGGCTACCAGGGGCTGTGCTGCTCCACTGGGCCGTGGTGTGAGACGCACTGGGGCAGGGCCAGGTAGGACTGCCAGCATGTGTCAACACAGCAGCCAGACGGGCCTACTACCACACTGTGGACTTTAAGACAGTGACACCAGTTAAACGAAAAAAAGGAGAACATATTGAGTGACTCATTCATGGCGAAGACGTGGCTTTAGTGGTTTATTATCAGCCTGTCTCATCGAGACTCGTTTTTAATCTAAGCAACAGAACTGGTTTAGAGACGGTTCGTACACAATGGATGGCTTTGTGTTCCTAATTCAAACTGCAGTCTTCTTTTTTTACAGTTTCACAGAACTGTAGATATTAAATTAAGGTTCAGATGAGGTAAATAATGGAACAGGAAAACCCACTTCTTGAATCTTACATTAAAAGATATAATAGCTTAGAGAGATGGCAATGTATGCTACATTAGAAAAGCTAACTTATGTAATCGGGGTAAAGCTCAGGAATTTGAAGAGGTGTGGGCACCCTTCATGGACTTTCTCAGGCAACAGTAGATCATATCTATCTGTAGGGATATCGAGTGTGACATTTTTATTTTATTTTATTTATTATTGTTATTATTTGACGTAGGTGTGTATGTTTGTGTGCGGGTTTATCTTTATTTATTTATTTTTTATATTTTGTATGTATGTGTATGCAGTGAAGTTCGCCTGCATTTCATTGTGCAACTTGTGTGGAATGTGTCAATGTGTTTTGTAGGTTCTTATTGGAAATGAATTAAAAAACATTGTTCAAAAAAAAGATAGAATAGCAAGATTTAACAATATAATTTATTAAAATGTCTAAAACATGTCTAAGACAGTATACAAACTTTAATTTGTTCACTAGCATCTTCCAAATGTTAACAATAACCTTCAAATCTAGAGAGTTTTATTCCAGGTAATAGGATGTTTCCTTTCGGTCGCCTTTGGATTAAATCTTATCCACTTTACCTGTGGCTACTGCTGTAACTTCCAGGGCAAAGGAAAAACACGCTGCTGCTGTTTTCTCCCTCTTCTGTATTGTCACTCACAACGGATCACAGTCATTCATTTCTGTTTGTGTTGTTCTGTCGCCGGAGCTCTTTGTATAAACACACAGAGGAAACAAGCGAACCGAGAACCATATAGGAAGAGAAATGGTCGTGAAGGAAACAACTCCCATGATCCCGTCGACCTCATCAAACTAGGTCTTCTAATCTATCAAAATGTTAAAAATGACTAAAGCTAGAATAGATTGTGTCACTGTGAACTCGTATTTCCTTTCCAAGAAAGTCACAACGAAGGAAAATTCCACTCCGCTCCACTATCGGCACAACCTCTTATTACATTAGAGCGATAAGAGACGGAGGCTGACGGACAGCGAGTCCGACAGGGACCACCGGTGTACATGACAGTGACAGAAGGTGTTAAGAAGGGCACATATGGTGGTTGCCAGTGTAGGTCAGCCGGGCAGACAGACAGGAGGCCTCAGCGTGCACCTGGAGCCCGGGTCTGACTTGAGAGAGGGCTGCTCTGGTCGACGGCCAGCCAATCACACGCATGCATTCCTGCTGGTAAACGCACAGCCGGCTTTACAGAGATCGACCAAGACGAGCCACACATGCAGAGACAGAGTGAGATGTGGTGAGCAGGGTTGCAAAATTCCGGGAATATTCAAAGTTGGAAACTTTCCATGGGAATTAACGGGAATATACTGGAATTAACAGGAATTAACGGGAATAAACTGGAAATGTTGTGGGTAATTTATACTAACTGTATTCCTCTTGTCATATACAGACATAAATATAAACATTTTGTTGTGTCATAGGCTGATTTGAGCCCTGAGGAAACTTTGGGCACTTGACTATATGCTTCTGCATCGTTGTGTCATTCTTAACAAAGGTCTTTGCACAGTATTTGCAAATGTACACAGCCTTTCCTTCTACATTGGATGGGGTGAAATGTCTCCACACATGAGATAGTGCACGTGGCATTGTTCTGTAGAATAAGATGAGAAAAAAGTTTGTAAAAAAACACTAATGCAATGCCAGAGATATAAATAGTTAGCCAAACAATTGGAATCGTCTGTAAACATATATACAATTGATGGATAAATGAATGGAAGTAGGCTAGATGAACAGATGAACAATCCTCAATAAGCATGCTAATATATTTTCCCCAGTATTATCATGGAAACTTACCTGACTAGTCCTGCACACTACAGCAGGCCTCCATAGCCCTGCTGTAGAGTGAAGGATGCTGGGAGTTATCTGTGCATGTGATGGAAGAATGCACAGTGGAGGGTTGAAACTCAACGTGCAGCGTGTGCTGCATTCTATACATCTTTAAAATAGAGTTTTAAATGATGTTTTTATTGCTCAGCGTTTAATTTGCATAGTTTTTTTTTTTTTTTAATTCCCAAAATTCCCGAGCTTAATATTCCCGTGGAAAGTTTCCTGAAAGATTCCAGAAATTTACCGGAAACTTTCCGCCCCTTTGCAACCCTAGTGGTGAGATCTAGAAAGCTGAGCGATAAAGGGATCTGTAAGGAGTCGTGACAGTGAGCTTCATCAGATTACTTTACATGGCCTTTGCGTGCAATATGATTTTTTTTTTATGACCCCCCCCCTGAGGAGTGTAAGCATATGGAATGTCAAAATTAGTTGACTAATTGATTTTTGTTCGTAAATCATTCAGTAACATTGGATTTTTGTCTGCGGACATTTTGTGGATCTCAGCCGTGCAGCTTTAACCCTGTGCAGAGGAGGGGGGAGGGGGAGGGGGGGGGGTAGAGTAGAGTGTACGCACGTCACCTGAATATGAATGTAGGTTAAAAGGCCATAAGCTTTTGGCCCAGTGGGCTGTAAAAGAGAACATCATGCGAACAGACAATTAATTATTTTTGAGTGCATTAGCTGCACATGCTGGAGAGCCTGAATAATTTACTGTGCTTTAATGAAGTCATTTATTTACTCTTTACATGCGAGATCACGAGCACGGGAATAACGTAATAAAAGATCATAAATAAAAAGGTGATGACGCAAAAAGGGGTCACGAGTCGAGAAGAACTGAATTTATTAATTTTTCTATAAACTTTATGGAGTTAACTTGGCTAATTAAGAAAGTGGATCTGTGATAAAACAATGGCCCCGAACCCCTTTATGTATATTTCAGCCTGTCTTTTCTCCCCCCTTCGTCTTCTTTGCCAAACATGAAACCAAACACCCTCCGTACTTCAAATTCCTGCGGTGACTTTAAATATTTATTCTTCCTTTTAAGGCAGCTGAAAAACAGAGTTGTCATTGTCTGAGCCACCGTCTTGCCACTGTCTGGAGTTTCTGGTTTGCACCCACCATGCTGCCTTCCTCCTCCGGCTCCTACTCGGATGTCACTAATGCCTCTTTTTTTTTTTTTTTTTTACGTAGCCTCGATTCACTCGCATAGATCACCGCAATCATGCGATCTTCATCCAGCTTCATCCCCTCGAAGGTTTTACGTGTAAATTGGGGTCAGGAACTTTATAAGCAGAGATGATCTTTTATAATCCTTGCTTTTGTGTGTGCCACTCACTGCGGCAAACCTCGTACCTATCTAGATGAGCGTGGTTCCAATGTTAAGCCATGAGTCAGAATAGAACTGGAGCGGATGTGATGCATGCAATTTGTGCATCATATAGCTTGTAAACATGTCCGATGCAGCTGTTAGGTAAGAGGAATTAGGGATGTATACGTTACTGTTTAATGTAAATGTGCATTATAGTTTCCTATTTTCCTGTTAATTTTGTAGCCGATGGCTCTTGGCACATTAACACACACGGTCACGTCGGTTAAAAAACCCGCCGCTCTGTTCAGCTCATGTCAGCGTTCTCCTGTTGTTGCTCTACCAACGAACCTTTTAACTCAAGAAAACAAAATATTTGTGTGTATTCGACCAAATCAGTGAAAGAGAAGACTGCCGCCCACACTCGCCGCTCCAGCATTGCAGGATATTGACATGCATTCTGTGGTTTGTGGAAATTTTCTCCTCACAGATGCCAGTTTGGAAGTTGTTTAAATGCTGAAAAGCAGCTTGCTGATTAAACAGAGTTCAGGTTCCCCCCCCCCCTGCCTAAAACTGTGTGAGTTAAAACCCTCATTCCACATCCTTGTGGCCAACAGCTCCAACATGGTCTGTTTATCCCAAATCGGTCTCGAGAGACGAAATGACCGCGGAAGAGCTGCGTGTCTTCGCAGAGTTTTTAAATTGAACTTTAATGTTACATTCTTTATTAAATGTATTTTGAGGAACCAGAAATGTTTCTCTAGTCCATTTTTAGCTTTGGGGGGGGTTGTGATGTACGGAAACAAGGAAACAAGTTAGAGATTCTTTTAAAGATTGACTGGTAAGTTTGTGATTTGTAAAATTATTAATGTATTTTGAGGAACCAGAAATGTTTCTCTAGTCCATTTTTAGCTTATTTCTGTGATGTGCCGAAACAAGGAAACATTTTGTTAAATTATTTCTGTTTTGTGTATTTAAAGAATCCTCTCATGAACGATTGTCATTTGTCTCTTTTTTTCGTTTATTTTATCAACATTCAAATTGAAACTACATTTTATAAACCAAAATACAAAAAATAGGAGATTTTGGATAAGATGATAAACTTCTAGACACATTTTCATTGTTTTCCCGGTTGTTTTTCATTGTTAACTTTCATCAAGACAGAGAAAGGTGGTTCTGTGGCTGCTTCAGGACCAACCTGCTAATTTCATCATTAAACACCACTGAAAACCAAAGTCTAAATATCCTTAACATTTTCAGATAAAGAGGGTTGTCATCAGTACCACCCGCCAGCAGAGAATCTGTGAAGTACCAGACTGTTTTCCGATGCTATGACAGTTTGCTCAGCGGTTACAAAAGACAGGTCTCTCATTTCCTCTGCAGCTCTGTCTCTACACATACTAATCTGGCTTGTATCTTCCCTGTCGGGCGGATCTGCTGGACTGTCTTAGTTTTAAAAGCCGAACCTCTGCAAGCAAGTGAAAACTCCTCAAGCTCCCGAAGTGCCTATTTTAGAATTAGCTTATGGTGTGTATATGGGTGTATTATAGCCCGCCAATCTTTTCCAGTGCAGATGGTTTAAAGCTTGATGAGCTGAAATCTCACTTTCGTTGCTTTACTACACTGGAAAGTCTTTATTGATGTAAAACCCACAATCCTTTGCAGCTGGGGAAACAGGGCAGACTGCCAGTGGGCTGAAAGTACGTGCAAATATGGGCCTCTTCCTTTAAGACGGCTGGATGCGGCGCTCATAAACGGACGTCGGACTGGGAGAGTGGAGCGGTGGCAGCCTGTTTGGGAGGCTGCCTGGTGGAGGACCAGCTGTTTCGGGCCCTTTGGGAGAGATTGTGCTGCGGAGAGACTGATTTTTACAATGAAAAGGAAAAGGGATTTACGAGCCCTGACCTGTTCCTGCTACCTCCCCCATCCTCCCCCAAATCATAGCTCTGCTCCGCGCACCAGAACTTCTAATCAGATCAGAGCCACATGGTTGTAGACACATCGGGATGTTAGAAAGATGCAGATAAAAAGGCACTAAACGTATACTTTCTCGTGATTCATGTGCCAGCAAATGTCAGAGAGACTTTTTTTCCATTTTTTTCTAAGCTGCACTAACCAAAGAAGAACTAAACCAAAAAGTTGCAAACCAGGTGGTGGTATTATTTCTTGCTTCCAATGAAAGTAGGGAGATGTAAGAAGTTACAGGGTTTAGTTTTTTTTGCCTGTTCTGCTTCTTCAGAAATGGCTCCATATAACATTTAAGATGAATTCCGGACACACGAGGAAACCATGTGAGAAAACAGCAGGATTATTTCCCAGCGAGCGAGTGGGCGGGTTGATGACGTTTCTAACACCCAGCGGACGAGAAACAAAAAAGCCCCAAAAATTACAAACCTCTCAGGATGGAAGAAAAAAGAGCCAGACATGTCGAAGTAGACGTCAAAGATGTCAACTTGGAAAGATGGCGACATTTAAGAGTTGTTAATGCCGTTGTAAATATAATCCTGTGTTCTGCAGCGGTACGTCATGTCCTGCCTCCTTCTTCTTGCTCTACGCAGGCAACACCCCCCCCCCACCTGAGGGCTCCACACACTTCTTTTCGCCCTCAGTTTTTCGGAAAATGTAAATTTCCCTTTTCATCTCATGTGTGAAAACCGTTTACTTAGGGTTTCCTCAGGGACCCGGAGACTTCCGTCCAACGAGGGTGTTTTTGCACGTAAAGATTCGGAGCCCACTCGGCTTCCCCCCCCACCCATTCACAATTCACGAGCCTTGCTTAATAAAAACACACCCATCATGTCCTGAGCTCGGTAATGGAGAGCAACGTCAGGAACCAAGCATTCATAGCAGGTAAATGGTTCAAGAGAGAGTAGAGCAGCCCCTGAGTGCAGTATAATAAAAGACAACACGTATATAAAGTGATGGGATGAATTAAAGCCTCACTTCTATGTGTGTGTGTGTGTGTGTGTTAGCAAAAGCAAGGCCCATTAAATCATCTTGGATTTAAATGAGTGGAAATATCCTTGTTAAGTCCATCTTTAATTGATTAGGGAAGTTGTAGGTGTTCAAACATGGCCGTAAAACATCTATTAGAGATATTGAGTCTTTGTATTCTGCGTTGTTGGGCCAAGGCCAGAGCTTCACGCTGGAGTCGACTCCTAAGCAGCGTCTTTCATATACGATCCCAGGCTTAGGAATAACATGGGATCTGAAACCTCATTCTTTGACAACAGCTGGGGACTCCCATCCTCACACAATTAAGCAACGTGATATACAACCTTGAAAGTTATACGCAGACTCGTCCCCGAGGGCCCAGCGTATTCACTAGTTAATTTGATTGGCACTCTGGTTATCCTTTAGCGGTTTGCAGGCATGGGGATATATCTGAGATCAAAACATTCAAAACCCCAATCTGTTCAGAACTGTTGGAAGTGATGCAAAGAAAAAGAGTAAATTCCAACGTGGCAAATTGCATCAGAGAAATTGAAGACCTCACCGTTAATGATTATTGTCACAGATGCATTTCAAGCTTTGGTTTGGACTTGAGAGATGCTCTGGTGATTAGAGGTGCCTGTTCTAAACCTGTATGTGTGTGGGCTCGGCCCTGGACCCATTCACAATTATTTTTTCTCACAAAAACAGATAACATAGTGTCAGTTTTCATTGTTTGTGTGCTGGACATTGTGGACAGAGCTTTTTATAAACAGTCGATGGTGCAGAGGGAAGTTTTTGTTCATCCTACCTGGTTTATCTAAAATTAAGATTGTCTAGTCAACGTTTTTCATCAAATTAAACTGTATTTTTTGGCTTTTATTATTCTATTATGTGTTGCTTTTGTAAACGTTTGAATGATTTATTAACTGGTGTTCTTTTGTGTCACTATGTCCGAGGTTAAACAACTGACACAATCTTCAGATCCAAGTTCACAACTTTTCAAAATAACTGAATGTTGCTGCCATGACAGAGATCAGTACCCACAGCACCTGTCAATGTCTGTGTGAAATAGAAATAATCAAATTATCAAAATGATCTGAATTTTGACCAGTATCACCAAGTTGTGAACCGCTGTTCCTCCCCCAGTGACTTCTCATTCAAATGTTATTAATATTTAAAGTATCGCTTGTCATAATCGCACCAAATAGAATACTCCACTTCCCTTGGCCTTTAAGAACACACAGACCGAGTGTGGAGCTGATAGATGAACGGTCCTGGAGATCTGCGTTTCACATACACACAGATGTTTGTGGAATTAGCAGATAGAGTTTATTTTCTGTGAATATCATTAGCTCTCCTCGTGGTTGAGACTTCTCTCTCTGCTGTCACTCTCCTCTGTGGTGTATGGGAAACTCAATGACTACCGCTGTTAGAAACATATTCATCAAGGCCATTTGTCTTTCCAATTCAGCCATATAATCTAATTACCCAAACGTACAATCCCTGTCTTTGTCATTACAACCGCTTCATTAGTTTTAAAGAACATGAATAAGAGCGTTCATCGGGAAAAACCTTTAAATAAAACATCCTAGAGAAAGTGAAAACTGTCTTGACATACATCGCGAGTGTGAGTTGAGTTGGCCTCGCATTGTATAAACAACCAGGGAACTTCCTTACATCTTTGTTTTTAATTTCTAATCATCTTAAATGAGGTGCAATGCACATGATTTAAAAATAATCATTGTAACAACAAAGCAAAAAGGCTGGAAACAAGCACAACATGCAGTTAGTGGCAGAACTCGGTGAACGATGTTGACACAGAGAAAAACCAAGTGTTTACTCAACCCTTTAAATTATAGATTAACTTGAGGGAGCAAAAGAAAATGTAGGTACACTTAAAGATCCGGAGCACAAAGGAGACTTGTAGATTTGGGGTTCATAAATTAGATGGAGGAAAATGGTTTTCATGTGTGGTTCAGTGCTGTAGGCCTGACTGCACTGGATTGTGTACCACCGCATTCCACAGTCAATTGGGTGAACGTCAAACTCGTTGCACTGAATTGACATGAAATACGCAGAACACAGCTCAATTGTTATTTCTCTCCTCTGGCCAAAGGTTTCAACACTTCCATTCCAGAGAACTTAAAGTCCTGTCGTCCTTTCTAACGTGATTTCACTTTGTCTTCTCTTTCACACACCACACGTATCTCCAGCTCAGACATGGCGACTGCCACCCGACTGTCTGGAACTTGTCCTTTAGCAGCAGAAAACCACAGTGTTTCTCCTCCAACAGCTTTTGCACGCTGGCATGTGTCCATCCTCTGTACATGGATCCATGAACTGCCGTTGTTTCTCCGGGGCCTGGATCAGGTTACTAGGCAAGGCTGCGCTGTGTGTTTAATGGAAATGCTATGCAGGAACAGGCCATGTGGCAGTCCTGAATATATATGTACATCCGTAATGGGATACTCGTGAGTTCCCCTTAGAGTAACTGTTTGCCTTATTAGGCTGTCGTCCTGTGACTGCAAACAAACTAGTGGGTACAGTGCGATGGAGGAGATTCCTCAGACGGCTGGCCTGACTGCTCACTGTATACATTGTTGTACCTCCGGCTCCGGGGGAAAGAGGCGTGATGCATGTGAGCTGCAGAGTCACAGGCCATCGCAGTGTAAGTGCTTCGCTGAGATGAAATACAGAACATCCATTTATTATCCTCTGGCAGCCGCACATGAGGACGTACTCAGACCCTTGACCATCACGGTTTATATGAGACATCGTAATTTGTTGCTTCTGTTTGGGTCGGAGGTTCACGCAAGGCTTAGCTGATTAGCTGATGAGAACGAGTCGGGTTATAAACGGGACTTTTTACCGTTGGCTCTGAGTCACCATGGTAACTCACAGACACTATATTATCAGCCAAGTTTCTTTGCCTGGAGTGCAGGTAAACTCAGGGTTCAGGTCTGATCACAGTTTTTTTGTCTGATCAGACAATTTTTGGGATCTGCAGTTTGATAATGAGCCCAAAAAGTTGACTCTTCTCAGGAGGAGTTTTCTAGGTCTGAGTTTTGCTCCGTTGATTAGTTGTAGTTTCAACAATTCCATAATGCTCTCCCAGTCTTTTCCTCTCGCACATTTTAGTCTATAAAGTTTTTACCGTTCACGCAGACGGTCACACCTCAAAGTTCCAGCTGCTCGTACCGCACGTGTGAACTTCTCTTTCTCTTTCTAGTCTGTGTACCTGCCGCTCTCTGTTTCACGTGCAGGTGACTGTTAACTACCTCTCAGAACTTGACGCAATTATATCTTTAAAAAGTAACAGCAACTGTAAAAACAGTGTTTTACACTTAAACGTAAACCTTTGGATGGATCGCAGCTCGTTCATGGCGCCTCCACTGCAGCACACATGCAGCTTGGGAATCTTCGATAATAGAGGCGTAGCAGTTTTCCAGTCAGTTGGTTTTCCATAGAGAACGCGTGCCGGTGCAGAGACATGTGTCTTTATTGCTCACACTCCAGAGAGCCACTATGCTGCTGGCCGAGGGCTGCCTGTCTGCGTAGCCTTGGCCCTGAAGGGGATGAGCATGGGGCTCGGTGTCCATAAATCTTGGCCGGCACCCCCCCCTTCACTGACTCCTCTACCCAGCCGACCCTTTCACACTCACACAGAGAGGCTCCAGCTCGGAGGCCCGCGGGCTTTGCCATGCTCCCCAGACAGAGCTTTTTAGCTTCAGCTTCTCTTAGCTTTACACTAACCCACGGCAACCTGAACTAATCGTAATGGTTGTTGGAGGACGTGAGGTGATCACGCCCCTCTGACCTCACGGCTGCGCTAAAAAGAATGTGCAAAGTTGTAGGTCACCGGGATTTGCAAAACTAGTGGGCCACCCATGATGTCAAGAGTCATTAAATCCACTACAAGTTGTTTACTTGAAAGTGGAGCGAAGTTGTTTGATTCTAATCGAGAATAGTTCTCATTTAGGCAATAAACGATTTGACTGTTTTAGGAAAACTTTAAAAAACAAGACATTTTCACATGTTTTTACAAAGTGTAAAACCAGAATAAAGTAATGAATGTTTTCAGTTTAATTATTATTATTAGCATGTGGTACTTCTGGTTAGAGTGGGTGATGTCATTTAGGATGCAGCACACTTCAAACGATGATAATGAGCTACTGCAAAGCATCTTGCTTTTTAAATTCAGCCTTGAAGGCAAATGAGCAAATATGCTTTAAATAGTTGACTGCACATGTTCTGCATTAAAATTGTTACTGTTCATGTTGCTTCTCTCTAACCTTAAAGGTTTTCACAACAAAATAAAAAGTCCATGATAATGTCTATAAATAAGAGTGATGAATTAATCTTTGTTTTGGCCTATACATCAAAACTCACTGGCAATAGTTAACTTGATAATTCATTAATAATAATTCAATAAGTAACCCAAGCTGTCATCTTGCATAAACTCAATTAAATCAGAATGATGTACCTTCATAAAAAAGGATGTTGTATCATTTTTGTGGCTCGTGTGATTCTCACTCTTTCTTTGTTGAGTTTATGATGTCGACAAAAGGAACAGTAATACGTGTCGGTCGGATGATTTGACAGTGATTCATTTGCAGAAGCTGTTATTAGTTGAATTACGAGAGCAAATGAATCATGTGAAAATCTCAGTTCGTGCTGGGAAGTCCCATGAGGCCGCCCCCCCCTCCCCCTCTGTGGTTTTCCCATGTGTCGAGACTTGCCAAACTCCGATGCAGGTACAGTCGCAGTGCATCAGGTAACTTTTATGGCGTTACACGTCTGTAGAACCAGGTGTTTAGCTGTGAGATTAAAGATGCTGTAAAACTCTGCGTGCGTGACTGTGTGAAGTCGCTGGTGAATGATTTTCAGTCTCATCCTCGTCTCTGTGTCTTCACAGCTCCGTCTACTGTATCAATAATGCACCAGGTGAGTCGCACTGTGGACAGCATCACCCTCTCCTGGTCCCAGCCCGACCAGCCCAACGGCATCATCCTGGACTACGAGCTGCAGTATTATGAAAAGGTAACGTCGATGCAGTGACACGTTCTTCCTACCAAGCCGACACTAATCCATACAAACACGAGTTCCATTTCCTCCCCCCCCACACCCAGCTAAATAAATCATGTGCTAATGGCAGAACCTGACTCTTTGGTTTAGTTGTACATTTAAATTCTGAATATCTCCTCGTGCTCGTTTGCATAACAGCACATCCTAGGAGGCATGTAGATGGAGCTCCTGAACATTGCTCAGAACTTATGCTCATTCTCTTTCAATTATAATCACAGTCAGTCACTGGGAAAGGAAACCACGCTCAGCCCTGCAGTAGGGCCGCGGAGGATTGATGCACGGAGACTTGTGGTTGAAACAATGCTGCAGTGCCTGCTGTAAAAATAGTATTCAAGGGGAGAGCTGCTCTGAATCTGCATACTTTCCCACAAGAAAACTCCCAGTGCGCTGACTCAAGCGCAGGGATCACTTTAAATGCATAGAAGCATTCATAGAGCCGCATACACACAATCCCCCACATGTACATGAATGCACACACACACACACAAATGCACACAGCATTTTTCAAAGCCTTCATCTGCATGCTGAGCCATTCCACTTTTAAAAACATAATTCCCCGTCCCTGACACTGCTGGAGAGAGCTGTCAAAACAATTGTCTCAGCCCCTGCTGTGGCTCAGAGGTGTGTGCTGAGCAGGAGCTTGAAGGGAGCAAGCTAAAACCGTCTCAGTCTGTGCTCTCAGACCTGTCAGCGTTGTGTGTGCCAGTGAACACAGCTCGGATCATCAGAAGCCAGGGCTCACCAAAGCCGCCTGACCTGAAACTGCCACAGAATGTACCTTCCTCACTGCACTGCAGCTGCTGGATGTCTGCCTCTCTGCGTCCTGCTGCTGCATCAAACCATTTCCTTTTTTCGGCTCACAAATTATTCAGATATGTTCCTTTGTGCTTATGTTAGATATCTGTACAAATAAATGCCGGGATCTGCTTTTTCTTTCTCTCACGTTGATGCTCACAAAGACTATAAATCTACACAAGGTTTTCAGGATGAGGTTTTGCTGTCTGATGTATCTCGTGCTTATTAACGAGACAATTCCAATGGGATGTGCTTATACATTTCTGTTGATCGGATTTAATGTATTCAATAAGTAGTGCTCGTTATAAACCTGCCTGTTTGGAATGGGCTGTTTGCAGCTTTCAGAGGTACGACCATCTGCAGGACTCAGACTGCAGAATCCTGAAGCTTTGCCACGGCTGCTGCACAAAGAGCTGCTCACCTGTTTGCTAAAAGTTCAGTGAAGCTCGACTCAGTAGCAGAAAGCGGAGAATCCGTTGCCATGAACATGTCCATTGTCATGATTGTGATAAGATGAGTGGATCTCCAGATATGTGAGGGACACACAGATAGACGGAGATTTGTGGAATAAGGAGACAGAAGATCTCCGTCAACGTCAAAACCTCTCAGGCTTTCGCTGAGTGTATTTCAGCATCTTCTAACGTTTTAAAATCCCGGCACTAAAAAGTCAGTCCTGCGTCTGCTGACACTGACGTATCATTTGTCCGAGATCATAACCGAGTATGTAATTTCTTCATGTTCGCCTCTGCAATCGGAACTGTAATTACTAATGTGCGCACATTTTAACATGTTGTTTTTCCTCTCTTAGGACCAGTCAGAATATAACTCTTCCACTATCAGGAGCCAGACCAACACAGTGGTCATCCGTGGCCTCAAGCCAGGAAGCATCTACGTCTTCCAGGTCCGGGCCCGCACCGTGGCCGGGTTCGGACGCTACAGCGGAAAACTCTACTTCCAGACCATGACTGAGGGTGAGAATTCAGCCGTTGTTCCGCAAAGCACGAAGAGCTGTTATCACCTCACAGGCTCGGCCTATGGACCCACCCTGTAACACAGGATGGATCCAGACAGCTGTGGGAATGTTGTGGAGTAAACAATACAAGGGCCTCAAGAAACTATATTCGTACTTTCATCATGTCCTCTACAGTATTCGCAAACATCCCTTAAATTATGCGAGTATATATATATTCCATTATTCATGTGTTTTTTAAAAGTTTTTTTCTTTTATGTGGTACACAAATCTCTATTCAAACAATATGTTTTGCCGATGTCGTGTTATTTCCATTTGCCACCACAAGCCTTGGAGTCTAGGTTGAGGTCGGAGTTGTCTTATCTTTGCACAATGACACAACTCAGAGAAGAAGGAACATTCGGTAAACATCAGTCATGTAGGTTAATGTTCCAGCCAAGGCCGGGGTTTTCCCCTCCGAACATCTCATTTCCTTCAGCCTGCCGTGCCCAGGGCCATCATTAGCCTGAGCTCTCAGACAAACATCCCTGACGCTGCCACACACACGGATCCCAGCACGTAACGTTCGTCAAACTGACTCATAGCAGTAAATATTGAGTAAACTTAAGGATATGTAGGGATCAGTGTTGACAGTTTTTCAATAAAAAAAACAATCTTGATAATTCGTTCAAAGGGAATTTCACAAGCCTTTACATTTATTGAAAAGTTGTGTTTTCTGCTGCAGGAAACATTATTGCATAAAGTAAAAAATTGCTTTGTGATAAGTGCGACTCTTAAAATGCTTCTGGTAAACAAGAGTGAAGTGAAAAGTAAACAGAGAGTGACCGTTTAGTTGTGTTAGATTTACAGCCATCAGCCCTCACCCCTCCAGTTAGGATTTAGCACTATGTAAATATTTAATAAACTATTATAACAGCCTGATACTGCTACCTTTTAAAAAAGGGGATTTCCAGATATTATTAAGTTCTTATGAGAAAGGAATGTAATTGAGGCTCAATATTTGCCAGTTTAACCTTTAAATGTATTACAAATAACTGTAATTTACAAAACAAATTTAAATAACAAAAGATATAAAACTTGAAATAAGAAAATATATATGTTTAATACATATAATGCAAAAATAAATGCACATATTTTTAGCATTTTTATTTTGTAAAAATCTAAGTTTTCATAATGGCAAACATAAAAAATATGTCAGACATGTGAAAGGCTCATACCAGACAATTTTCAGCCAATAGATAAATATAAATAAAGAAATAGATCAAGCTCTAATTTAAACATTTATAATAATGTGATTGTCTACAACTCTGACTCCTACTGTGAGCCCCTTTTAGTGCAGACTGATATTAAAGTTTTATTTTAAAAACAGACTTTATAATGCATTATAAACCATTTATTAAATGTTTATACTGTGCTTATAAATAACAAATAGGTAAGAGTCTCAATAAAATGTTAGCTAGGTTAACTGCTACAATATAAAATGTAAAATTCATGGCGTCCAAAATTAGTTAGCGCTCCGGGGAACTCCCTCACTCGTGCGTTTGGGTAAAGCTGTGAAGTCATGTGTCGTTAGCGGCGCCTCAGGAGAAGGATCTGGCTCTGCCTCACTTCGCCCATTCAGGAGCTGGATCCCGGCTCTTGGCTTCTTGGGTCTCACCCAGACATGCTCTCTCTCCTCACTTCACACACTTTCCTGCCAGATGATTTGTCCGTATCCTCGGCACCCGAGCGCATTCAGTGTGCCTCGGAAAATGGGCCACGCAGCCAGTCGAGATGCCAAGCCGCTCATTGGTTCAGCCAGCCGTATGTCTGTCTGTCACCCACTGCTCCCTCCATGTGCAAGGGCTCAGATGCTTGCCCATATGTTTCAGCATGTGACTCTGCATGTGTGTATGTGTGAGTGTGAGTGTGTGCATGCATAGCTCTGTGTTTATGTGTGCTTTTCCGTCTTCCTACAGAGGAATACAACACCAGCATTCAGGAGAAGCTTCCTCTCATCATTGGCTCGGCAGCTGCTGGTTTGGTTTTCCTCATCGCTGTGGTCGTCATCATCATCGTCTGCAACCGGTGAGTCAGTCCCGTCGCAGGCTTTATGAAACCGCCTGTAAGCTCGCTGCCTGTAAAAGACATCTGCACAAGCTCACAAAGTGGACACTTTTACATGTTGTGTTTTTTTTACTCAATGAATGAAGTAGCATCAGGTTTCTTGGCCTTATAAATGTGAGTTGTAAATATATAACACACAAGTGCAAAGATGTTGGTTCTTTGTAAATTCCAGTCCTTCAAATGAAGAAATAATGTTTAAAGGTCAATGTTGCTATCAAAACCCTCTGTGGGGGTCAAGTTTAGGATTTCAGTTCCCACCAGGGCCTCTTCTGTTAAAAGTGAAGCAGCACCATGTTTTGATTCACACAAGAATGAACAACAAGAATTTCCGAGTTTGCATTCTGCTTTTAGATCCCCCTCATTAATCTTGGATCTTGGACAGAACATTTTGCATACAATATATTCCCCTCATGGATTATGACGGGTTAATGACATCGGTTGTGCACTGCCTTGCGGTTTAGTTTGGGAACGTCGCCAGCACAGAACGGGAGGCTGTGGTCAGACAGGCAAAGAAATAAATAGGTTCAAGTGCACTGTGGTGGCCCTACTGCAGACCTTCAAAATGATATTTTAATGTCTCTGTCAATACGCCGGCCAACGAAAAACTGGCACGCAAAACACAAAGTAAAATAAAACAAAGTTTAGTGAAAAAATCCTGTCTCATCATAGAATATCAAATCTTTATCTATGAAAAACTTTGACCAATTTCCCCATGAATGCACTTCTTGTCTGCATGGTCATACGGCCAAACCCATAGAATAATAAAGAGCTGTATATCACTCATTAATCACTGTTTAATTTGATATGTTTGCGTGGTTTTGACCTCTATTGTTCTCTCCTGATAAATGTACCGATTATATATGATTGTGTTATTATTGAAACTCTTTGGCTTCAATTTCATGGAAGATAACATGAGGTCAGGGCCTAATGAGGCACTGCAGCACACACTGAGTTTCATGAAGACAGTGACAAAGCAGCAGTTTTTAATGTATTAATATTAGTTTTTAATGTTTAATAAAGACGGTATGAGCCCTGAGACAGGATCAGATGAGCTGCACTCGATATTTGATCTTATTTTCATTTAAAGGAGACATTTTTATCTCGTTCTATTGTCCAGTTTGAAACTCCCCCCCTCATATCCATGTTCAGTGGTGGGAAGTAACAAAGTAGAAATACTTTGTTACTGTACTTAAGTAGATTTTTTCTCATATCTGTACTTTACTTGAGTACTCCTTTTCCTGACGACTTTTTACTTTTACTCGTTACATTTGAACAAAAATATCTGTACTTTCTACTTCTTACATTCTCAAACTGGCTCGTTACTTGAGCAGCGGAGGTTGACGCAGTTCTCTCTCTCTCTCTCTCTCTCTCTCTCTCTCTCTCTCTCTCTCTCTCTCACTCTCAATCATCTAGGGTTCAAAATTTGTAAAATTATACATTATATACATTATATTCATATTGTTGTCATAATTTTTCAGTCAGTTGAGATAAATCTCGTCTGTATAGACCTACTATAAAAAGCACTTTGCATTTTTAATTTTGGTACTTGTACTTTTACATTTGATACTTAAGTACATTTCAACACCAGATACTTTTGATACTTAAGTACTTTTAATATGAGCTACTTTAAGACTTTTACTCAAGTCATTTTCTGACCGGTGACTTCTACTTTTACCGAAGTCACTTTCAGGTAAGATATCTGTACTTTTACTCAAGTATGGCTTTCAAGTACTTTGTACACCACTGTCCATGTTTCTCTGCAGTCTCTGTTGTGATGTGATCACATGACCCAGGTCATTAGCCCGTCTGAATGAAACCCGCTGATGTTTACATGCTCACCACATTCACCCATCAAGGACATCCTTAGTGTGGATTTGTCAATAGGAGAACATGGCTGTCCACATGTACACTGAGTCCCGGCTCCTCATGAGATCTCAGTCGGGGGTCTCCTCAGTGTGGGTAGACCCCGGGGTTGTTTGATCTGTGCACCTGCCCCTCCCGGCTCTCTGTCTTTGAACCGGAGCTAGAGTTCTTTGTGTTTTCCCCCAGGAGGCGTGGCTTCGACCGGGCCGACTCGGAGTACACGGACAAGCTGCAGCACTACACCAGCGGCCACAGTGAGTAAACCAACTCATCTCCGCCCGCCTTCACCGCTGGCTCCTCTGTCAGCACCGACCACACCTGTCGCCATGACTACCACCTCACACAGTCATCTCCATGGCGACCACCTTGCATGCTGGCGTCCTTGGCTACAAACCAGCACAGCGCCACTTCATTTGTCTGCCTCCCCCCCCCCCCCACACTTGCAAATAATCCCGGCTGTTGTTCGACTGCTCACTCGGAGCCCGGATTTAACCACATCAGAACCAGCGTTTTTTGAGCGTGTGCATCATCAAACTCCGTTGTTAACCAAATCCATTGTGGTGGAAATAGGTCAATCTTCACCCACATTAAGGCCATTTGCATGCTAATGCCACACGATCATTTGCCATTGTGGAGAAATTCAAAAGACTTGGTTGAATGAGTGGAATTTCTCCATGATTTCCTCTCTTTGTACAGTAGCAAAGAGCTTTAAACGACAATAATGTTGAAATGAATCTGGTGAGAAGTAAATCCTCTGTGGTTCCGTTTTAAGACGTTAAAACTAATCCATCATTCTCTGGCCTGATTGGAAAAAACCCACAGATCTATTTCCATCACACGTTTCTGACACCAATCTTCATTTGTATATTCTATTGTGGAACTAAACACACGTCTTCATCCTTTTCCTGTCGTTGATCTGATCGCGCTGTGTGTGAAAGAGTCAAACCTGGGATTGAGTGTAGCGTGCCAGGGAAAAGCTTTTGATATTTCATGGCTATTTACAGCCAAAGCGAACGTGTCCCGTGTGCTTCCTGTCCTCCAACCCCGGCACAGTTCAGGCTCACGCCCCTGTTGTTTGGTGGTCTGAGCCATCGGGAGGAGGGTGGTCTGTCGAACAGAGCTTCAGCTTGGGAAGAGATTGTAGGGGCTTTAGCAAGAAGAGGGGGGGTGGGGGTTCTCGTGGTAAGATCCTCTCCATCTGTTCATCTCTGCAGCACGTTTCTTCAGAGCAGTGCGCCAGGTTTTTGGGGAGGTGGTGTGTGTGCATGCTCTCTCTAGCACCGCAGCAGCCAGGCACAAGTTCAGTATCCATTCAAATAGCCTCAGGCCTGATGTGGAGGTGAGAGAGACGAATAATCCGATTTAAAACTCGGGACACTTAAGTCCCTGAACACTTAAAGGCCACCTTAAGCCAATTTACCTGGCATCAGGGCTTAGGAGAGCCAATTTATTTCTTGGAGTAAAGCTGAGCGATGCTGATATCGGGCCCAGGTTTCTCTCTTCAGCGTTAATGGCACTATGACTCATAGGAGGTGATATTTATATATATATTAACCCACCGTATCACAACTAAGAGGATGGAGGTAGCACGTCCTTGCTGGATGAACAGCACCACGCATTAGCCACCAGGCACGAGTCATAACCACCATTCGTACCTGCACTACCTCCCCCATCTGTCAACCTTCAGCGGCTGGATGTAAAACAAGAAATCGCATAATTGGCCGTGGAGTGTGTGTGAATGCAAGGTGAAGTGGTCGTTAATGTCCCCCGATGCATTTGACTGTCAGAGCCTGTGGGAGTGTGAGCTCGAACACGAGACTTGAATATTATAGCCTCTCCTTCGTTTTTTCCAAGTGACTCCAGGAATGAAGATTTATATTGATCCGTTCACATATGAGGACCCCAACGAGGCCGTGAGGGAGTTCGCCAAGGAGATTGATATATCCTGCGTGAAGATTGAACAAGTCATCGGTGCAGGTAATGGAAAAATCTGGCTGACACACGTGGATGGAATACCGCCCGTGTAAAATGATTTCTAAATACAAGCCGGTGCTTAATTTCCCCCCCCCCTGACATTAATATAAACCTACCTCCACACAGGAGAGTTCGGGGAGGTGTGCAGTGGGAATCTAAAGCTGCCGGGGAAAAGGGAAATGTTCGTGGCCATTAAAACTCTCAAGTCGGGCTACACGGAAAAGCAGAGGCGGGACTTCCTGAGCGAGGCCAGCATCATGGGCCAGTTCGACCATCCCAACGTCATCCACCTGGAGGGAGTGGTCACCAAGAGCAGTCCCGTCATGATCATCACCGAGTTCATGGAGAACGGATCTCTGGACTCCTTCCTCAGGGTAAGAGACCCCGATTGAATCTGTGTTCCAGAGATGAGGAACAACAAATACTGTGAATGTGATTTAATTTCTTCTCTTCAAATTTAAATCACAGCTGGTGGTCTGAGCAGCATTAAACAGACACGGTTATAATTAGAATCCCAAACGCATTTGGTTTCTTCAGTGGAATCTGATACTGTGTGTTAATTAATTTAATTGTTCTCGCCAGACTCTTAAAGCAGCCAGTCGGAGAAAGTTCACTTCTAAATAAACTTCTACAGAAAACAGACCAAATTAGCTCTTTTATTAAAAACTCAAACGATTGTTATATTGTCTTTGCTCAACAATATTTAAAAAATATTTTTGAAATTGTTAAGATGTGTTCTATTTAGGGTTGCAAAATTCCAGGAATATTCAAACTTGGAAACTTTCCATGGGAATTAACGGGAATATACGCGAATATACGGGAATTAACGGGAATAAACTGGAAATGTTGTAGGTAATTTATACTAACTGTATTTACCTTGTCATATACAGACATAAATATAAACATTTTGTTTTGTCATAGGCTGATTTGAGCCCTGAGGAAACTTTGGGCACTTGACTATATGCTTCTGCATCGTTGTGTCATTCTTAACATAGGTCTTTGCACAGTATTTGCAAATGTACACAGCCTTTCCTTCTACATTGGATGGGGTGAAATGTCTCCACACATGAGATAGTGCACGTGGCATTGTTCTGTAGAATAAGATGAGAAAATAGTTTGTAAAAAAACACTAATGCAATGCCAGAGATATAGTTAGCCAAACAATTGGAATCGTCTGTACTCATATTTTACAATTGATGGATAAATGAATGGAAATAGGCTAGATGAACAGATGAACAATCCTCAATCAGCATGCTCATATATTTTCTCCAGTAATATCATTGAAACTTACCTGACTAGTCCTTCACTCTACAGCAGGCCTCAATAGCCCTGCTGTAGAGTGAAGGATGCTGGGAGTTATCTGTGCATGTGATGGAAGAATGCACAGTGGAGGGTTGAAACTCAACGTGCAGCGTGTGCTGCATTCCATACATCTTTAAAATAGAGTTTTGAATGATGTTTTTATTGCTCAGCTTTTATGTTTCTTTTTTCTTTCCCGAGCTTAACTTCCCGTGGAAATTGACCGGAAACTTTCCGCCCCTTTGCAACCCTAGTTCTACTCAATGATAACAGTTGCATAGTTGGCCATACAGTAATAATGAAAAGTCCAACCCGACGGTGGTTGATAGCAGACTGACAGCAGCTAATGAATCTGCTGACAGCTCTGTAGTGTAGCTGCTTGAGCTTCGGTTAATGTGAGTTCCACCGGCTGACAGGACAAAGCTGCTTCACCGCCTCCAATCCTGGAGGTCTCAATTCAGGGCTTTCATTGTGATAAGCTTTCAGAGAAAAAAAAAAAATTCAGGCGATGACCTTAAAAGCTTAAACGGGAGTTTCTGACAACTCCATCCAGCAGTGTGTGTTGCTGCTGAGCTACCTGCTAACCACCTGTCACCATGCAGCCAGAGGCTCTCACCCTTCGCCCTGAAGACAGAATATTATCATCATTCCTCCCGGCTGTTTCACCAACTCTCAGAATTAATTAACTGCATCTGAGTAAAGTCAGTTGTCATCGTGTTGAACTCGACACTTTGAGAGTGTGAAACTCCGACCTACAGATTATGTGAGACTGTTAATTACGGTAGATTATACTTGAGATCGTGGCTCTTGCTATTTTGCAAATTGCACTCTGTCAAATTGCAATTTTTATACAAAAACAGATTAATCCTCCGGTCGCAGGATTACTTCACTTAAGTTATTCAGACACCTGACAAGGGTTTAAATCCTTGTTGCACAGTAACACACACTCACCTTCTCCTGCATGCACACACACATTAGTCCAATCGTTTGACAGGGTTTATATTCTCATGCGCCGTAATCTTCAAGTAAATATTATTATTCACAGAATCCCTCCTGCAAGAATAGTGTCAATCAGCGCTTCCCTTCAGAGCCGCTCTCGTCTCTGTGCAGTCGTGCTCCACAATTAGGACTCGCTGATTGTCTGTTTACTCCTGCTATCGATTCCTGATGTGTTTTCTCTGCAGTAGTTTCTCTGTTTGTGTTGACGAACACCGGGATGATGCTCATTAGAGTCCAGGTCTTTCTGTTCTATGGAGACAGAGACAGGAGTCACACACTTGTGTTTCATGATAAGAAATATGCAGCCCTTCCTGAGAGTTTTAACTTTCATAACCTCCTCACCACAGAAGGATGTTCCAGCGAGCCGGCCGTGCTCTCCCAGTTACGACCTGAATAAATAATTCAAACACTTTGCGAGGCTTAAAATGAGATGTCAGAATTTTCAAATGAAGCCGGCTATGAGATGTCACACAGCCCTTCCCCATCTGTCGAGGGATGTTAGTGGAAGAGAGACAAATCTTTGGGGCTAATGTGACTTTTTCATATGCTCATATGCTTTCATCCACCGAAGAAATTCTGGATTTATGATATATGCCATGAAACATTAGCATTTTTGGTGAAATTTCAAATAACTTAATGGGAGCTCTCTCTTCAATGCAACACAGAGAGTAAGTACAGTAGGAATGATGCATTTTAAATGACCATAAGCTCCTTAATTTTCTTTACAGTACAAAAGAAGATGTTTCTGTGTTTTTGTGGATACAGATGTGAAGAATATACATTAATATGATATAATACCCACCTTATTTCATATTGAATTACAGTAACTGACAGCTCGATGAAGTTCTAAACACTTCCTAATGCTTAATGTTCAGTTTCCTCCAAACCCCCCTTGATCATCAGTTTAAACGTCTCAAGACGACATGAGAACCTTCCTCCAGAAACGCACATGCAAGCTGCTGTCAGCAGCCGTCTGCACCGGAGTCAGAGTCTCTATTTGCATTCTGCCTGCGACCTCCGAGGCACAAAGCATCAGCTCTTTTTGGAATTTGATCTAGCGGTGAAGGGTGTCTGTGTATATGTAGATGTTTGCCAAACACATTTGACAGCACATTCTCTTCCAAACAACGGGGGGAACCTCTGCAGCACCTCAGCGTGACAGTTTGTGACAACAACTGCTGACAGTGTCAAAGCCTCTGAACACGGCCTGTGTTATCTCGGAGGTGATTGGTGGGCCGTTGTTTCGAATGCTCTCCACTGAAACGGTTCTATGCTGAGCTGCTGAGCCTGCTGAAGGATTGTCTCCCCTGCCGCCTCCTGCAGAAACCCCCCTGCAGGATGGAGAGAACATGGAGGATAGATTGATCCGAGTCTGGCGTCTGTCCACAGCCAAGCCTGAGCCGACAAAATCAAAAGATGAGAGCTGGTCTTACATATTAAACTTAAAGTGAATAAATAAAGATATTTAAATTCCACTACTTCTTGGTTTGCACAGTTGTACGAAGACGTGGTTATTTTCCCCCAGCTAACCTGACCCCGAAGACTTTGGAGGAATCTTTTCCAATTACAGTAAATGCAAACACAGCACTCCGATTAGATGGGCGTGTGTATTTGTGTGAGAGCCTTCATGAATAATGCATTCTGCTTAATTGCTCTGGTACAAGAAGAGGAGCAGCTAGACGTGAGAAGAAGCATCCGCTGGGCTAATGAGCAGCAAAACGTTTGAAAGGGAAATAGGCCAGTGGAGCGGTCATGCAGACTCTTAATATGGCCGCGCTCAGAGCCCCGCCCACCGCCTGCCCCTCCAATCTCTCTCTCTCTCTCTCTCTCTCTGAGCCTTTTCCGTCCGTCCACACCCGGCCCGGAGCTCCCATGATCCCTCCTCTGAAACCCTCTGTTCTCCAGGCGTCGTGGTGGGTGGTGGGGCGAGTGCAGGTGTGCGCAGTTGGAGGCACAGCTGCAGCGCCGCTCCAGACGCTCCCCATGCACGGGGTAAAGGCCCCCCCCCCCCTCCCAAACCAGAGAGGGGAACAGCTGTAGACAGCCAGCCAGCCTCAGCTTAGTCCTGCCCCAGCCGGGACCAGGCCGGGGAGCCCAACCCGACCTCCAGCGTCTTGAGGGGCCGGAGTTAATACTTCAGGAAAACTTTCAGCCACCTACAGATCTGTGGACATTACTATTTATTTAAAAGGATTTAAGTGGGAGTCAATTTGTAATATTAATGGCAGGGTTTGTCAACACGGAGAGCAAAGATAATGAATAATTACAAGAGAGGAATTCATAATAATAAATGTTGAATGAAGATAAAAACAGTTAATGGCATTAAAATAAAACCAAGAAATTAAAATGAAGTCTAAAGAATAAGACCACTGAATAGAAGTAAAAAATAGATGCCAAGATGTTGAAAAAAAAAAAAAGGGAATAAAGTTACCTTCAAATTTCTTTGGCAAAACAAAAACATTTCTTGGATATTTCATAAAGCCCCATTCTTTTCAGCAGAAGTTTGTTTTGCATCCAGATGATATGAAGCCCACTAACTAATAAGAAATGCTGCCAGAAGAAGAAGGTCAAGGCAGAGCAGGGTTTATTTGTAACGTGAAATATAAACAAATATCTTTTTGACTGGAGTTTGGTGCAGGTTCACCATCTTTCTGTATCTTCCAATGAAAGAGGAACATTAAAAATCATCCTGATGGTGCTTTGTACAATCGTTAAGAGACAACCTATTATCCACAGTAGCATCTCCCCCTCTTGAACCACACTGTGCAGAATCAGAAATACCTTATTGATCCCAGGGGAGAAGCTGTGTATAATAAGTTAAACAATATTTTATGTTTATTTCCAGCAAAACGATGGTCAGTTTACTGTGATCCAGCTGGTTGGGATGCTGCGCGGCATCGCCTCGGGCATGAAGTACCTCGCCGACATGAACTACGTGCACCGTGACCTCGCCGCCCGGAACATCCTGGTCAACAGCAACCTGGTGTGCAAGGTGTCGGACTTCGGCCTCTCGCGCTTCCTGGAGGACGACACGTCAGACCCCACCTACACCAGTGCTTTGGTAAGAAATGTCCCCTTCAGAATAAGATACAGACTCTTCAAGCCTGGGTCGAATAGTTTTTTTTCTCCAATCAGTTTAATATGTGTCTGGCACTCGCTGAACTGCTCTGATTGATAATCTCACTCATCCGCTGCTGCCAGACGGTTTCATTTAATCCAGTCTGATGTGCACAGAGCACTTCACTCCCTCTCCCTGCTCTCCACATCCAGACTAACATCACTCCTTCACCTCCCTTCCTCCCCTTCAGCAGTTCAAGTACCTTACTTGACTCCCAGGGGCTTTGTCATAGAGTTGCCCTTATCGGTGTCTCCTTCCAGAGACAAGACGTTGGGACGATCGGGTTTCCTTCTCGCTTTTCTCTGCTCAGGTTTTGCTCTTTGTGTTTCGCAGGGTGGGAAGATCCCGATCCGATGGACTGCACCTGAAGCCATCCAGTACAGGAAGTTCACCTCGGCCAGTGACGTGTGGAGCTACGGGATCGTCATGTGGGAAGTCATGTCCTACGGAGAGAGGCCTTACTGGGACATGACCAATCAAGATGTATGTATCGTACCTGCCTGTGCTCATTTTTAAAACTTGCTGCTGATTCTTACTACTGCTACTTCTAAGGTCACATTTATCAGCAATTTCTTTTAAACAATGCTTCACCACATGCAGACATTTATTACTTCAGAGTTTCATCTAAGCTTCAAACTCCTCAGAGATACATTTTGTCATTTATCTGCTTTCCCTTAGCCAAACAGCGGGTTTCACACATGGATTTCATATGAAAATTCCCCGGCTCTCACCACAGAGCCATAATCAGATCATTTGAAATGCACAGCAGCGCGCAGTGGACAATTTCTGCTCTTGACTGGAGCCTCCATTCCCCATCTCCCTCTGGGTAGCCGAGGAAGAGAGCAAATTACGGCGAGAGAGATAATGAAAATAGTTTCAAATTGAAAGTGAGAACGCTAATGTGCTAAGAGGGACAGAGGACCTCAGCGGTTATCTTATTAGAAGCTCCAGATCGTGTCTCTGCTCCGTCGGGGTCCGCGTGTGGAGGTCTCATGAATGAAATTAATCCGGGTCTGAATGGAGCTTCTCTAATGGCCCTGGTAATGAGCCAGGGATTCCAGTCCTCATCACAAGTGTCCTCCAGGTTGTTTCGCTCTGTTAACCGCCCACCACCTCTGTGTGCCCCCCCCCCCCCGACCAGCAACATCCCCGGCACCGAGTCAGAAATATCTTTAACGTGGCGTTGTGGAGAGAGAGCGTTAAATACGATGTAAGGGCGTCGGATGAGGTCACTGCTGGCGGAGTTCAAGTGGAAATGTGAAGTCGGCGATTTATGTTCTTAACGACCTAACTGGTGTTTAACAAGTCTTCACGTGCAGAGGCGATGCCGTGGTTGCTGCTCAAATGCATGTTAGTTTATATATATTAATAATGATT
Source organism: Limanda limanda (assembly GCF_963576545.1). Lineage (NCBI taxonomy): Eukaryota > Metazoa > Chordata > Actinopteri > Pleuronectiformes > Pleuronectidae > Limanda > Limanda limanda. Next base: position 25,274,763 of record NC_083639.1, read on the forward strand.
TCATGAATTCATGTTTTTATCATTAACAGTTTTGACAGTAACACAGCAGTTGTTTTCACTCATGGTGAGAAGCACAGATGCTCTTCATATGAGATGAATAACGATTGTTGTGCCTTAAATCAGGGATTTTATTCACTAACCCTCATAAAAAATATTTGTTATAAGCTGATGATATTTATACAGACTGAGAGGATGTTTTCCAGTTGGATCATATCTGTGGTGAAGAGTAATTTTTACTCAAATACAGTTGTTAGGTACTTGTTCTTTACTTGAGTGTTTCCATCTTCTCCAAAACATTTCACAGAGAAACAGCTTCTGTTCACAGGCAGTGAACCTTGAGAAAGATTAAACCAATGGTTTCCAGTCTCTTCAGTTTGTGACTTATGGCCACTTGTCAAGTTTCTGACATTTATATGAGTTGACAGCGGTTCTGTCAAGTTATTTACCCTCTAAACCTTTCACATGATTTTATTTTTAACAAATTCTGTTATTCATAAAGAAGAAACCCCAGACCTTCATATGACCCCTTAGGTTTTATCCTGTGATCCTTTAGAGGGAACCCAAACTTCTGGAGTGAACTGAACAACTTTATATGAAGGTCAAAATTATAGCTCCACCTAAGTAACTCCGCCTTGACCCGCTGTGACAATGTATTTTTGGCATTTATTTATTAAATAAATTTTTCAGTGCATGTAAATAGGCAAAAATCATTTAATAATAAACAAGAAACTATTTATGTTTTAAACAGTTGTCATCATGTAGACAACATCAATTAGGTAAAAGCAAAACATAGAGACATATAAGCGGAAGACAAACAAAAAATTACGATTCATTAAAGCAAAAAAACTAAACGGTGGTGAAGTAAATTACAAACTTTGATAAACAAGTATTATGTATGAAGTAAAATATGATATTATAAGGGCACTTTTTCTGCAGAAAGATTATTCATAATTGTTTTGGGTCCCATTTTCTTTTGCAAATACTTCTTGATTTTGAATGCAGCATTTTAACTTGTAATGAAGTATATTTTCAGTTTGATTATACTATTTACCTAAGTGGAAGGATCTGAGTACTTCTTCCATCACTGGATCGCACGCTCCCTCTCCCCATCACTCCACCTCTCCTTTGTAGAGCCTCATAGCAACCCTTAGAGATCTGTGTCTCCCCCTGCAGGTCATCAACGCCATCGAGCAGGACTACCGACTGCCCCCCCCCATGGACTGTCCCAGCGCGCTCCACCAGCTCATGTTGGACTGTTGGCAGAAAGAGCGAAACAACCGGCCCAAGTTCAGCCAGATCGTCAACAACCTGGACAAGATGATCCGCAACCCCAACACGCTGAAGGCCATGACTCCGCTATCTTCAGGGTGAGACCCTCCACTCACTGGGATTTATGGGATTTACTTGTGGCTGCAACACTCGTCATTTCACATGGCGTTGTCCACTGTTTATTTTATTTTTTTAACAATATATTTATTGAGTTTTACATATAAGAAACATACATTCAAACATTTATAAACATACAAACGTTTATGAACACCCCCAACCCACAATCAAACATTCAGGGAAAAGAAAAAAAGGGAGAAATTAAATAACTTAAATAAGATTAAATAAAATAATAATAAAAAAAAACATATATAAAAATATAAGAATAAATGGAAGTAAATAAAGACATAATTATACAAATACAAATAAATTAAATTAAATTAAATTCCAATCAATCAAATCAAAAGCCTAGTTAACGTTCTCTTATTCATAATATTAGTTAGTTACAATGATTATTCATCCTATTAGGTGCTGCTATTTTATTCTGTTTCACTCATTCATTTCCACTTGGTCGCTTTCCAAAAGTTGCATGAAGATGTCCCATATTTCCTTGAATTTACTGTTTTTCCCTGTGACCACATATGTTAATTTCTCCAAGGCAAGGCAAGAAGCCATTTCCCTTAGCCACATCGCAGTTGTAGGACTGTCCACACTCTTCTGTCTTTCGGCTTGGTACAAAGTGATTAGGACAGATAGCTAATATACAGAACTTTGCCTCAAGAGGGACCTCTATGGCAGCAATACGTGAGACCAGGTTACGTTGTCCACGTTAAATGCGTTTTCTTCTCAGTCGTTCGCCCTCTGTGCGGTATCGGCATGTGTGTTTCATCCCGTCTCTGTGGACGTCCCACAGGACCGGCTGCTGGTTTGAGCATCACTTCACATTGATGTGGATAACATCTACAGCAATACCACGCATGTGAATTTCTCCTGACGTAGAGGCTTTCCCCTTCGTAACAGGAAATTCATGCTCCCGCGACGGTGGCGTCCACGGCCCGGTTCCCTCTCTGCCGTACACTGTGGCTCTTGTTTCTCCTGGCGCCGAGCGGTTATGTAAATGAAAGCCTTTTGGTTTGATAGATCAAATCCTTCCCACGAACGCTCGGGGCGAATCCGGGATAGAAGCCGTTTTTGCAATTTTCAAAAACAAAACAGTTTGAAGCCTTTCTGCTCTGGGTGTTAGTTTCCTCTGAGAGCCAGGCTTTACTGATTTCCATTATGCCCCCCCACCCTCCGTCTGTACTTTCATTTGTGGTGGAGTCCAGGACCGAGGGCCAGAGTTTCCACAGACGCTGAGTGGATATATTGGCTGCCTGAAGCCTATCACTTCATTTGGAAAAATATACTTTTATGAAGAATCAGTTTGGAAAACATTGGCTCACGGTTCATGGGATTCTCTGAGTTCTGTCTCGTCTTTTGAAACTCTAATGTAATAATTAGGGTCTGAATCATACACAGGTGGTCTGGATTGCCTGCGATGTTAGACCTGCCACTTTGTATTATCGAGACTCTTATTAACATCAGCTTGTATTTCTCTCCCCCCCCCCCCCCCCCCCCCCTCAGTGTTCATCTGCCTCTCCTGGACCGCAGCATCCCCGACTTCTCCAGCTTCAGCACTGTGGACGAGTGGCTGGACGCCATCAAGATGGGCCAGTACAAAGACAATTTCTCCAGTGCAGACTTCTCTACATTTGATGTGGTGTCTCAGATGACCATGGAGTAAGTGTTGATGAATCCTGCTGTTCTGTGTCTGATCAGAAGCCTGAAGAGGTGGATTTGCTTCTATTCTTAAAAAACCCTGAACGAGCACCAGACTCCGCCTCCGGCCCGTTGTTAAACACACACTAGCTGCTCTGCATGTCATTAGCAGATCGTTATATTTCCGTTCCAAGGCTGAACAGTGGGCTCGGGAGCTGGAAGTCATCAATGAGCCCTTTCTTCTGTGCCATGTGTTCAGAAAATCTCCCTTAAAAACACAAGATGTAATCGTATTAAGAATGCCACCTGTGGAGAAACAGATAAAAATCATTTCCTGTCCATGAAGCAGAATCACGAGCCAGAGATGAACCCACAGAGATGTGAGGCCTCTGTTCTCCGAACAAAACAGATGGTAATGGATTTATCCAATAAGCACGATTACTGTTGAGAATCCAGGTGAAATGAATTTGATTGTCTCGTACCTTTTTGCACCAGAATGAGTTTTGTGCAGATGAGGTTTCTGCTGCTGAGCAGATTTGTAAAGTCTCATCTCGTCCATTGTTTGATGAATGGATCGATCGATGTATAGATCTCAGCCTGGGAGAATTCCTGTTCACGTATCAGACATGATATAAAAAGTATAAAAACATACTCAAGTCAAACTATAAAATATAAGGAACAAAATATATAAGAATGCACATTACATATGTGGTGCTCCCGTCCTGTCTGAGAAACCGTGTGAGACGCTTTTGTCCTTAAATTGAGGGAAAGTGCAACAAACTCTCATGACTCGTGTATCAGTTGCGGTAACGCCTAGAGGGGGGGGGGGGGCAGGTCCCACACTTGGTGCTGTTGCCAAACCAACAACGATCCCAGTTTCATGCTTGGAACACACACAACGTGCCATGTTACCTGTCAACGCGACACTAAAGAGAAGTGCCACACTCACCAGTAACACTCACCAGTAACACCAGCTGCTTCTGCCTCCTCTTGGATGTTTGGTTTCAAACGATCTGATTGGTTGTCGCCTCTGCCGCCGTCAGAAAGGAAGAGCTCGGATCAACCTGCGCCTCACGCAGTGCAACCAACCAGACGACCAGTGACCACAGCTCAGGCACCTGTGGTCCTGTGTGTAGCTCATAGACTATATTCAAATAATATATTGTTTCTGGTGTCACAGCAGCGTGGGCAGCCGGGGACAGCTGCGTCCCAGTGATAGAAAGAGAGACGTCTCAGTAGAGGGGAAGTTAGTGTGTCCAACCAGGTGCCTCTGCCACTTGGCTCCTGCGCTAATAAATACCTGAGTCTACAGCTGGATACCAGTGGAACCTGTAAAAAGAGAAACCAGATGTTGGGTGTTTCATCTGGAGCAACAGGAGCTTTAGGAATGATGATGATGATGATGATGGTGAAGCAGATGCAAAGTGGAACTTGCTTTTTCTTATGGTAATTTTCTGTTGTGTTAATGAAAGACTCGAGTCAGAGAGAAGTTGGAGCGTTTTCACCACATCAGTCAGGATATTTGTCAGTAACACAAAACGCACTAAACTCAAATTCAATCATCAGGGTTCGTACGGTCATGGAAAACCTGGAAAAGTCATGGAATTTTAAAATGTGTTTTTCCAGGCCTTGAAAAGTCATGGAAACAAATAATCTTCCAAAAGTTTTGGAAAAGTCATGGAAATTTGTTATATTCGTATTTTCATGTCGTTCATTTTAGGGATGGGCATAATTAATAGACGATCGATTAAGACAATTTAATCGAATGCCCATCCCTAGTTCATTTACGCTGAGTTTTAAATAATTCATATGCTTTTAAAGAAATACGCTCAAAATATAGGCCGGCATACTTGGGTTTGTGTCATTTAAGGTAGACTGTATGCCTTGGAATTCTCATTGTTGGTTTGAATACTACATTTTGTCACTTTTTCGTGTATACACCGAGATTTCACAAAATGTTCGGTCATGGAAATTTGGTTTAAAGTTATTGAAAAGTCATGGAAATCCATTGGTCAAAATGTGTATGAACCCTGAATCATTCACAATCATATTTTCTGATTATAAAAGCTTCCTGGCTTCAGAAGATGGAGGAACCCGCAGCGTCTGGTGTCGTCTCTGCTGGGACGTTCTTCTGCTGGACCTCCTGTCGCTCCTCCATATGTTTCGCGCTCATATTAACTTTTGTTTTCTCATAGTTGTGTTAAGTTTGATATGAATGAAGACGGACAGATAGATGATAGACGGATGGAGGAGTGTTTAGAGTGTGTGCTAACATCAGCTTCTGTCTCTCCTCACAGGGACATCCTGAGGGTCGGTGTGACACTAGCGGGCCATCAGAAGAAGATCCTCAACAGCGTGCAGATGATGCGGGCGCAGATGAACCAGATCCAGTCGGTGGAGGTCTGACCCTTCCGAGCGGAGTGGAGGTGGAGGCGGTGGGGGGGGAGAGAAGTCGGTCGGGATGCAGGGTTCTGGGTGCAGAGGGTGGAGTGGATGTTTTTTCTCTTTTTTTTATTTTTTCGCGTGACAGTGCGTCTGGTCCTCCCACCAGACTACCATCATCCCTCGTTCCCCTCTCCACCTCCACCTCCCCCTGTCCTACTCTCGTCCTATCACCCTGACTCTCCCTCCATCCTTGGAATTGGAACTTCCATGTGATGAAGCGTCACCTGGCCGACCCGCCTCTGGAGCCTGAAGCACGGGAGGTCAGAAGTGACCAGCTACACCACCTCTTTTTCTTCCTTTTTTTTTCCAATTTTCCACCAATTTTCATTTGATGTTGAACTTTTTATTGTTTTGGTTTTGTTTTTGTTTTTTCCTGCTAATTTTGTAAAGAATTTTTTTTTAAAGAAAAAAAAAACTGATGAAAAGGCAACAAGGAGTTTATCTACATTTATAGATGATATAAGGTTGTTACACTAGATGAACTGAGTAGGAAAGCTACCCTTTAAAAGGGCAAAAAAAAAAAAAAAAAAAAGAATCAAGGAAGAGTTGAGGAAATCGTCCTCGAGGAGACGAGGAGACGGTCTTTGTCGTTTTTAGGGTTTTTTTTGGACATCATGAGGAACCGGAGTTCTCTGTGGGACCCGACGTGCACTTCCATCTGTTTCCACCAGGAGAGAAAACACAATAAAAAAGAAACGGACAACTTTTGACACAGACTGATGTCAAAAAAAAAAACTTCATCCAGACTGATCAACAATCATGAAAAAAGAAAACACACAAAAAAAAAAAAAAAAAAAAGTATTGCAAGTAATTTTTCTATATTGTGTGAAATTTTGTGACGGAGATTTTTCCCTCTCACCATGCTTCCTTCTCACGATAGACGAGTTTCTTTTGTTTTTCATTTGTTTTTCTCTTTCACGGTGAAATATTCACAGCCTGCCAAATAGAACTCTTCCCTGTCTTTGCACCCCCAACCTGCCCCCCCCCCCCCATCATGGTCCTGTACTGTAAATATCAGATGCACTTGAAACCTGTCGGGAACGTGAGGACTCAGAGACGTTGGAGCTGATCGGTACAGGAAGCAGACGAGCCGAGGATTCATGTTCGTCCCGGTTGTGTGATAAAAAAAGTAGTTTGTGAGAAAGCAACAAAAAACATGAATTCATCGACGTCCTGTTCTAGGCTCCTCCCTCCTCTGCAGCCTGACGTGCACACGCTTCAGCACATGCGCACCACGTGCTGGAGGCAGCGGTGGCTCGGGGGGGTGGGGGGGCGGACTCGTGTTTGATCGCATGCTGAGTGAGTGGTTTAATTTCACAGTGCTTTGATTTGATTCAATTACTAGAAAAGTCTCTGTTTGGTTACGAGCTTGGATTCGACACACTCTACACAATACAGTGTGGCTGCATTGTGTTCACTCGTTCTGCTTCTTCCAGTTTTTCCTTTTGAAAAGACATTTTTTCTTTCAATGTTTTTAAAGTATTAAAGTTTTAATAGCACACGTGGTTATTTTTTACCCACACGGTCACAGGTAGACTTTTTACAATCAGGCGTTTTGATGAATTACACACAAAAAATGCAACGTGTTATTTTTATTGCAATTTCTGTATGGATATTATTGGATTGTTATTATTGTTATTATTATTATTATGACTTTTTAGATGATTTTTTTTTCTGCACTGAGTCTCCTGTTTGACTCCGAACAAACACTCTGGATCCTCCACAAATGCTTTTGAACTTATATTTTGGGGAAAAATGAATCATGTTTGGTGCACAAAAAAAAAAAGGACAAAAAAAGAAACGTGTAGATATAAAACAGCTTTTTTTTTTTTCTCCCTGTAACAGGTTTTGATTTCACTTCGGAGACAGTGTATGCATTTATTGTTTGGTTTCCTGTGAACGAAGCTGTCTCACGAGTACAGAACTGTCGGTTATTGTTTGTGTTGTCGTCGCTAGCCTGGTGTAAGGGTCACGGGGGGGGGGGGGGGGGGGGAGATGGAGTTTGTAGCAATGCAACGATTCCCCGGAGGTTATGTATGCAGCCGGTAAATGATACCGGCCGAGCAGAGCTCCTACTGGGCCTTGCTCTGAGTCCTGACAGCCAGACACGGACCTCCAGCTGTGAGTCATCGGTCAGATGTGCCCGGTCGCAGCAGGGCGGCCCCCCCCACCCGGATCACAGCCGCTCTGTCCAGGCACTGATTCCCTCCCTCTCTCTCTCTCTCTCTCTCTCTCTCTCTCTATCTCCCCTTGATCACATCCATGCTTGTCGGACCACCTGTCCGCCGCTCCCACTGATCTGCTCGCTGTCGGCCTTCAGCAGTTGTCCGATCATGTCTCTGCGAGTGTGTGAGGCGGTTCGGATCTTATGTTGTCCCGATAAAACAAATGCTTCCAGTTTCCCGGGTTTGACCGAATCCTCTGATCTGGACCCGAGTTCTTCTGGTTTCACTACAGACAGCTTGAGCACCAAAGCCCCGGTTACAGAAAGTGAGAAACCTCAGTTGCAGCTGCAGCCTTGTCGTCCCACCTTCCACGGCCCCCGGCTGTCCTCAGACATATTTTTTTTTTAATTCTCTTTGTGCCCCCATAATCCTCCCTTTTTTTATATTTTCATATGCAGTGCAACACATAAGAAGGCATCGTTTCCTGGAAGCTTTTATAACGTATAAAAGTGGAGGAGGAGAATCACGAGCTGTTTGTCATAGCAGCGAAAGCCGGAGAATGATGCTGTGACCTAAATGCCACTGATGCCAACATGCATTTTTTTTTTTTTCTTACAGAGCTTCAGACTGTCTTCCTTTTCCACGTCGCCACACTTAACAGCTCATCAGTTTTATTTAGCGAGGCCGAGGCTGTACGTCTTCTCGTGGTGCAGCAAATATTCCGTCTGCAGGAAAAACACTTAATGTTGTTCAAGGAATGAATCTGAAGTCGGCGCAGGACGAGAGGCTTTCTGCTCCGGGCCTATTCCAGCTCGTTCAGATGCTTGTCCGTGGACACTGCCAAGACGCAGAGTTATTAATCAAGCAATTATCCTTGAACTGTGCTTCAAGGAACCTCCCTCCACTGGGTGGGCAGACATGAAATAATGCTGAAGAAGATTTTTCTTTCTTTCTTTCCTTGCAGCTAAGAGACTTCCAGTCCCCGGCTGAAGGGTTACTTTGTTGTTTCCAGTTGAATCTGAAGGAGCTTGAATTGAATGTGGAGTGTTTTGGAAGCACTGCATGAAGTATTTATGTATCGTATTATTTTGATGTCACAAAAAAGAGCCGTGTTGTCGCAGCTCAGGGCTGAGCAGAGATCAGAGGGAGAGGAGAACACGTCTGTTCTCTTCATGTTTCAAGAGATTCTGGTTTCCCCGGCTACTCGTTTTACACCAAACGCCCAAGCTGTGAAAAACTCCAGTGTTAAACAAACCCAGTAACTGATTCATACAATCCAAAAAAAAATATGCTGGGCAAATCTCTCAAAGGGTTTTTTTACTTGATCTGGTGATTATTCTTTAATCGCCTCCCTGAGATCAAACTGAATATTTCCTTCAAGGGACATTTTTATCCATAACTGTAAATGTTTTTACAGTGCAAAACTGCAGTCACATATATATAAATATATATATATATATATATATGAATTTTGGATCACTGACAGATTAAAATCTGCTTTATTTCAAATCAATATGTTCTGTGTACAGAAAGGTGTTGTCACCTTTTAGTCCAGTGGCTTGTTTCCCTTCCAAAACATTTCTTTACTGCTCTTTCACTTCCCAGAAGAAAAAAAAAAAATGTATTTAACTTTACAGACGTAGTTTTATTGCAAAATTTCATAGTTTTATAGCAGCAAAACTACGTCATCTACACATTCAGACTCCAGTTTCTCTAGTTTCAAGACTTTTTTTCTTAAGAGTTTTCCTCTGGAAATGGAAGTCGATGTAATATGGATCTGACTCTCGTGACGGTTTCACATAACGTCTCTGCCTATACTGCAACTTCTCAGCCAAACATTCTGCGCGTTCTCCTCTTACATCTGTGAAGCAAAAGTAAAAAACCCAGTCGGCCCTGTCCTCGCCGCGTGCCAATATTTCGAAGGACGGAGAGAAACCGTAAAGTCTCAGTGTTACGGCTTCATGAGAGTGAGCGTAAACAGAGCCCGTGCCAGCTCGTCCCCACCGGGCTTCGTCTGAACGCCACCCAACGACAGCGTGGTCGGAGCCAGAGGCCTCCGGGTGCAGCAGACAGAAAATGGCTCCCGTGCCACGGCTGCTGCTGCGCGAAGCACCAGAGCGCCCTCTAGTGCTGTGGTGGTCCCATGTAGCACGCTGACCTCAGGTCCAGGTGGTCTGTGAGTGCTGCAGCCGGCTGGGGACACACATGCTCAGACAGACTCACTACAGCACCCTGCCACTGCCACGTCCCCCCCCCCCCTGTACGTCCCAGTGTTCCCACTCTGTTTACTCGTCCCTGCCCTCCAGCCCACCACCACCACCACTCCAGCCGTCGGTTAGTGCAGGCGGGGGGGCTCCACACGTCCTCGACCTGTGCCGGTTCAGACCACTGTGACTGATGTGGGACATCCTGTATTTCTGTATAAATGTATATTGACTGTAACCCTGTGAATGATGTAACAATTTCATTATTTGTAATATTGTCATTGGTTTATTTTCTAAAAATGGAAAGCCCAACTTGACTCTCCTCAATAAAAATAAGATCTGTTATTAAAACAAGTGCAGAGTTATTTATTGTTTAACTAAAAAAACATTAAATTAATGTATTTTAATGTTCTATTAGGAATTGAGACATAATATTAATTTATATATTAATTCTCAGTGTTTTAATCGTTAGAGTTAATTGTATTTTTCAAGTTAATTGGATAATAACCAAAACATTTGAGCCACCAACTATACGACCTGATATGTTAATATTTTATTTTTTAAGGAAGATGACAAAGCAAAACCTGAACTGATCAGAATATGAGACGGAGGCAACATTTTGCAACATATTTTAAATTATTTAATTTAATTTAAATGCTGCTGGTGATTCAAAAGTTCATCAGATTTTCCATAACTGTTCAATTGAACTCTTCCCCCTCTGTTTGTCTAAATTAAACTTTTAGTGAACTGACATGTCAGTTATTCAGTTTTTAAGTGAATGAGGCTAATGGCTAAATCTAATCTGCTAAACTAACAGCTTCCCTCTTAGCTTTAGAATATATGCTTTCTAATGAGGTAAATGTTCCTTCCTGCAGCATATTATAATGCATTCAATTTATATTCATATGAAGCAGGCAAAGATGTTTTTTTTCCTCAAATAAATGTTAATATTTTGAAGCGAAACAAATATTTTTTTGATGTTTTCCCTGAAAACTATGCAAAGGGAAGTTTCCATATTTTCTACAAAGTATTTTGGTGCTTTTTAAGTAGAATAAAAAGTTTTAAAAGTATAAAATCAAAAGTTGAAACAACATTTCTATCTGTTCAGTCTCAAAACTTAAAAAAAAGCTTCTTATGGTTTTGAACGATGTCTTTTTAAGTTTTTAAGTTTTGAAAATGTAAAGACAGAGAATATCCTTTGAAGTTTCCAGTGTTTTCCAACAAACATTCATTACAGTCTGTGATTGCAACTTTCAAACTCAAGTTCAAACCGCTGTTCACACACATCGTTAAAAAAATGACAAGAAGTTGCTGCAGCTCTTTGGATTCTCTCACCAAAACAACCACAGTGTTGATTTTCACTTGAGCTGACCAGTACTAAAAAGTTGGCTTTACTTTAAAATGTTTTTGAGAGAAAGTAATTAAAACGCTCTCAAAATTCTCAGAATCCACAAAAACCACATTTAAAATCAGCACGTTGGAACTTACCAAAGAGCCGGCGTTTAAAAAAAAAGAGAAATGTGTGTGTAGTGGACGTCTGAGCCCGCGGCACCTCTCAGTGTTTCCCCAGAGCCAGACCGCTGCACATTGTTCTGCAGGTTTATGTCAGAAGTGATTTGACCGACGCTGCCGCCGCCTCTCGGCCTCTCCACCGGGGGTCAGGCTCCCCTCACCTCGCCCTGAGATTTTGAAACCTCATTAGCGGCCGACGTGTGAAAGGCTGGGGACCCCAGACTGACCCGGCGGAGAATGGCGCGTGTGTTAAACGGTTTACCCGCCAACGGGAGAGGAGGGGGGTTCAGGAGTTCAGCGGGGTGGGGGTGGTGTGTGTGTGTGTGGGGGGGGGGACTCTGCTGGTATGCCAAAGCTTTTTTCTGCTGCTTGTCCTCGACCACCCGCGAGTCCCTGCACCTTCTTCCACCTTCTCGACTCTCGGGGGGCCTCCACGCCTGGGAACAAAGCCTGAGGGAGAGAGAGAGAGAGGGCGAGAGAGAGAGAGGCCTGAGGGTCATGATGTACGACTTGGGGAGGAGGGGGGAAGGGGAGGAGGGTGTGAGCGCCGATTACAGAGTGTGATGCGATTGATAACATGTCAAACAGTAGCCATCGTTCAGCCATCGTTCCAGGTGATGTTTGTGCAGCTACCGGAGCGGAGCTACTGGAGACGAGTTATCTCACGACACGTCGCAGGCCGGACGACAAACACTTCACGGGCCGGAGCGACGCCGGGCGATCATCGCACGGATTTGTAGCCGCGCCTGTCGCCCGCTCCTCTGCCACATGGACCATGAATCACAGCTCTATGGTCCTGAGTGTCCATCTCAGCCGCCATCGAACCTGATGTGTGTTGAGACAAATTCAGGAAGAAGAATCGGTGGTACACACGCTCTGACCCTGATGTTATTGTCTAACGTTATTTATGGATTAGGTCACTTTAGTGGAAACTAACTGAGTTACAGCTGCTTGAAAAAATATCGATTTGGAGAAAAGCTCCTCGTTCGGATGAATGAATGTAGCAAGTTTTCTGATGCTATATAAACTAGAGATTCATTTATGGTTGAATTGTAGAGTTTCATTAAAAAATCAAATGTCACCATCAGGACATTTCTGTTGAATTGATAGCAGGTAAATGGCAATTTAATCATTTATTTTTTGTTTTGTATTTTAAGGTTTAATATAAACATTTTTTACAGTGCATTGCAACAAAAATGTCTTAAAAATCAAACTCTTCTTTTTAAGTTATTCTAAAGAGATTTGTGAAAACCCAAAGACTCCTCCCGTCTGTGTCTAAACATCTACAGGATCTTTTAAAACACATTAAATTGGTATAGACAGAGTTTCTCTGAAATACTTTAGCACCGTAATAAAAAATTGTTTGAAGTGAAGCAGCAGTAATTAATGGTAAACCAGTCACTCATTTACTTCCAGTTTTACTGCGCCTGACGACCAGATGCAGAGCAGCTGGAGCTAAATCTGGACCAAACAAACTGAAAACGAGTAATTCAATAATAATAATGACGAGTTAGAGGGTTTTTCACTCTCTAATAAAACATCCAGTCAGCGGATGCAAATGTTAATAAGTTGTTAATGAATGGATTTGGTTCCAGATGAAGAGAAGTGAGATATTTTTATTATGACCTGGCGATGAAATATGTCTTTAGAAATGTTTCCTGACGTAAGAAGAAACTAATAAAACGTTAAAATATGATCATAAACTGAAACCTTTACACATCAGGTCATATAAAGCAGGTCTGGCCTCCAGCTTGTTTTCCAGGTTGTTCTCTGACCGTCTCCCAGTCCGGGACACGGGAGGTCACTGCAAAATCTCCCTTAACGGCGACTGGGAGACGAGACAAAAAAAAAACGAAAACACGAGGACATTATGTCCCGGTGCGAGCTAGTGAAGAAGAGTTCACCGGCTCGAACCCCCCCCCGAAATGGGTCAGAAGTGTCACAAGCCGTTGCCGTCATGTCCCGGTCCTGACACATGATGGAGAGCGGAGTCAGAATGAAATAAGACATGGCGACTCCTCCAGGCGCAGGAGGAATGGATCTGCTTACCGTACCACTGCCCTTAATTGGCAAGAAGCTCAGGAGTCGGACCCTGGGAGCCAGATCCGAGGAGAGTTACGAGACAGTGGCTAATGCAGCACAGACGGCTAAAAGACCTTTTGTCTGGATTGATGAATTAATGCGTCCAAGAAATGTGGACATGGGGCTGGAGGTTTTTCGGGGGAGAATTACATCCAACTCTAACTGGACTCAGGCTCCGGGTAATAGGGCCCAGCAGGTCGGGAGCCGAGGCCGGGACCTGATGTGGAGCTCGAAGGGATCTGGGCTGTAAATTAAAGCCACGTTTGATTCCACGTTGCGTTACATTCTTGGCTCAGGCTGGGAAAAAAAAACTCGAAGCCACTTTTAAAACAGGAGCCATTTCTCCAAGGACGGAAGTATTTCTTGTTCTCGTTAATGACGTGAAATGGCCAAGTTTTTACCTTTTTTTTTTTTTTCACTGACAAAAAACGTCCAGAAATAAACTTGATTGAAATGAATATTCACGCGTGAGACGATACTAACGAGCACAAATAACCTGCTTGGACCCGGAGAACGAGACGACTCCATTTTGTTCTCCACATGTTCGCTACACACATGAACGCTGTGACGTCATCGGGCCGGCGGATCAAAGTGAAGATTGTTTTTTCTTCTTCGCTGCAACACAAAGAGACGTGAACTCTGGGTGACTGCTTTTAGAGTTCCCTCCACCACTCTCTCTCTCTCTCGCTGCTTAATGCCCTTCCACTTGAGTTACACGAGCCACAGATGCCACATCGCGTTGGGCGGATCTCAGCGAGAGAAAAAAAACACTCTCGCTGGGTTTCAGGGCCCGAGCTCCGACAGCAGGAGGCCGAAGGACATGGGGGGGGGGTGAGGGGGGGGGGGGCATCTGTGTCACTTCTGAGGCCCTGGAACCACACCACCTCCTGAGCTCCTCACCCAAGTCTCACTTCTAATAGATGAGCATTGTTTTATTTTGTCTTCGTTCATTATCTTAAAAGAATGTTTTATTCAAAGTGATTCTGACCTGTGCTGCTTTTAGGAGTGTGTGGCTCGTGTTCACCATCTAGTGGTAGACACGCAGCGTTGCACCGTGTCTCGTGTTCTCTGTCACGTTATCAGGTCAAGTCGATTTTATTGATGTGACCCAGATGAGTCGCACAGGACGTCACAGACTGAACAGGCTCTGTTCTCATACCTGGAGTTCACATGAGGATAAACTCACCACACAGTGACACTGATGATGTTCAGTGATTTTAACATATATAAAGAAAATGGATCTGAGAAGATGTCACATATCAGTTTGGACCTGGGAGACATTTAAATATTCTTCAGCCTCTAGTGAACCTAATAGTGTGACATGGTTTTATTTCAATTCAGTTTTATTTTTAAAAGGCACTCTACATGGTGATGTGGAGACGAGACAATAAGACGGGAAGAAGAACAAGAGAAAAGAAAACGTTGAAACGCAGGAAGAAACCTCCAATAAACAAGACTCATTGAATGATGAGAGGATAAAGATGGAGGCAAAAGAGGGAGGAGAAAAGGGAGAAGAGAAAAAGGAGGTGAGGGGACTCAAGCATCTAATATCTGAGGCAAAGTTAAAACAAAACGTAACTGCTTTAGTTTCTCAGATGTGAATGCCGTCCCTCAACTGGCAGTCACTTTGGATACAAGTCAAATTAAACTACATAACTTCTAAATATATATGTGCTTCCAGTTTTCCATGATAATTAACTTTCAGGGTTTTGTTGGTCAGATTTTAAAAAAACAATCTGAATCTGCTTCAGGAAATAAACATTTTTCCCTTTTATTCCTATTCCTGTTTTTCCTTTCACTTCAACTTTAATCAGCTACATAAAAATAATTGCCTGGTTTACAGATATAATAAAAACAATCCTTGTGTGCAGTTGTGCATTACTCCTGTGATGGAATAACTTCACACAGTGAAACATTGAGACACAACTTGTAAATGAATTATAAAACACAACTTAGTAAGAAATGTGTTTTCAACATTTAAGGCCTTAAAACTCGGTTTTACAGAAACAAGTTTTTCGGTTTAATAAGTTTTTACAGGTGAAACATTTCTTTGATATTTAACAGGAGGAAAATACCAAAGATATAAATAAAGGTTTTCCAGTCTGCAGCACAGTGAAAGATGCTTAATCCATAAAGGGAAGGTCACCTGTCAGAGTTTGAACATGTGACTGACGGCTCCGTGAAAGCTCAGGAAACCGTCAAACAAGTTCTCACTGTGAATGAAGCATCGGAAATAAATCCTGATTTAATTTAATCTAATCTTTATTTCATGTAGAACAACAGGGAAAGTGCTGCTGTGTAGAAACAACAGCTGCATGTCAGCAAAAGGAAAATTTTCATTTATGAATTTAGGGAAATAAATTACTTATCCAGTGCTGAGAATTTAGTCATAATTCACACTTATATCACAAACAAACACTTATATAAACGAAACAATTAAAAATTGTTGTGATGTTTCAGACACAAAAACACACATTTAACTAACAATCTGAAATGATGTGGATTTTATATTTCTAGTTTTTTCCTTTTTATTTAATTTGCATTTTTAACATTTGAAGAGTCTTTAATCATTGTTAAAAACACTTTATAAATAAAATAAATCATCAATATATTATTATTATTATTATTGTTATTATTGTTAACAGAAGCCTCAGAAGCCCTGATACCAACACAAATAATAACAGAAATGTATAAAATCCTTTAAGCGAAGACATAAAGTGGGAAAAAAAATACAAAAAAGAACACAAGATAAAATGTAATATAGCGTTTCTAATACATCCCTTCAATCATTCAATAAAATAATATAGAATAGAAACAGTGATATTCTCTGACTTATCCTCATGAAGTTTAAAATTCACAGTGAACATGAAGCTGCTGATAATTCACTTTGCCTGTTACTGCCCCCTGGTGGTAACATTTGATACAAGGTTAAATTTTCTGCCATTCAAAATGATCCTGAATTAAATGTACGTACAAAAAAAACTTTAGGTTAATTTGCTTCATATTAAATGTAAACAAAAAAAAAGGAATTCATTTTAAATTAAAATATATCTTGGGGATCTTGATGTCACCTTGTTATAAAACTCACCACATGATTTAAACACAGATCATAACTGTGCTGTAAGTATGTTGTTCTGTTGCTTTAACGACTTGGGGATATTTCTGCTCTTCATTAACAACTGGAACTAAATTTCACTTCATTTTTCTTGAATCCAGACTTAGTCAGGATCTGTTCTCTTTTGCCTCAAGGCAGCGGGACTTATGATCTGTTTTCATATCTGTTTGTATCTTCTCGATCAGTCGTGTTCATCTCAACATGGTTAGAAACCACAGACCTCAGCTTCAAATCTAAATGGAAATCCCAGCTTTGATAGCATGAAAGCATGAATTTCACATGAGTGTCACACGTGGACTCATGTTTTTCACATGAAACCAGATGTTGCAGCAGATGGAGCACATGTGGAGATCATGGTAGCACATGTGATGTGTAGTGCAAGTGTTATCAGATGGGTATCTTCAGGTGCTTCACACATTTTACCAATGAAATGTTCAAAAACAATAAGAGATACATTTTTTATTCATTCATTCAAAGTTAAGATTTAATTTGTTGAGATGTGTCTAAAAATATGTGAAACATCCCCAATAATTCAATCTGACAGCTTCATCCATTAGTTAACAAAACATTTGAATATTTCATATTATTTTAAACATCAAGTAACTTATTTAATAGAAAGCAGAATATTGCTAAAATGGAAATATAGAGACCAACAGAAAGAAAACGAATACATGTATGGAAATATACATAAATAAGGTATACACATACATAAATACATAAAACAGATATGTTAATACACAGAAAAATATGTAAAACAAGATCTTGAATTACTTAAATAAATAAATAGATAAATACATGGAAAATAGTATTAAATAGATAATTATCGAAATACAGACACAAATGAATAGATAAATAAACAAACTTTAGAAATAAATGTAGGAATACAGAAACAGTATTTTAAATCACCAAATAATATTTATTTATTTACTGTATATTTAAGGTTATTTTTGCATTTATTTATTTATACTTGTGTCGTTTATTTGTTTTTCATCTGAACAAACTCCCCCTGACAGAGAATATTCTGCTGCTCAATTGAGCCTTTCGTCCACAGGGGGGCAGTGTTTGACAGCTGGTGGGCCTGTGTCAAGCTCCAGAGGACAAATGTCCCTCCAAGGTCTCAGCCTGTCTAGACAAGGAGACAATTTAGAGAGAGGGAACGAGGGAGAGAGAGAGAGAGAGAGAGAGAGGGAAAGACGATTTTACAGCTTGTCCACGATCGTCTCTTTCTGAGATGATGAAAATTGTCAACAAACAAAGTGGATCTGAAATTGGGCGACAGGCCTCTGAGCCTTCGTTCAGACGGAGCTGATAAATGTCAGCGGTGTAATGTCTCCTGTCTCCGTCTCTCTGGTCGAGCAGAGACGCCCCAGGAATGTTTTAAGATGCACAACCCCCCCCACCCACCATCAGTCTCAGCAGATTACCGGGTCTGCCTGTAATCCAGGAAAGGTCACGGCGCACGTTTAATCTCCTCCCATGTGACGCCACACGAGTCGCCATCTCTGCACTTCCTGGAGTGATTGATTGGAGGACGCTATTAACATGGCCGACACGCCGTCCCCTCTGTTCACCGTCGTCCCAGAGACGAGGACGAGGACCGGGATCTCATTCGCTGACTCTCTGGGAAACCTTCAGCTTATTTATCTGTATCCAAGGTGTGAGATGAATTGTGAGCGTAGAAACAGTAGAAACAGAGACGCTGCTTTAATGTGAGACAGGTTCTGTCCTAAGGAACCAGGAGACGTGGGTTTCCTGAACCAGACGCTTGGACCCTCAAGGTCTTTATCAGGCAAAGATTCACGAGAGCAAAACGCTGCTGTTTACAGACAAGGTCAGAACATCTGAGCTGCTTCACCTTCCCTTTTTTTTTTAAACAATATGTTTATTAGGTTTTTTCAGATAATTCATTACCAACAGACAAATACTAGGAGTAAGTAAGAAATTGTCAAAATGAAAGGAAAAGAGAAAGAAAGTCAATTGAAATAAAATAAAGGCATAAAAACAGAACAAACAAAAAAAAACAAACAGACAAAACTAACAAACAAACAAAAAAAATCTAGAAATTAGTACATAAAGCATTAAGTACTCAAAAGGCACTTCTGGCAAGAATGAGTGTTATAATATGGGAAATATATTTAAGTGTGTATTCACAGACGTCAGTATTCATGATTGAAAATCAACAATTACCATATCACCTCAATATTAACAGCTATGTACCACTTCAGATTGTCCAAACATTTCCTTGTTCTTTCATTCTCATATTCATACAGACGACACTGGTCTTCAAATATATAACAGGCTCAAGACAATGGAATGTATTGATGCATCACTAGTATACAAAGGTCATAAAAAAAATTAAAAAAAAAGAGGTGAGTGACCTATTGTGAGTCTCATAGCTTCTCTAAATCTCCATCAAATTGAGCCAGGTGGTCTAAGAACGGCTGCCAGATCTTGTAGAATTGTTTAAGATTATTTATCAAACTGTATCGGATCTTCTCCATATGTAATAGAGAAGTAAGTTCTGATAGCCACGTCTTGAAGAGTGGCACTGCTTCTGACTTCCACTTCACCTTCCCTGACGGTGATGTTCCCTCTGCACACAAACACACAAACACACACAAACACACAGCACCCGGCGCCAGAGCCTTTCATAGTAAACGTACATGTCTTAAAACCAGGAAGGTTGAAGGGATGAGAGGAAGCTGCTCAGCTGAGGGATCGTCCTCCGTCGTCCTCTGTTCTCCTCTGTTCATCATCAGGTTCCTCACCAGTTCCCAGGTGAGCAACCTGAAGCCGGGACCTGCTGGTGTCGGATCATCAGACTGAAGGGAAACGAGTCTCTCACCTTCTGGAACATTCAGGGGATTCAAGCTAAAGTTATTATGAGTTAATGCTGAGTAGACAAATATTGTTCAAAACCTTTGTCCCCTGTTTATTTGTTAGTCAGCAACTTTGTGGTTTCTCAGGGAATAATTCATGGATCTTGATGAAAAATAACATCTAATTTAAGTTATGTGTTCTGCTAAATATCCTTCACAGCATAACAGTGACATGTCGGAGGTACGTGTTCTTCAAGTGTTTCTCTCTAGTTTTAAATGCTCATATTGATATTTACAAAGAATTCAAATGTGTTTTGGCAAAATTCCTTAAAAAGACATTTGATGGAGGCTACTTAAGGAAAAAAAAATATACATCTTATCAAGTTTAGATAAGTATAAACCAAGAGGACCCAAGAAAGTAACTTGAAGCTCACTTATCTTTGAATATATGAAGATCCAGGATTGATAACTTTTAACTTCTCTTCACACATATACAGCTAGACATAGACCCGGTGGATAAATCTTGATCTGTGTGGATCTGGAGGATTTCCATGTGGTTTCATGAGGGAACCAACAGGTGGAGGTTTGTGCTTCAATTCTCTCATGTTTACATTCGAGTGGATCCAGATAAACATCCAGAAACATTTTCTCTCTTTCTCTAAAATGAGGAGCTGGGACCTTGACCTTGTCTCCAAACGTCCTCCAGTCACATCCTCTGATTCTAAATGTCCCTGACAGGTGCTGCTGTGTTTAACTCTGCTGCCTCAACACAATCATCACAAAGACGTGTTCCCAAAGTGTCTCTGCTGCTTTCATGGAGCTGGAATCACCAGCGAGTGGAGTTCATCCATCACACTCAGGATGTCAGAGAGACGAGTGAGGAGGAAGAGGAGGAGGAGGAGGAAGAGAAGGAAGAGGAGGAGGAAGAAGAGGAGGAGGAGGAGGAAGAGGTAGAGGAAGAGGAGGAGGAGGAGGAGGAGGAGGAGGAG